>NC_057831.1:7272727-7575757 GCF_910594005.1 Cervus elaphus | reverse complement strand
CTCAGAGGACAACATAACCGGGAGGAAAAATAAATATATAAATAAATAAAACCCACAGATTATGTGCCCAACGGCAACTCCCAGCAGAAAAGTAGCCCAGACGCTGGCATCCACCACCAGCAAGTGAGGGTGAACCGGGAGGCAAGGGCTGCATTGCTTAGAGTAAGGACCGGGCCTGAATGCCCCGAGGGCAATCTGAGGGAGCTAATGTGAGATAGCAACCTGGACTGTGGGATAGCTAGAGAGAGAGAAAGAGAACTGTCCCGAGAAAAGCCCTAACCTAAGACATTGCCATACATCACCATATACACATGGACATCACCAGATGGTCAACACCGAAATCAGATTGATTATATTCTTTGCAGGCAAAGATGGAGAAGCTCTATACAGTCAGCAAAAACAAGACCAGGAGCTGACTGTGGCTCAGATTATGAACTCCTTATTGCCAAATGCAGACTTCAACTGAAGAAAGCAGGGAAGACCACTAGACCATTCAGGTATGACCTAAATCAAATCCCTGATGACTATAGAGTGGAAGTGAGAAATAGATTTAAGGGACTAAATCTGATAGACATAGAGCCTGATGAACTATGAACGGAGGTTCGTGACATTGTACAGGAAACAGGGATCAAGAGCATCCCCGTGGAAAAGAAATGCAAAAAGGCAAAATGGTTGTCTGAGGAGGCCTGACAAATAGCTGTGAAAAGAACAGAAGCGAAAAGCAAAGGAGAAAAGGAAAGATATTCCCATTTGAATGCAGAGGTCCAAAGAATAGCCAGGAGAGAGAAGAAAGCCTTCCTCAGCGATCACTGCAAAGAAATAGAGGAAAACCACAGAATGGGAAAGACTAGAGATCTCTTCAAGAAAAGTAGAGATACCAGGGGAACATTACATGCAAAGATGGGTTCAAGAAAGGACAGAAATGGTATGGACCTAACAGAAGCAGAAGATATTAAGAAGAGGTGGCAAGAATACACAGAAGAACTGTACAAAGAAGGTCTTCATGACCCAGATAATCACAATGGTGTGATCACTCACGTAGAGCCAGACATCCTGGAATGTGAAGTCAAGTGGGCCTTAGAAAGCATCACTTCGAACCGAGCTAGTGGATGTGATGGAATTCCAGTTGAGCTATTTCAAATCCTGAAAGATGATGCTGTGAAAGTGCTGCACTCAATATGTCAACAAATTTGGAAAACTCAGCAGGGGCCACAGGACTGGAAAAGGTCAGTTTTCATTCCAATCTCTAAGAAAGGCAATCCCAAAGAAGGCTCAAACTACCGCACAATTGCACTCATCTCACATGCTAGTAAAGTAATGCTCAAAATTCTCCAAGACAGGCTTCAGCAATATGTGAGCTGAGAACTTCCAGATATCCAAGCTGGTTTTGAAAAGGCAGAGGAACCAGAGATCAAATTGCCAGTATCCACTGGATCATCGAAAAAGCAAGAGAGTTCCAGAAAAACATCTATTTCTGCTTTATTGACTATGCCAAAGCCTTCGAGCGTGTGGATCACGCTCGAATAAACTGTGGAAAATTCTGAAGGAGATGGGAATACCAGACCACCTGACCTGCCCCTTGAGAAACCTGTATGCAGGTCAGGAAGCAACAGTTAGAAATAGACACGGAACAACTGACTGGTTCCAAATAGGAAAAGGAGTACGTCAAGGCTGTACATTGTCACCCTGCTTATTTAACTTATATGCAGAGTACATCATGAGAAACGCTGGGCTGGAAGAAGCACAAGCTGGAATCAAGATTGCCAGGAGAAATATCAACAACCTCAGATATGCAGATGACACCACCCTTATGGCAGAGGGTGAAGAGGAACTAAAAAGCCGCTTGATGAAAGTGAAAGAGGAGAGTGAAAAAGTTGGCTTAAAGCTCAACATTCAGAAAACTAAGATCATGGCATCTGGTCCCATCACCTCATGGGAAATAGGTGGGGAGACAGTGGAAACAGTGTCATACTTTATTTTTTGGGGCTCCAAAATCACTGCGGATGGTGATTGCAGCCATGAAATTAAAAGACGCTTACTCCTTGGAAGGAAAGTTATGACCAACCTAGATAGCACATTAAAAAGCAGAGACATTACCTTGCCAACAAAGGTCCGTCTGGTCAAGGCTATGGTTTTCCAATGGTCATGTATGGATGTGAGAGTTGTACTGTGAAGAAAGCTGAGTGCTGAAAAATTGATGCTTTTCGACTGTGGTGTTGGAGAAGACTCTTGAGAGTCCCTTGGACTGCAAGGAGATCCAACCAGTCCATCCTAAAGGAGATCAGTCCTGGGTGTTCATTGGAAGGACTGATGCTGAAGCCGAAACTCCAATACTTTGGCCACCTGATGCAAAGAACTAGCTCATTGGAAAAATCCCTGATGCTGGGAAAGATTGAAGGCAGGAGCAGAAGGGGACCAGACAGGGTGAGATGGTTGGATGGCATCACTGATTCGATGGACATGAGTTTAAGTAAGCTCCGGGAGTTGGTGATGGACAGGGAGGCCTGACACGCTGCAGCCCTTGACCCCAAGGAGTTGGGGTCACTACAGTCCTTGGGATCATCAAGAGTCAGACACGACTGAGCAACTGAACTGAACCGAACCATGATGTCTTCTAAAGCTGTATTAGCAGCTTCTTGAAATCAGAACAGTCTTATCCTTCCTTTGATCTCACAAGCGGGAAACTTCCCATGTCTTGGAGCGGATGGAAATTACTGCCCTTAGAATGTGCTTTGGACTCCAAGATCTCCCATTGACCCTGGCAGCCTTGCTGTCTTTTGCATCAAAGCCAGTTACATTATTCACGTACCTGCAACCTTCTCACTGTTATCAGTGACGTCAGTGATATCACTGTTATCACAACTCACTGACTTCGGTCCAAAGAGAGACGTGATATCTTCTCCAAATATCTTGAGACAGTTTTCAATGAGAAATTGTATGAAAGAAATCTGTAACACAGAGGGGCAAAAAATGGGGTATTACTGTACATATGGCCTAATAGTAAATCACATTTCAGACATGAATCTTGGCTCTCACAAAAAATGCAAAAGAAGTCAGAAAAATTCACTTGATTTAAAAAATATATATATATTATATATGCATCAGCTTTTTCTAAGAAATAACTAATCCTTTCAAGAGTACTTTGGACACAAATTTTAAAATTCTTTTCGTCGGTGGACTAAAGTTATAATATGTGGCCTAGTCTGATAGCTAAAATTTTGTAATGATTGCTACATGCTTAACACTAGGATGATTTTTAAGTAGCCTACATAGGATGTTTGGGACAAAAATGTATATTTTCTTATTAAGTTTTATTTATTTTTATTGAACTTTTTTCTAGTTTTCTTGAGATAGAATTTATATATAGCATCTCATTAAACTTGATAAAGCATCAAATGCAACACAAATTTTGAAATTCACTTCAGTGAAGAACTATCTGAAACTTGGGTAGCAGAGGTTTACGTGTAGGGTGGCAGGGTTTGTGACGGAAGAAAGCATCTGGAGAGACAACATGTCTGTCTGTCTAACTGCATTGCCTTGCCTCACACTTGCTGTCCAGGGGAGCTTGGAAAAGAGCTGTGATCTTCTTAGGCATGTTGTGGCTCTGTCAGGATGTTCTGAAATATTTTACTAGCCTCCTCATCCTCTAGCAGAGACACAATAGGAGCCAAGTATTTTCCTGAATGAGCCAGAACTGGCAGAGTGAGGCCGGTATGTGTGGAACCTTGGGTGCTCATATTGCCCAGGCCGCCTAAGATGTGCCGAGACTGACCAGATGTATTGGGTGTTGTCATCATTGTGTAATGATGAAATCATAGTTTGGAGGTTTGTACACCCCTCAGTGATTAGGCTGAGAGTTGAATCTTGGTTCTCAGACTCCAAAGCCAGGGTCTTCTCTATCATACCATCCTACTCTTATCTCTCTATTGTTTAATCTCTTGGATGGCAAAGGAGAAGTGACTCGACTGTTCTCAGTTGCAATACACCTTCCCATGCCCAACCAGAGCAGGCCTCTGCCAGTCCAAGGCAGTGTAATTAAAAAGTGCACTTTAAACATCTGGTTCACCAGAGTTAATACCACAGACTTCAGGTTCAAAATGGGGACTCTGCCCTGCAAGGCATAAAAATGAGAGCTCTCATTACCTTCTTGGTGAAGTTTTCGAATGCTGTGCTGCCAGAATTAAGCAGACCAAGAATGCTTGTGGTCATACACACTGATAAAATATAAGCTGTCATCTGATTGGATGAGGAATGTTGCTCAATGTTGTGTAACACTCCAAAAAGGTATCGCAGAAAAACTACATTGGCTCTTGGCAGCTGGTCTAGAAGCCTAATGACAGAAAAAGGCACTTATCAATAAAGCGAGTCATTTTGCTCAGTAAGTGGAAATACAGAGAACAAAATACTTCTTTTTATACCATGTCCACAGTCCATTCTCACAGTTCCAGGCATGAATGCACACAAAAATGTTTCACCGAGTTTAATTCCTGAGCCAGGTAAGAACTGCTCTGGTTAGTTATGTGTTTGTATTTAAGATCATACCGCTGGCAGATTGGTTCTTTATCATCTCTTTTTAGACCAATGGATTTCATCTCCAACGATTTCGTGTATTCAGAAGGTGTAAAATGGTCAAGCATTCCATATTAATAAGATTAGCAGAAAAACACCAATTACAATGTCACCAATAAGGCGTGCATCTCTTTTCAAACTGGCTTCCAGGGGTATGATCAAGTGAAACCTTTTGATACTGGTCATTATTTTAGTGGACACAGCTGTAACCATAAGCTGATATTTTCCTAAGAGTATGTTGGTTGTATTTTCTCAGAGTTGAGAAAATTGCATCATTACCTCTGGGTCGCAGTTATTTTCTCCTCCTCATTCCCTTGATCAATAACATCAAGCCATTTATCATAGAGAGTGGCTGAAAATATGCTTCCTGGAATATTTTGAAGAAAATCCTTAGATAGATCAAAAAATATATATTAGTCTTATGATAAATTCAATGGAGAAGTTGCAAAGAAAATATTTAGTTGACAAATTCAGTTCAGTCCGTGGTTCCTTCATAGCCACGCAGACTGATTCACACAGAGCTTGGCTGTGATTCTCCACAGCCTTGCACATCCAGAAGTACTGGTTGGATTTTCCCCAACTAAAATTAGACGCATAAAAGTAGAGTTTGGGCTGTAGTGAGAATGAAGCTAAAGCTCCTTCTATCACCTGGAACTTACTCTTTGTGTTCATGTTAGCACATTCGTACAAACTGGCAAGGTCTGGTGATAACTCATCCTAAATCCTATTAGTTTCTTGAAAAGAAAGGCACATACCCATTTTGTTTGTTTACTTAAGACACAGTGCTTGCTCTGAATTCAAGAAAGAGAAGTTCTGAAATAAAACAAACAAAAGTACACCCCTACATGCTCTTATACACATATTAAGAGAAGACTTGAGGTATATGTGCTCTTTGGGGAAAAGCTAGTCTCATAATAGCTTCAATCTTTTTTTTTTTTTTAAACCATATAAAAGTTCAGTCCTACAGACTTTTAAGCAGCAGGTGTTAGAAATAAATCAAAAGCCCCAAAGGGTAAACAACATGTTACCCTTACAACTCTTTGAATGGAATATATCCTCCCCAAAGAGGAAACTGAGAATTTAGATACATTGCAACTTCACACCTGTGGGATAGAAAATGCAAATGTAAGCTTCCTAAGTGGAGGCCTGGAAAGTTCATCACTGATGAACAAGTCTTAGTATCATAGAATGGGGCCTATTAAAATAGTTGAAGTTGTAAACTGTTGTGCAAGACTGAGGGGAAATGATTGTATTGCCTTGCCAGTTTCAAAGGCACAACTTGCTTCCACTGGTGTTAATATAGAGCCTGACTTCTCTTAATAGTATCTTGTTCAGGCAGTGTTTCTGGGCAACTGTCGTGATTATAATGCAGTCAGTGTTCACTTGTTTCAGTACTTACTGAGCTGCTGTTTGTGCCAGGCACTCTTTTGAGTACTGAGGACAGAGTACAAAGATAATGTACAAAGTCGCAGTCCTCTCATACTTTTTCTTGTAATTGGTATACAGTACCCAATCATGGTCATTAGGTTTTCACTATGCTTTTTATGGAGTGCCCACAGTACATTTGGAAGGAGGAAGCACTCCATTTCCGTTCAGTCGTTCAGTCGTGTCCTACTCTTTGGGACCCCATGGACTACAGCACACCAGGCTTTCCTGTCCATCACCAACACCTGGGTCTTGCTCAAATTCATGTCCATTGAGTTGGTGATGCCATTCAACCACCTCAGCTGGCTTTGGCTTCTAGGAGTCTGGGAGTGTGCAGCAGGCCTTTGCCTTGTGTACCAAACTACATGCACTTGGAGAGTGTGTCTCTTCTCTCTCCTGGTCCCCGTGCTGTAGAATCGATTGGTGAGACTGAGTATGGTTAAGCCAGGACATGACTCATGCAGAATATGCTGTGGGTATTTGCTATTGGATCTCTGTTTATAGACAGTTTAGTGGAAAACTCAAGGTGGTTCTGTCTATGTATTCATTTCTGATTTAGACCAACTCTGTGGTGGCTTTGACATATGGTATTATCAAGGCTGAGGTTGCAAAGTTTGATTCCCCACCAAGATCAATCAACTTTAGGAAAAGAACACTTTGGGATTGTGTAAGACCTGTACCCATAAGTAGCCACCCTCTTACTAGTCTGTGCTTAGAGCATGGAAATAGGCAAGAGCCTAGTAAATCTTGCTCAGAACTCAAATCAGTCCCCAGGGTGCACCTTACAGAGGGTAGCACTCTACTTGCTGTTTGCACACCTAGTGTGTGTTATTATGGTGCACGTGCAGTAGGGGTCAGCTCTAAGTGGTATCTGCACTGTTGCTGTTATCATACAATCGAACATTAATAGGGCACAAGGAAAGACCATATATTTAGTTTCTAACGTAATTTTAATAACCTATCTCTAGTTATTACTACATCAATATATCTTTGTTCATAGCTGCTAACAGGTATCAAGATGAATTGATTAAATTTTTTTCCTGTTCTATTATTGCCCTGGTATAAATTTAACTATACACTTGTGATTTAGCTGTATCATTTCAAACTCAGTCTATTTTTGGTATGAATCTATTGAATTTTCAAAATTCCAAACTGATTTTGACTGTTGCACTCACTTTAAAAATAAGATTTATAAGATGAGGCATGTAATAAAAACTGGTTACCATGTAACTGTAACCTTGGGTGGTGGGTTAAACATACAAATATTAACAAAGGGTGTTGAAGATGGTAAGAGAGATCAAAGGAGGAACAAATGGTGGAGTCATCCCTACACTAATTTTAAAGTAAAAGGCATTGAGAGACAGGGGAAGGAAGGATGGTGAAATGATCAGTGGATTTGGTGGCCTCACTAAGCGTTTTTTGATTCCCTGTAAGACAAATGGGCTTCCCAGGTGGTGCTAGTGATAAAGAACCTGCCTTCCAATGCAGGAGATGCAAGGGGTGCAGGTTCGATCCCTGAATCAGGAAGATCTCCTGGAGAAGGGCATGGCAGCCCACTCTAGTATTCTTGCCTGGAGAATCCCATGGACCAAGGGGCCTGGTGGGCTACAGTCCATGGGATCACAGAGAGTCGGACGCGACTAGGCGACTAACACACACACACACACACACACACACACACACACACACACACACACACACAGGAGTTTACCACAGTAAGTAACCATCTGTCTTGCATCCATGCTGAGTTGCTTCAGCCGTGTCTGACTCTGTGCCACCCCATGGACTATATAGCCTGCCGGACTCCTCCGTCCATGGGATTCTCCAGGCAAGAATACTCTAGTCGGTATGCCAGTCCCTTTTCCAGGGATCCTTCCAACCCAGGAATCGAACCCAGGTTTCCCAAATTGCAGGCGGATTCTTCACTGTCTGAGCCCCTTGGGAAGTTACTTCTGTTAACTATTTCCAGAAGCTTAATGTAAATTTTATTTTGGAAATGCTGCCTTCGTTAAAAGATGATGAGGAAGTCATCAAAAGCAGGAAGCTTGTTTTGGTAAACACTCTATGTGTAAGTGTGTATTTTGAAATTTATTATTATCCTTTTGCATGGAGTGTTCAGGAGTCAAGATGTGCAGTGGAAAAGGAAAATATCTAATATGTAGGGCTTATCATCTTTGGGGTACCTTCCTTCAATTTTGGCTTTGTGAAGTGTTTTTCACTTTTTCAAATCCTTCCTCTCTTACGCCTCTTATGTTTCTTGGGCGGTCATAATGAAGGACCAGTCATACAGCTTCAGATTTCCTCTGTATGTGGATAAGGCTCAAACTTTCCTTACCTTTAAGGTGGATGCTACCACAAGAATGGATTCATCATCCAAGTTCACTTTGTCCCCAGAGTTTAGTTTCTCCTTTAGGGCCCTGCGTGATTGTATATTGCCTGATTTTCTGAAGATGCCTTCTGTAAACGGCCCGTTTTGATTGATGTAGGAAAGCATATCCTATAGGGAAGGAAAGAAAAGAAAAGTATGGGACGTTTCATATCTACAAGCCCAGAGCACAAGCTTGCTCCTCTTTTGACAGAGCTGTGGTGTATGAGGGTACAGTGCTAGAACTGGACCGAAGTCAATTTGAAATTTTTTCTTCAGTGTCTCTAAATATATTTTCTACCCAACAATCGATTTGGCATTCATACCCTGAAACATTTTAAACACTTGTGTAATCAGACTTTCCGTTTTAGTGAATTTACCGTGTTAAACGTCTCTGCTTTGAGGCCTTTGTAGATTCACCCTCTCCTCCTTCACCGCTCCTTTCTCATTATTCCCTGTTATAGATGCTCTTCCCTAAGTGTGGAAATCGTTTTACCATATTCATGCTCCATTTGTGTATTCCCCTTTCAGGGACTGTCCACCCCATTCATTCCTATTTCCTATATTCCTTCCCCTCAAAATCAGGCTCAATATGCCTCTCCTCCTTCTCCCATCACATTTCTTTCTCATCAGCCTTTCTAGTTCCTTTTTCTGTATTTTAATATCCTCTGCTGTCTGCAGAGTAGAGAGATAACAGATATTGGAGCCAGGTTTTTCAAGGAATGTGGAATCTGTTCTGCTACTTATCCACTGTGTGACTTTAGGCATAGCACATACTTGGGTGAGGCTCTTTTGTTTTTCATTTATGAAGTGGGGGTGATGATAATCATAGCTGCCCCCTAAATTTTCTGTGAAAGACACAGGTCTGGGGTAGTGCTAGCACATAACTTGGATGACAAATTTCTTCATATCTACCATAAAATTCCCTGCATCTAGTGTAGTGCTTGGAGAGATAGTGGACAGTGAACAAGTGTTAATGCTTACAGTTCAATACACTAATTTGATAAAGCACAGTCCAAACTCTGTGGCTTTCTTTTGACACATTCTGTCAGGCTCAAATGATTCATTTTTTGCCAGAAGATGAGTACTTTATGCTTAAACACTTGAGTTACAAATCAAATCCGTGTGAGACATTTTGAGTCATAAGGCGGAGTAGACTCAGCTGAAGGAGACTTGAGACGAGTGTCGACTTCAAGGGAGGAGACCAGGAGACCATATGAGGATGAAGTGGACCCTCAGAGATTCTTACACACAGAGTCTGAAGGAAAGTTACACAGCTCAAAATAGCCTGGAGTTAAAACTCCCCTCCAGGTCCTCCCCACCATTCTATGCAAAATAAAGAACTCTGTCACCCGAAGAAAAACATGGACATTAGGTTGATTACGCCCAGCTCCCAGCTGGTCCCAGCCTCTGGCCGGTCTCCGAAATTCCTTGCCCCAGCTGTGTGAGAGAGAACTGCTCTGAACAACCTTGGCGAACAGGCCCCCTTAGGACAGTCGCTTTCCACATACAGGCCTGTAGATGCTCACTCTTCTCTTGGGGTGGTGCAGCAGCTCACTCCTCTGACTGCTGCCCCTTCTCGCCTTGTTAAAGGTGATCTGTTCCTGTCAAGTGCTGGTCTCATGCTTTCTCCCAACCTCGCCTTCTCTGACTCCCTTACCTTACAGAGTCCATTTTAACTGGCCTGAGCCAGTATAGGTGGGTCTTTGTTGAAATCAGTGGAATGGATGAGAGTACCTTTTCATCTGGTATTTGCCTTGTAACTCTGCAGTACCTAAATCAGACCTTATTCTTTGAAGTAATATTATGAAACTTATCAGACAAAGCCAGACTTCTTCATTTGGGGGTAGATTTGGAAGAGAACACTTGATCTCTCAGAACTCCCCTCCTCAGGAGGGTTACAGAAAACCAAAATAAGACCTACCAGAATTGGGGTGGGCAGGCTGTCGTTATCACATACATCCTCAAGAGGAGCTCCAAAGAGCTGTTTTGGCTTTGTGGGTGGTAGAGGTGGGTGTTGGTTGTCCTCGCGAGTCCTGGAGCTACACCAAAAGGCCCAGGTTTTGACAGAACTCTTGCTAACTGTCTTCTTGTCTGAATCGAATATAGGAGAGAGATTTTCACTAGTAGTAGTTTAGCTTATTTAGCCTGATTTCCACCCCTTAGAGTCAGCAGCATGTTCATTGCAGTGGCTCAAAGAGAGAAACTGAACCATTTGTTATATAGAATTCCCCACATTCTGAAACAGACTAATTGCCTCCTTGTAGTGTTAACATGTTCTTCTTCCCCATATTCTGCAAACCAGTAGTTAAACCTAGAGGCGGGATCAGACTCAGGGTTGATTCTCCCTGTGACAGTGTTCCCCAGACAGTGCTGTCTATTCCCTTTGCCCTGTGTCATGAGGCACTTAACCTGTAGCTATACAGGTTTCCTAATGTTCAGTATTATCAGTGGATTCTGGTATCAGATCTCATTTTAAAAGCCAAACATATTTAACGTTCAAATCAAGCAGCATTTGGTTATCATTTACTTTTGTAGTAAGTTTCCTCCCTCTGTTCAATTTCCTGTTTGGCTTTCTGAGTACCCAGTCATGCCCAATTTTCTCTCATGAAAAGAATCGCCTTTCATGAGACATCCTGCCTGACCCTGCGTTTCAGTCAGCCTCTGGACCTCTTCTCTGGGAGGCCACACCCCTCAGTCAGCTCCAAGGATGACTTCCTGCCCGCACGGTCCTTGGGAAGTAGTCATTAAACGCAGACTATGTGGGAAGATTACAGGTGGCCATTTTTCTGTAACACCTTCCTCAGCTAACCCAAAGATGAATTTTAACTACCAACAGCCCCTGTCAAAGGAATGCAATGAAGGGCTTTTCCAAGAAAGAGTGATCAGCAATGAAAAATTGAGTTCAAAGTTTCTCGTGCCCAGCTATAAATGTTTTCCTGATATTTGCTCAATAAACCTGCTTAATATTTCCTTAAATAACCTGCTTAAATAGCCAGCTACAGAAGTCAATAGAGGAGCCAAGTTGTAGAAAAATAAACAGAAGAATGTAACCACATGTTTTAAAATGCCCATCCACTTGGCTTTTCTGAGACATAGTGAGTGCATCACCATGTCCATTCAAGTGGGTGAGCCACTTGTGGTGCCGGGTGAGAGAACCAGAAGGCTCCCATTCTGCCTCCTAATGGGATAAGTTACCTGAAGCTCTTTGAGCTTCAGTTTGCTCCAACTTAACATAAATGATGCTACTTACACCTCGCTGGACTACATAACATAATGTACTACTCCGTGCAAGACATGTCACATAGCAGCCTTAATAAAGGTAATTTCCCTCCTTCAAAGGGCCTAAGGCAGCCTAGACATCAGTCAGCTCCCCCACAAGCAGACCCCACCTCCATTCTCCATTTGATTTTGCAGCCTCCAGAAGGTGTGCATTCCTGAAGGAATGTCATCACTTTGCCTTAGGCTCTTCCTGCCTTGACATCATACCGCCATCATTTTAAAAGGAGATGATGAAGAAAGCAAATGCATTCCTAAATTCAGGAAGAGATTCTCCTAATTTATATGTACAAATGTTAAAAGGATACATGTTTATATGGGTTGAGTTGCTTTATGCATCCTGGTTTCCCTGCTCTTAACCTGATTATATTATTTCTAAAACCACCCAAAGGTATTCATGGATTCCAAATGTATTCATTCATTATTCAGCTTTAATAAGAATGCTCAGGAAGAACGCTCCATCAGTTGCTACAAAGCTATACGTCCAGCTACCCTATGAGCATAGATGGAAAGCAAAATAGACATTAAGCCCTATACTTTTATTTTCAGGCCTAGATGGCCCTTTCGTAATCCTCATTGGTTGGTGTTAGAGTTCTTGTTGGCTCTGTGACCAATAAACGTACATACTGTAGCCACGAAAAGTATGGTGCTCAGTTGTTCAGTCGTGTCCAACTCTTGCAACGCTGTGGACTGTCGTCTATCAGGCTCCTGTCTACGGGATTTCCCGGATAATAATACTGGAGTGGGTTGCCAGGGACTGGTAAACAGGTTAACTTTATAACCTCATCTTTTTTAAACAATCCTAACAAGATTTAGGTTAGTGTTTCCTCATGGTCAAATTAGGGTTTGAATGTTAAAAAGTGAAATGTTGAAACTTTGTGGGTATAGAATAACAATTATGAGAATAAAAATACTTTAAGTAGAAATTCTCTTCTGGCCCCAATACTTCTTAAGTTAGTGAGACATTTTATTCAGAGGAAGAAATATAAATGGGACAATATTGGAATGGTAGCAGGGTAGCAGGGATAATGAGAGGAAAGATTTAAACAAAAAAAACAAACACATAAATATTTAGTCCAGTTCCATTCACAGCCTGGCTCTGAAGCAGAATGGAAAGTGAGCTTGCTGTGGAGATAGACTCGAGAGTTCAAGTCTCAGGGGTGGTCCTACGATTGCAGAGGAATAGGACGGGGAGACCACTTTGTCCCTCACAAATTCATCCGAAGAACATTTGAACGCTGAGCAAATTCCACGAAACAACTTCTGAATGCTGGCAGAGGACATCAGGCACCCAGAAAGGCAGCCCATTGTTTTTGAGAGGAGGTAGGACAAAATATAAAAGATAAAAAGGGAGACAAAAGAGGCAGGGACAGAGATCCGTCCTGGGAAGGGAGTCTTAAAAGAGCAGAAGTTTCCAAACACCAGGAAACACTCTCATAGCGGGTCTGTGGGGAGTTTTGGAATCTCAGAGGACAACATAACCGGGAGGAAAAGTAAATATATAAATAAATAAAACCCACAGATTATGTGCCTAACGGCAACTCCCAGCAGAAAAGTAGCCCAGACGCTGGCATCCACCACCAGCAAGTGGGGGCTGAACCGGGAGGCATGGGCTGCATTGCTTAGAGTAAGGACCGGGCCTGAATGCCCCGAGGGCAATCTGAGGGAGCTAATGTGAGATAGCAACCCGGACTGTGGGATAGCCAGAGAGAGAGAGAAAGAGAACTGTCCCGAGAAAAGCCCTAACCAAAGACTTTGCCAGACATCACCACATACACATGGACATCACCAGATGGTCAACACCGAAATCAGATTGATTATATTCTTTGCAGCCAAAGATGGAGAAGCTCTATACAGTCAGCAAAAACAAGACCAGGAGCTGACTGTGGCTCAGATCATGAACTCCTTATTGCCAAATGCAGACTTCAACAGAAGAAAGCGGGGAAGACCACTAGACCATTCAGGTATGACCTAAATCAAATCCATGATGACTATAGAGTGGAAGTGAGAAATAGATTTAAGGGACTAAATCTGATAGACAGAGAGCCTGATGAACTATGAACGGAAGTTCGTGACATTGTACAGGAGACAGGGATCAAGAGCATCCCCATGGAAAAGAAATGCAAAAAGGCAAAATGGTTGTCTGAGGAGGCCTGACAAATAGCTGTGAAAAGAAGAGAAGAGAAAAGGAAAGATATTCCCAATTGAATGCAGAGTTCCAAAGAATAGCCAGGAGAGAGAAGAAAGCCTTCCTCAGCGATCAATGCAAAGAAATAGAGGAAAACCACAGAATGGGAAAGACTAGAGATCTCTTCAAGAAAAGTAGAGATACCAGGGGAACATTACATGCAAAGATGGGTTCAAGAAAGGACAGAAATGGTATGGACCTAACAGAAGCAGAAGATATTAAGAAGAGGTGGCAAGAATACACAGAAGAACTGCACAAAGAAGACCTTCATGACCCAGATAATCACAATGGTGTGATCACTCACGTAGAGCCAGACATCCTGGAATGTGAAGTCAAGTGGGCCTTAGAAAGCATCACTTCGAACCGAGCTAGTGGATGTGATGGAATTCCAGTTGAGCTATTTCAAATCCTGAAAGATGATGCTGTGAAAGTGCTGCACTCAATATGTCAACAAATTTGGAAAACTCAGCAGGGGCCACAGGACTGGAAAAGGTCAGTTTTCACTCCAATCCCTAAGAAAGGCAATCCCAAAGAAGGCTCAAACTACCGCACAATTGCACTCATCTCACATGCTAGTAAAGTAATGCTCAAAATTCTCCAAGACAGGCTTCAGCAATATGTGAGCTGAGAACTTCCAGATATCCAAGCTGGTTTTGAAAAGGCAGAGGAACCAGAGATCAAATTGCCAGTATCCACTGGATCATCGAAAAAGCAAGAGAGTTCCAGAAAAACATCTATTTCTGCTTTATTGACTATGCCAAAGCCTTCGAGCGTGTGGATCACGCTCGAATAAACTGTGGAAAATTCTGAAGGAGATGGGAATACCAGACCACCTGACCTGCCCCTTGAGAAACCTGTATGCAGGTCAGGAAGCAACAGTTAGAAATAGACACGGAACAACTGACTGGTTCCAAATAGGAAAAGGAGTACGTCAAGGCTGTACATTGTCACCCTGCTTATTTAACTTATATGCAGAGTACATCATGAGAAACGCTGGGCTGGAAGAAGCACAAGCTGGAATCAAGATTGCCAGGAGAAATATCAATAACCTCAGATATGCAGATGACACCACCCTTATGGCAGAGGGTGAAGAGGAACTAAAAAGCCGCTTGATGAAAGTGAAAGAGGAGAGTGAAAAAGTTGGCTTAAAGCTCAACATTCAGAAAACTAAGATCATGGCATCTGGTCCCATCACCTCATGGGAAATAGGTGGGGAGACAGTGGAAACAGTGTCATACTTTATTTTTTGGGGCTCCAAAATCACTTCGGGTGGTAACTGCAGCCATGAAATTAAAAGACGCTTACTCCTTGGAAGGAAAGTTATGACCAACCTAGATAGCACATTAAAAAGCAGAGACATTACCTTGCCAACAAAGGTCCGTCTGGTCAAGGCTATGGTTTTCCAGTGGTCATGTATGGATGTGAGAGTTGTACTGTGAAGAAAGCTGAGTGCTGAAAAATTGATGCTTTTCGACTGTGGTGTTGGAGAAGACTCTTGAGAGTCCCTTGGACTGCAAGGAGATCCAACCAGTCCATCCTAAAGGAGATCAGTCCTGGGTGTTCATTGGAAGGACTGATGCTGAAGCCGAAACTCCAATACTTTGGCCACCTGATGCAAAGAACTAACTCATTGGAAAAATCCCTGATGCTGGGAAAGATTGAAGGCAGGAGGAGAAGGGGACCAGAGAGGGTGAGATGGTTGGATGGCATCACTGATTCGATGGACATGAGTTTAAGTAAGCTCCGGGAGTTGGTGATGGACAGGGAGGCCTGGCACGCTGCAGCCCTTGACCCCAAGGAGTTGGGGTCAGTGCAGTCCTTGGGATCATCAAGAGTCGGACTCGACTGAGCAACTGAACTGAACTGAACCATGATGTCTTCTAAAGCTGTATTAGTAGCTTCTTGAAATCAGAACAGTCTTATCCTTTCTTTGATCTCACAAGTGGGAAACTTCCCATGTCTTGGAGCGGATGGAAATTACTGCCCTTAGAATGTGCTTTGGACTCCAAGATCTCCCATTGACCCTGGCAGCCTTGCTGTCTTTTGCATCAAAGCCAGTTACATTATTCACGTACCTGCAACCTTCTCACTGTTATCAGTGATGTCAGTGCTATCACTGTTATCACAACTCACTGACTTCGGTCCAAAGAGAGACGTGATATCTTCTCCAAATATCTTGAGACAGTTTTCAATGAGAAATTGTATGAAAGAAATCTGTAACACAGAGGGGCAAAAAATGGGGTATTACTGTACATATGGCCTAATAGTAAATCACATTTCAGACATGAATCTTGGCTCTCACAAAAAATGCAAAAGAAGTCAGAAAAATTCACTTGATTTAAAAAATATATATATATTATATATGCATCAGCTTTTTCTAAGAAATAACTAATCCTTTCAAGAGTACTTTGGACACAAATTTTAAAATTCTTTTCGTCGGTGGACTAAAGTTATAATATGTGGCCTAGTCTGATAGCTAAAATTTTGTAATTATTGCTACATGCTTAACACTAGGATGATTTTTAAGTAGCCTACATAGGATGTTTGGGACAAAAATCTATATTTTCTTATTAAGTTTTATTTATTTTTATTGAACTTTTTTCTAGTTTTCTTGAGATAGAATTTATATATAGCATCTCATTAAACTTGATAAAGCATCAAATGCAACACAAATTTTGAAATTCACTTCAGTGAAGAACTATCTGAAACTTGGGTAGCAGAGGTTTACGTGTAGGGTGGCAGGGTTTGTGACGGAAGAAAGCATCTGGAGAGACAACATGTCTGTCTGTCTAACTGCATTGCCTTGCCTCACACTTGCTGTCCAGGGGAGCTTGGAAAAGAGCTGTGATCTTCTTAGGCATGTTGTGGCTCTGTCAGGATGTTCTGAAATATTTTACTAGCCTCCTCATCCTCTAGCAGAGACACAATAGAAGCCAAGTATTTTCCTGAATGAGCCAGAACTGGCAGAGTGAGGCCGGTATGTGTGGAACCTTGGGTGCTCATATTGCCCAGGCCGCCTAAGATGTGCCGAGACTGACCAGATGTATTGGGTGTTGTCATCATTGTGTAATGATGAAATCATAGTTTGGAGGTTTGTACACCCCTCAGTGATTAGGCTGAGAGTTGAATCTTGGTTCTCAGACTCCAAAGCCAGGGTCTTCTCTATCATACCATCCTACTCTTATCTCTCTATTGTTTAATCTCTTGGATGGCAAAGGAGAAGTGACTCGACTGTTCTCAGTTGCAACACACCTTCCCATGCCCAACCAGAGCAGGCCTCTGCAGTCCAAGGCAGTGTAATTAAAAAGTGCACTTTAAACATCTGGTTCACCAGAGTTAATACCACAGACTTCAGGTTCAAAATGGGGACTCTGCCCTGCAAGGCATAAAAATGAGAGCTCTCATTACCTTCTTGGTGAAGTTTTCGAATGCTGTGCTGCCAGAATTAAGCAGACCAAGAATGCTTGTGGTCATACACACTGATAAAATATAAGCTGTCATCTGATTGGATGAGGAATGTTGCTCAATGTTGTGTAACACTCCAAAAAGGTATCGCAGAAAAACTACATTGGCTCTTGGCAGCTGGTCTAGAAGCCTAATGACAGAAAAAGGCACTTATCAATAAAGCGAGTCATTTTGCTCAGTAAGTGGAAATACAGAGAACAAAATACTTCTTTTTATACCATGTCCACAGTCCATTCTCACAGTTCCAGGCATGAATGCACACAAAAATGTTTCACCGAGTTTAATTCCTGAGCCAGGTAAGAACTGCTCTGGTTAGTTATGTGTTTGTATTTAAGATCATACCGCTGGCAGATTGGTTCTTTATCATCTCTTTTTAGACCAATGGATTTCATCTCCAACGATTTCGTGTATTCAGAAGGTGTAAAATGGTCAAGCATTCCATATTAATAAGATTAGCAGAAAAACACCAATTACAATGTCACCAATAAGGCGTGCATCTCTTTTCAAACTGGCTTCCAGGGGTATGATCAAGTGAAACCTTTTGATACTGGTCATTATTTTAGTGGACACAGCTGTAACCATAAGCTGATATTTTCCTAAGAGTATGTTGGTTGTATTTTCTCAGAGTTGAGAAAATTGCATCATTACCTCTGGGTCGCAGTTATTTTCTCCTCCTCATTACCTTGATCAATAACATCAAGCCATTTATCATAGAGAGTGGCTGAAAATATGCTTCCTGGAATATTTTGAAGAAAATCCTTAGATAGATCAAAAAATATATATTAGTCTTATGATAAATTCAATGGAGAAGTTGCAAAGAAAATATTTAGTTGACAAATTCAGTTCAGTCCGTGGTTCCTTCATAGCCACGCAGACTGATTCACACAGAGCTTGGCTGTGATTCTCCACAGCCTTGCACATCCAGAAGTACTGGTTGGATTTTCCCCAACTAAAATTAGACGCATAAAAGTAGAGTTTGGGCTGTAGTGAGAATGAAGCTAAAGCTCCTTCTATCACCTGGAACTTACTCTTTGTGTTCATGTTAGCACATTCGTACAAACTGGCAAGGTCTGGTGATAACTCATCCTAAATCCTATTAGTTTCTTGAAAAGAAAGGCACATACCCATTTTGTTTGTTTACTTAAGACACAGTGCTTGCTCTGAATTCAAGAAAGAGAAGTTCTGAAATAAAACAAACAAAAGTACACCCCTACATGCTCTTATACACATATTAAGAGAAGACTTGAGGTATATGTGCTCTTTGGGGAAAAGCTAGTCTCATAATAGCTTCAATCTTTTTTTTTTTTTTAAACCATATAAAAGTTCAGTCCTACAGACTTTTAAGCAGCAGGTGTTAGAAATAAATCAAAAGCCCCAAAGGGTAAACAACATGTTACCCTTACAACTCTCTGAATGGAATATATCCTCCCCAAAGAGGAAACTGAGAATTTAGATACATTGCAAGTTCACACCTGTGGGATAGAAAATGCAAATGTAAGCTTCCTAAGTGGAGGCCTGGAAAGTTCATCACTAATGAACAAGTCTTAGTATCATAGAATGGGGCCTATTAAAATAGTTGAAGTTGTAAACTGTTGTGCAAGACTGAGGGGAAATGATTGTATTGCCTTGCCAGTTTCAAAGGCACAACTTGCTTCCACTGGTGTTAATATAGAGCCTGACTTCTCTTAATAGTATCTTGTTCAGGCAGTGTTTCTGGGCAACTGTCGTGATTATAATCCAGTCCATGTTCACTTGTTTCAGTACTTATTGAGCTGCTGTTTGTGCCAGGCACTCTTTTGAGTACTGAGGACAGAGTACAAAGATAATGTACAAAGTCGCAGTCCTCTCATACTTTTTCTTGTAATTGGTATACAGTACCCAATCATGGTCATTAGGTTTTCACTATGCTTTTTATGGAGTGCCCACAGTACATTTGGAAGGAGGAAGCACTCCATTTCCGTTCAGTCGTTCAGTCGTGTCCTACTCTTTGGGACCCCATGGACTGCAGCACACCAGGCTTTCCTGTCCATCACCAACACCTGGGTCTTGCTCAAATTCATGTCCATTGAGTTGTTGATGCCATTCAACCACCTCAGCTGGCTTTGGCTTCTGGGAGTCTGGGAGTATGCAGCAGGCCTTTGCCTTGTGTACCAAACTACATGCACTTGGAGAGTGTGTCTCTTCTCTCTCCTGGACCCTGTGCTGTAGAATCGATTGGTGAGACTGAGTATGGTTAAGCCAGGACATGACTCATGCAGAATATGCTGTGGGTATTTGCTATTGGATCTCTGTTTATAGACAGTTTAGTGGAAAACTCAAGGTGGTTCTGTCTATGTATTCATTTCTGATTTAGACCAACTCTGTGGTGGCTTTGACATATGGTATTATCAAGGCTGAGGTTGCAAAGTTTGATTCCCCACCAAGATCAATCAACTTTAGGAAAAGAACACTTTGGGATTGTGTAAGACCTGTACCCATAAGTAGCCACCCTCTTACTAGTCTGTGCTTAGAGCATGGAAATAGGCAAGAGCCTAGTAAATCTTGCTCAGAACTCAAATCAGTCCCCAGGGTGCACCTTACAGAGGGTAGCACTCTACTTGCTGTTTGCACACCTAGTGTGTGTTATTATGGTGCACGTGCAGTAGGGGTCAGCTCTAAGTGGTATCTGCACTGTTGCTGTTATCATACAATCGAACATTAATAGGGCACAAGGAAAGACCATATATTTAGTTTCTAATGTAATTTTAATAACCTGTCTGTAGTTATTACTACATCAATATATCTTTGTTCATAGCTGCTAACAGGTATCAAGATGAATTGATTAAATTTTTTTCCTGTTCTATTATTGCCCTGGTAGAAATTTAACTATACACTTGTGATTTAGCTGCCCTGGTAGAAATTTAACTATACACTTGTGAGTTAGCTGTATCATTTCAAACTCAGTCTATTTTTTGTATGAATCTATTGAATTTTCAAAATTCCAAACTGATTTTGACTGTTGCACTCACTTTAAAAATAAGATTTATAAGATGAGGCATGTAATAAAAACTGGTTACCATGTATCTGTAACCTTGGGTGGTGGGTTAAACATACAAATATTAACAAACGGTGTGGAAGATGGTAAGAGAGATCAAAGGAGGAACAAATGGTGGAGTCATCCCTACACTAATTTTAAAGTAAAAGGCATTGAGAGACAGGGGAAGGAAGGATGGTGAAATGATCAGTGGATTTGGTGGCCTCACTAAGCGTTTTTTGATTCCCTGTAAGACAAATGGGCTTCCCAGGTGGTGCTAGTGATAAAGAACCTGCCTTCCAATGCAGGAGATGCAAGGGGTGCAGGTTCGATCCCTGAATCAGGAAGATCTCCTGGAGAAGGGCATGGCAGCCCACTCTAGTATTCTTGCCTGGAGAATCCCATGGACCAAGGGGCCTGGTGGGCTACAGTCCATGGGATCACAGAGAGTCGGACGCGACTAGGCAACTAACACACACACACACACACACACACACACACACACACACACGAGTTTACCACAGTAAGTAACCATCTGTCTTGCATCCATGCTGAGTTGCTTCAGCCGTGTCTGACTCTGTGCCACCCCATGGACTATATAGCCTGCCGGACTCCTCCGTCCATGGGATTCTCCAGACAAAAATACTGGAGTCGGTATGCCAGTCCCTTTTCCAGGGATTCTTCCAACCCAGGAATCGAACCCAGGTTTCCCAAATTGCAGGCGGATTCTTTACTGTCTGAGCCCCTTGGGAAGTTACTTCTGTTAACTATTTCCAGAAGCTTAATGTAAATTTTATTTTGGAAATGCTGCCTTCGTTAAAAGATGATGAGGAAGTCATCAAAAGCAGGAAGCTTGTTTTGGTAAACACTCTATGTGTAAGTGTGTATTTTGAAATTTATTATTATTCTTTTGCATGGAGTGTTCAGGAGTCAAGATGTGCAATGAAAAAGGAAAATATCTAATATGTGGGGCTTATCATCTTTGGGGTACCTTCCTTCAATTTTGGCTTTGTGAAGTTTTTCACTTTTTCAAATCCTTCCTCTCTTACGCCTCTTATGTTTCTTGGGCGGTCATAATGAAGGACCAGTCATACAGCTTCAGATTTCCTCTGTATGTGGATAAGGCTCAAACTTTCCTTACCTTTAAGGTGGATGCTACCACAAGAATGGATTCATCATCCAAGTTCACTTTGTCCCCAGAGTTTAGTTTCTCCTTTAGGGCCCTGCGTGATTGTATATTGCCTGATTTTCTGAAGATGCCTTCTGTAAACGGCCCGTTTTGATTGATGTAGGAAAGCATATCCTATAGGGAAGGAAAGAAAAGAAAAGTATGGGACGTTTCATATCTACAAGCCCAGAGCACAAGCTTGCTCCTCTTTTGACAGAGCTGTGGTGTATGAGGGTACAGTGCTAGAACTGGACCGAAGTCAATTTGAAATTTTTTCTTCAGTGTCTCTAAATATATTTTCTACCCAACAATCGATTTGGCATTCATACCCTGAAACAGTTTAAACACTTGTGTAATCAGACTTTCCGTTTTAGTGAATTTACCGTGTTAAACGTCTCTGCTTTGAGGCCTTTGTAGATTCACCCTCTCCTCCTTCACCGCTCCTTTCTCATTATTCCCTGTTATAGATGCTCTTCCCTAAGTGTGGAAATCGTTTTGCCATATTCATGCTCCATTTGTGTATTCCCCTTTCAGGGACTGTCCACCCCATTCATTCCTATTTCCTATATTCCTTCCCCTCAAAATCAGGCTCAATATGCCTCTCCTCCTTCTCCCATCACATTTCTTTCTCATCAGCCTTTCTAGTTCCTTTTTCTGTATTTTAATATCCTCTGCTGTCTGCAGAGTAGAGAGATAACAGATATTGGAGCCAGGTTTTTCAAGGAATGTGGAATCTGTTCTGCTACTTATCCACTGTGTGACTTTAGGCATAGCACATACTTGGGTGAGGCTCTTTTGTTTTTCATTTATGAAGTGGGGGTGATGATAATCATAGCTGCCCCCTAAATTTTCTGTGAAAGACACAGGTCTGGGGTAGTGCTAGCACATAACTTGGATGACAAATTTCTTCATATCTACCATAAAATTCCCTGCATCTAGTGTAGTGCTTGGAGAGATAGTGGACAGTGAACAAGTGTTAATGCTTACAGTTCAATACACTAATTTGATAAAGCACAGTCCAAACTCTGTGGCTTTCTTTTGACACATTCTGTCAGGCTCAAATGATTCATTTTTTGCCAGAAGATGAGTACTTTATGCTTAAACACTAGAGTTACAAATCAAATCCGTGTGAGACATTTTGAGTCATAAGGCGGAGTAGACTCAGCTGAAGGAGACTTGAGACGAGTGTCGACTTCAAGGGAGGAGACCAGGAGACCATATGAGGATGAAGTGGACCCTCAGAGATTCTTACACACAGAGTCTGAAGGAAAGTTACACAGCTCAAAATAGCCTGGAGTTAAAACTCCCCTCCAGGTCCTCCCCACCATTCTATGCAAAATAAAGAACTCTGTCACCCGAAGAAAAACATGGACATTAGGTTGATTACGCCCAGCTCCCAGCTGGTCCCAGCCTCTGGCCGGTCTCCGAAATTCCTTGCCCCAGCTGTGTGAGAGAGAACTGCTCTGAACAACCTTGGCGAACAGGCCCCCTTAGGACAGTCGCTTTCCACATACAGGCCTGTAGATGCTCACTCTTTTCTTGGGGTGGTGCAGCAGCTCACTCCTCTGACTGCTGCCCCTTCTCGCCTTGTTAAAGGTGATCTGTTCCTGTCAAGTGCTGGTCTCATGCTTTCTCCCAACCTCGCCTTCTCTGACTCCCTTACCTTACAGAGTCCATTTTAACTGGCCTGAGCCAGTATAGGTGGGTCTTTGTTGAAATCAGTGGAATGGATGAGAGTACCTTTTCATCTGGTATTTGCCTTGTAACTCTGCAGTACCTAAATCAGACCTTATTCTTTGAAGTAATATTATGAAACTTATCAGACAAAGCCAGACTTCTTCATTTGGGGGTAGATTTGGAAGAGAACACTTGATCTCTCAGAACTCCCCTCCTCAGGAGGGTTACAGAAAACCAAAATAAGACCTACCAGAATTGGGGTGGGCAGGCTGTCGTTATCACATACATCCTCAAGAGGAGCTCCAAAGAGCTGTTTTGGCTTTGTGGGTGGTAGAGGTGGGTGTTGGTTGTCCTCGCGAGTCCTGGAGCTACACCAAAAGGCCCAGGTTTTGACAGAACTCTTGCTAACTGTCTTCTTGTCTGAATCGAATATAGGAGAGAGATTTTCACTAGTAGTAGTTTAGCTTATTTAGCCTGATTTCCACCCCTTAGAGTCAGCAGCATGTTCATTGCAGTGGCTCAAAGAGAGAAACTGAACCATTTGTTATATAGAATTCCCCACATTCTGAAACAGACTAATTGCCTCCTTGTAGTGTTAACATGTTCTTCTTCCCCATATTCTGCAAACCAGTAGTTAAACCTAGAGGCGGGATCAGACTCAGGGTTGATTCTCCCTGTGACAGTGTTCCCCAGACAGTGCTGTCTATTCCCTTTGCCCTGTGTCATGAGGCACTTAACCTGTAGCTATACAGGTTTCCTAATGTTCAGTATTATCAGTGGATTCTGGTATCAGATCTCATTTTAAAAGCCAAACATATTTAACGTTCAAATCAAGCAGCATTTGGTTATCATTTACTTTTGTAGTAAGTTTCCTCCCTCTGTTCAATTTCCTGTTTGGCTTTCTGAGTACCCAGTCATGCCCAATTTTCTCTCATGAAAAGAATCGCCTTTCATGAGACATCCTGCCTGACCCTGCGTTTCAGTCAGCCTCTGGACCTCTTCTCTGGGAGGCCACACCCCTCAGTCAGCTCCAAGGATGACTTCCTGCCCGCACGGTCCTTGGGAAGTAGTCATTAAACGCAGACTATGTGGGAAGATTACAGGTGGCCATTTTTCTGTAACACCTTCCTCAGCTAACCCAAAGATGAATTTTAACTACCAACAGCCCCTGTCAAAGGAATGCAATGAAGGGCTTTTCCAAGAAAGAGTGATCAGCAATGAAAAATTGAGTTCAAAGTTTCTCGTGCCCAGCTATAAATGTTTTCCTGATATTTGCTCAATAAACCTGCTTAATATTTCCTTAAATAACCTGCTTAAATAGCCAGCTACAGAAGTCAATAGAGGAGCCAAGTTGTAGAAAAATAAACAGAAGAATGTAACCACATGTTTTAAAATGCCCATCCACTTGGCTTTTCTGAGACATAGTGAGTGCATCACCATGTCCATTCAAGTGGGTGAGCCACTTGTGGTGCCGGGTGAGAGAACCAGAAGGCTCCCATTCTGCCTCCTAATGGGATAAGTTACCTGAAGCTCTTTGAGCTTCAGTTTGCTCCAACTTAACATAAATGATGCTACTTACACCTCGCTGGACTACATAACATAATGTACTACTCCGTGCAAGACATGTCACATAGCAGCCTTAATAAAGGTAATTTCCCTCCTTCAAAGGGCCTAAGGCAGCCTAGACATCAGTCAGCTCCCCCACAAGCAGACCCCACCCCCATTCTCCATTTGATTTTGCAGCCTCCAGAAGGTGTGCATTCCTGAAGGAATGTCATCACTTTGCCTTAGGCTCTTCCTGCCTTGACATCATACCGCCATCATTTTAAAAGGAGATGATGAAGAAAGCAAATGCATTCCTAAATTCAGGAAGAGATTCTCCTAATTTATATGTACAAATGTTAAAAGGATACATGTTTATATGGGTTGAGTTGCTTTATGCATCCTGGTTTCCCTGCTCTTAACCTGATTATATTATTTCTAAAACCACCCAAAGGTATTCATGGATTCCAAATGTATTCATTCATTGTTCAGCTTTAATAAGAATGCTCAGGAAGAACGCTCCATCAGTTGCTACAAAGCTATACGTCCAGCTACCCTATGAGCATAGATGGAAAGCAAAATAGACATTAAGCCCTATACTTTTATTTTCAGGCCTAGATGGCCCTTTCGTAATCCTCATTGGTTGGTGTTAGAGTTCTTGTTGGCTCTGTGACCAATAAACGTACATACTGTAGCCACGAAAAGTATGGTGCTCAGTTGTTCAGTCGTGTCCAACTCTTGCAACGTTGTGGACTGTCGTCTATCAGGCTCCTGTCTACGGGATTTCCCGGATAATAATACTGGAGTGGGTTGCCAGGGACTGTTAAACAGGTTAGCTTTATAACTTCATCTTTCTTAAACAATCCTGACAAGATTTAGGTTAGTGTTTCCTCATGGTCAAATTAGGGTTTGAATGTTAAAAAGTGAAATGTTGAAACTTTGTGGGTATAGAATAACAATTATGAGAATAAAAATACTTTAAGTAGAAATTCTCTTCTGGCCCCAATACTTCTTAAATTAGTGAGACATTTCATTCAGAGGAAGAAATATCAATGGGACAATATTGGAATGGTAGCAGGGTAGCAGGGATAATGAGAGGAAAGATTTAAACAAAAAAAACAAACACATAAATATTTAGTCCAGTTCCATTCACAGCCTGGCTCTGAAGCAGAATGGAAAGTGAGCTTGCTGTGGAGATAGACTCGAGAGTTCAAGTCTCAGGGGTGGTCCTACGATTGCAGAGGAATAGGACGGGGAGACCACTTTCTCCCTCACAAATTCATCCGAAGAACATTTGAACGCTGAGCAAATTCCACGAAACAACTTCTGAATGCTGGCAGAGGACATCAGGCACCCAGAAAGGCAGCCCATTGTTTTTGAGAGGAGGTAGGACAAAATATAAAAGATAAAAAGGGAGACAAAAGAGGCAGGGACAGAGATCCGTCCTGGGAAGGGAGTCTTAAAAGAGCAGAAGTTTCCAAACACCAGGAAACACTCTCATAGCGGGTCTGTGGGGAGTTTTGGAATCTCAGAGGACAACATAACCGGGAGGAAAAGTAAATATATAAATAAATAAAACCCACAGATTATGTGCCCAACGGCAACTCCCAGCAGAAAAGTAGCCCAGACGCTGGCATCCACCACCAGCAAGTGGGGGCTGAACCTGGAGGCAAGGGCTGCATTGCTTAGAGTAAGGACCGGGCCTGAATGCCCCGAGGGCAATCTGAGGGAGCTAATGTGAGATAGCAACCCGGACTGTGGGATAGCCAGAGAGAGAGAAAGAGAACTGTCCCGAGAAAAGCCCTAACCTAAGACATTGCCATACATCACCATATACACATGGACATCACCAGATGGTCAACACCGAAATCAGATTGATTATATTCTTTGCAGCCAAAGATGGAGAAGCTCTATACAGTCAGCAAAAACAAGACCAGGAGCTGACTGTGGCTCAGATCATGAACTCCTTATTGCCAAATGCAGACTTCAACTGAAGAAAGCGGGGAAGACCACTAGACCATTCAGGTATGACCTAAATCAAATCCCTGATGACTATAGAGTGGAAGTGAGAAATAGATTTAAGGGACTAAATCTGATAGACAGAGAGCCTGATGAACTATGAACGGAAGTTCGTGACATTGTACAGGAGACAGGGATCAAGAGCATTCCCATGGAAAAGAAATGCAAAAAGGCAGAATGGTTGCCTGAGGAGGCCTGACAAATAGCTGTGAAAAGAAGAGAAGCGAAAAGCAAAGGAGAAAAGGAAAGATATTCCCATTTGAATGCAGAGTTCCAAAGAATAGCCAGGAGAGAAAAGAAAGCCTTCCTCAGCAATCAATGCAAAGAAATAGAGGAAAACAACAGAATGGGAAAGACTAGAGATCTCTTCAAGAAAATTAGAGAGACCAGGGGAACATTACATGCAAAGATGGGTTCAAGAAAGGACAGAAATTGTATGGACCTAACAGAAGCAGAAGATATTAAGAAGAGGTGAGAAGAATACACAGAAGAACTGTACAAAGAAGATTTTCATGACCCAGATAATCACAATGGTGTGATCACTCACGTAGAACCAGACATCCTGGAATGTGAAGTCAAGTGGGCCTTAGAAAGCATCACTTCGAACCGAGCTAGTGGATGTGATGGAATTCCAGTTGAGCTATTTCAAATCCTGAAAGATGATGCTGTGAAAGTGCTGCACTCAATATGTCAACAAATTTGGAAAACTCAGCAGGGGCCACAGGACTGGAAAAGGTCAGTTTTCATTCCAATCTCTAAGAAAGGCAATCCCAAAGAAGGCTCAAACTACCGCACAATTGCACTCATCTCACATGCTAGTAAAGTAATGCTCAAAATTCTCCAAGCCAGGCTTCAGCAATATGTGAGCTGAGAACTTCCAGATATCCAAGCTGGTTTTGAAAAGGCAGAGGACCCAGAGATCAAATTGCCAGTATCCAGTGGATCATCGAAAAAGCAAGAGAGTTCCAGAAAAACATCTATTTCTGCTTTATTGACTATGCCAAAGCCTTCGAGCGTGTGGATCACGCTCGAATAAACTGTGGAAAATTCTGAAGTAGTTGGGAATACCAGACCACCTGACCTGCCTCTTGAGAAACCTGTATGCAGGTCAGGAAGCAACAGTTAGAACTAGACACGGAACAACAGACTGGTTCCAAATAGGAAAAGGAGTACGTCAAGGCTGTACATTGTCACCCTGCTTATTTAACTTATATGCAGAGTACATCATGAGAAACGCTGGGCTGGAAGAAGCACAAGCTGGAATCAAGATTGCCAGGAGAAATATCAATAACCTCAGATATGCAGATGACACCACCCTTATGGCAGAGGGTGAAGAGGAACTAAAAAGCCGCTTGATGAAAGTGAAAGAGGAGAGTGAAAAAGTTGGCTTAAAGCTCAACATTCAGAAAACTAAGATCATGGCATCTGGTCCCATCACCTCATGGGAAATAGGTGGGGAGACAGTCGAAACAGTGTCAGAGTTTATTTTTTGGGGCTCCAAAATCACTGCGGATGGTGACTGCAGCCATGAAATTAAAAGATGCTTACTCCTTGGAAGGAAAGTTATGACCAACCTAGATAGCATATTAAAGAGCAGAGACATTACCTTGCCAACAAAGGTCCGTCTGGTCAAGGCTATGGTTTTTCCAGTGGTCATGTATGGATGTGAGAGTTGTACTGTGAAGAAAGCTGAGTGCTGAAAAATTGATGCTTTTCGACTGTGGTGTTGGAGAAGACACTTGAGAGTCCCTTGGACTGCAAGGAGATCCAACCAGTCCATCCTAAAGGAGATCAGTCCTGGGTGTTCATTGGAAGGACTGATGCTGAAGCTGAAACTCCAGTACTTTGGCCACCTCATGTAAAGAGTCGACTCACTGGAAAAGACTGTGATGCCGGAGGGATTGGGGGCAGGAGGAGAAGGGAACGACAACGGATGAGATGGCCAATGGCATCACCGACTCCCTGGGCATGAGTTTGAGTAAACTGTGGAAGTTGGTGATGCACAGGGAATTTTGGCGTACTGCGATTCATGGGCTTGCAAAGGGTCGGACACGACTGAGTTCCTGAACTGCACTGAAGACATTTCCGCCATGCTCACAGAACAAAGGACTGAGCGAGTACCAGAGGAGAGCTAGCTGGCTGTGGTCTGGCCCATCCCCTGCCGGAGACAGGGGGCAAGTGGGGGGCAGCAGAGCCTGAAAGGGCTATCTTGGCCCCAGAGAGGCATCCTCTACCAAACTGCAAGCAGACTCCCAGTTGCTAACAAAGTCTTCCTGGGATACTGGACGGTTGACATCCGTCAGGAGGGTCACAGCCAGAGATCAGCTCCCCAGAGGAGACACACGACACACCTGAGATGGGCGCGCCCGATGCCACCGAGGAAACCGAGCGGCTGAGACCGGGGAGGTGATAAGATGAGCCCGCACCTGGGGTGACTGCACTCGTCAAGCACCTGTTCGCCTGAGCTGCTCGGACCTGGGATGGGCACAAAACGCAGGCCCAACCGAGTCTGTGCCTTTGTGGAGTACCCGAGAACCAGAACCTGAGCGACTTAGACCTGCGAAGTGCATGTAACCCAGGGCCTGCTCCCTGCAGAGCAACCTGGAGCCTGAGCAGTGTAGACAGGGAAAGCACACACGCTGTGAGCGGGGGCAAACCCGGTGTGGCCGAGACGCTGCGAGCACTCCCCACACACACCAGTGACATTTGTTTGCAGTGCCCCTCCCTCCCCACAGCACGACTGAATAAGTGAGCCTAAATAAGTGACCGCCTCCGTCCCCCTGTGTCAGGGTGGAAATCAGACACTGAAGAGACCTGCAAACAGAAGAAA
The DNA here is from genome assembly GCF_910594005.1 of Cervus elaphus. NCBI lineage: Eukaryota > Metazoa > Chordata > Mammalia > Artiodactyla > Cervidae > Cervus > Cervus elaphus. The sequence goes on along the minus strand of NC_057831.1, from coordinate 7,546,217 downwards.
CTAAAATAAACAGAGGGAACTGCTTTGGAAGTGACAGGTGCAACAGTTTAAAACCCTGTAGTTAACACCAACTACTTTGGAAGAGGCCTATAGATCTTGAGAAGTATAAGCTGGATCAAGGAACTATCTGAAACTGAACTAACCCCACGCTGCCCACAGCAGCTCCAGAGAAATTCCTAGATATAGTTTTACTATTATCATTTAAAAATTTTTTTAAGTTTTTTTTCAATTTTTAAGTCCTCTATTACTCCTTTAGTTTTCATTTTTATAACCTACTATTACCTTGAAAGAAAAGACCCTATTTTTAAAACAAACTTCATATATATTTATTATAATTTTTGTGACTTTGTTTTTTTTAGTATTGTATTTTTAAGAATCTAACCTCTACTCTAGATTTTTTTTTTTACTCTAGATTTTTAATCTTTGCTTTTTGATATTTGTTATCAATTTTGTACTTTTAAGAACCCAGTCTTCAGTACCCATTTTTTTTGGGAGTGAGATGACTGGCTTGATTGCTCTCTCCCCATTTTGACTCTGCTTTTTCTCCACCAGGTCGCCTCTATCTCCTCCCTCCCCCTTCTCTTCCCTACCCAACTCTGTGAATCTCTGTGTGTTCAGGGCTGTGGAGAACACTTAGGGAACTGATTCCTGGCTGGATCTGTCTCTCTCCTTTTGATTCCCCCTTTTATCCTCCTGGCCACCTCTGTCTCCTTCCTCCCTCTTCTCTTCTCTGTGTAAGTCCGTGAACACCTCTGAGGCATCCAGACTGTGGAGAGCACATAGGAAAGTGATTACTGGCTAGCTTGCTTTCTCCCCTTTGGATTCCCTCTCTTCTCCTCCTGGTCACCTCTATCTCCTTCCTCCCTCTTCTCTCCTCCATGTAACTCTGTGAACCTCTCTGGGTGTCCCTCACTATGGTGAACCTTTTCATCATTAACTTAGATGTTTTATCACCAGTGCTGTATAGATAGAGAAGTCTTGAGGCTACTGTAAGAATAAGACTGGAAACCAGAGGCAGGAGGCTTAAGTCCAAAAACTGAGAACACCAGAGAACTCCTGACTCCAGGGAACATTAATCGATAAGAGCTCATCCAAAAGCCTCCCTACCTACACTGAAACCAAGCACCACCCAAGGGCCAACAAGTTCTAGAGAAAGACATACCATGCAAATTCTCCAGCAACACAGGAATATAGCCCTGAGCTTCAATATACAGGCTCCCCAAAGTCACACCAAACCCATAGACATCTCAAAACTCATGACTGGACACTTCATTGCACTCCAGAGAGAAGAAATCCAGCTCCACCCACCAGAACACTGACTCAAGCTTCCCTAACAAGGAAACCTTGACAAGCCACCCGTCCAACCCCACCCACAGAGAGGAAAGGCCACCCCAAACACAGCAATCTAAACAAGATGAAGAGGCAGAGAAATACTCAGCAGGTAAAGGAACATGATAAATGCCCACCAAACCAAACAAAAGAGGAGGAGATAGGGAGTCTACCTCAAAAAGAATTCAGAATAATGGTAGTAAAAAAAATCCAAAATCTTGAAAATAAAACAGAGTTACAGATAAATAGCCTGGAGACAAGGATTGATAAGGTGCAAGAAATGTTTAACAAGGACCTAGAAGAAATAAAAAAGTCAATCAATAATGAATAATGGAATAAATGAGATCAAAAACACTCTGGAGGGAACCAACAGTAGAATAACAAAGACAGAAGATAGGATAAGTGATGTAGAAGGTAGAATGGTAGAAATAAATGAAGCAGAGAGGAAAAAAGGAAAAAGAATTAAAAGAAATGAGGACAACCTCAGAGACCTCTGGGACAATGTGAAACACCCCAACATTCGAATCATAGGAGTCCTAGAAGAAGAAGACAAAAAGAAAGGCCATGAGAAAATATTTCAGGAGATAATAGTTGAAAACTGCCCTAAAATGGTGAAGGAAACAGTCACACAAGTCCAAGAAACCCAGAGAGTCCCAAACAGGATAAACCCAAGGTGAAATACCCTAAGACACATATTAATCAGCTTAACAAAGATCAAACGCAAAGAACAAATATTAAAAGCAGCAAGGGAGAAACAACATATAACACACAAGGGGATTCCCGTAAGGATAACAGCTGATCTTTCAATAGAAACTCTTCGGGCCAGAAGGGAATGGCAGGACATACTTAAAGTGATGAAAGAAAAAAACCTACAACCCAGATTACTGTACCCAGCAAGGATCTCACTCAAATATGAAGAAGCAATCAAAAGCTTTACAGACAAGCAAAAGCTGAGAGAATTTTACACCACCAAACCAGCTCTTCAACAAATGCTAAAGGATCTTCTCTAGACAGGAAACACAGAAAGGGTGTATAAACTCGAACTCAAAACAATAAAGTAAATGGCAATGGGCTCATACTTATCAATAATTACCTTAAATGTAAATGGGTTGAATGCCCCAACCAAAGGACAAAGACTGGCTGAATGGATACAAAAACAAGACCACTATATATGTTGTCTACAAGAGACCCACCTCAAGACAAGGGACACATACAGACTGAAAGTGAAGGGCTGGATAAAGATATTCCATGCAAATGGAGACCAAAAGAAAGCAGGAGTAGCAATACTCATATCAGATAAAATAGACTTTAAAATAAAGTCTGTGAAAAGAGACAAAGGACACTACATAATGATCAAGGGATCAATCTAAGAAGATATAACAATTATAAATATATATGTACCCAAGATAGGAGCACAACAATATGTAAAAAATGCTAACAAGTGTGAAAGGAGAAATTAACAGTAACACAATAATAGTGGGAGACTTTAATACCCCAATCACACCTATGGATAGATGAACTGAACAGAAAATTAACAAGGAAACACAAACTTTAAATGATAAAATGGACCACTTAGACCTAATTGATACGTATAGGACATTTCACCCCAAAACAATGAATTTCACCTTTTTCTCAAGTGCACACGGAACCTTCTCCAGGATAGATCACATCCTGGGCCATAAATCTAGCCTTGGTAAATTCAAAAAAACTGAAATCATTCCAAGCATCTTTTCTGACCACAGTGCAGTAAGATTAGATGTCAATTACAGGAGAAAAGCTATTAAAAATGCCAACATAGGGAGGCTGAACAACATGCTTCTGAATAACCAACAAATCATAGAAGAAATTAAAAAAGAAATCAAAATATGCATAGAAATGAATGAAAATGAAAACACAACCACCCAAACCCTATAGGACACTATAAAAGCAGTGCTAATGGGAAGGTTCATAACAATACGGGGTTACCCCAAGAAACAAGAAAAAGGTCAAATAAATAACCTAACTCTACACCTAAAGCAAGTAGAAAAGGAAGAAATGAAGAACCCCAGGGTTAGTAGAAGGAAATAAATCTTAAAATTAGGGCAGAAATAAATGCAAAAGAAACAAAAGAGACCATGGCAAAAATCAACAAAGCTAAAAGCTGGTTCTTGGAGAAGATAAATAAAATTAACAAACCATTAGCCAGATTCATCAAGAAACAAAGGGAGAAGAATCAAATCAACAAAATTAGAAATGAAAATGGAGAGATCACAACAGACAACACAGAAATACACAGGATCATAAGAGACTACTATCAGCAACTATATGCCAATAAAATGGACAACGTGGAAGAAATAGAAAAATTCTTAGAAAAGCATAATTTTCCAAAACTGAACCAGGAAGAAACAGAAGATCTTAACAGACCCATCACAAGCACAGAAATCGAAACCATAACCAGAAATCTTCCAACAAACAAAAGCCCAGGACCAGATGGCTTCACAGCTGAATTCTACCAAAAATTTAGAGAAGAGCTAACACCTACCTTACTCAAACTCTTCCAGAAAATTGCAGAGGAAGGTAAACTTCCAAACTCATTCTATGAGGCCACCAGAACCCTAGTACCAAAACCTGACAAAGATGCCACAAAAAAAGAAAACTACAGGCCAATATCATGGATGAACATAGATGCAAAAATCCTTAACAAAATTCTAGCAAACAGAATCCAACAACATAGTAAAAAGATCATACTTCATGACCAAGTAGGCTTTATCCCAGGGATGCAAGGATTCTTCAATATCCACAAATCAATCAATGTAATACAGCACATTAACACATTGAAAGTTAAAAACCATATGGTTATCTCAATAGATGCAGAGAAATCCTTTGACAAAATTCAATATTCATTTATGATAAAAAAAAAAAAAAACTCTCCAGAAGTCAGGAATAGAAGGAACATACCTCAACATAATAAAAGCTATATATGACAAACCCACAGCAAACATTACCCTCAATGGCGAAAAATTCAAAGCATTTCCCCTAAAGTCAGGAACAAGACAAGGGTGCCCACTCTCACCACTACTATTCAACATAGTTTTGGAAGTTTTGGCCACAGCAATCAGAGCAGAAAAAGAAAAGGAATCCAGATTGGAAAAGAAAAAGTAAAACTCTCACTGTTTGCAGATGACATCATCCTCTATATAGAAAACCCTAAAGACTCCACCGGAAAATTACTAGAACTAATCCATGAATACAGTAAAGTTGCAGGATATAAAATTAACACACAGAAATCCCTTGCATTCCTATACACTAACAATGAGAAAACAGAGAAATTAAGGAAACAATTCTATTCACCATTGTAACGAAAAGAATAAAATACTTAGGAATATATCTACCTAAAGAAACAAAAAACCTATATATAGAAAACTGTAAAGCACTGATGAAAGAAATCAAAGATGACACAAAAAGATAGAGAAATATACCATGTTTGTGAATTGGGAGAATCAATATAGTGAAAATGAGTATACTACCCAAAGCAATCTGTAGATTCAATGCAATCCCTATCAAGCGAACAATGGTATTTTTCAAAGAACTAGAACAAATAATTTCACAATTTGTATGGAAATACAAAAAACCTCAAATAGCCAAAGCAATCTTGAGAAAGAAGAATGGAACTGGGGGAATCAACCTTCCTGACTTAAGGCTGTACTACAAAGCCACAGTCATCAAGACAGTATGGTATTGGCACAAAGACAGAAATACAGATCAATGGAACAGAATAGAAATCCCAGAGATAAATCCACGCACCTATGGACACCTTACGTTTGACAAAGGAGGCAAGAATATACAAGGGAGAAAAGACAATCTCTTTAACAAGTGGTGCTGGGAAAACTGGTCAACCACTTGTAAAAGAATGAAACTAGAACACTTTCTAACACCATACACAAAAATAAACTCAAAATGGATCAAAGATCTAAATGTAAGACCAGAAACTATAAAACTCCTAGAGGAAAACGTAGGCAAAACACTCTCTGACATGAATCACAGCAGGATCCTCTATGACCCACCTCCCAGAATATTGGAAATAAAAGCAAAACTAAACAAATGGGACCTAATGAAACTTAAAAGTTTTGCACAACAAAGGAAACTATAAGTAAGGTGAAAAGACAGCCCTCAGAATGGGAGAAAATAATAGCAAATGAAGCAACTGACAAAAGCTTAATCTCAAAAATATACAAGCAACTCCTGAAGCTCAATTCCAGAAAAATAAATGACCCAATCAAAAAATGGGCCAAAGAACTAAACAGACATTTCTCCAAAGAAGACATACAGATGGCTAACAAACACATGAAAAGATGCTCAACATCACTCATTATCAGAGAAATGCAAATCAAAACCACAATGAGGTACCATTTCACGCCAGTCAGAATGGCTGCTATCCAAAAGTCTACAAGCAATAAATGCTGGAAAGGGTATGGAGAGAAAGGAACCCTCTTACACTGTTGGTGGGAATGCAAACTAGTACAGCCACTATGGAGAATAGTGTGGAGATTTCTTAAAAAACTGGAAATAGAACTGCCATATGACCCAGCAATCCCACTCCTGGGCAATACACACTGAGGAAACCGGAATAGAAAGAGACACGTGTACCCCAACGTTCATTGCAGCACTGTTTATAATAGCCAGGACATGGACGCAACCTAGATGTCCATCAGCAGACAAATGGATAAGAAAGCTGTGGTACATATACACAATGAATATTACTCAGCCATTAAAAAGAGTACATTTGAGTCAGTTCTAATGAGGTGGATGAAACTGGAGCCTATTATACAAAGTGAAGTAAACCAGAAAGAAAAACACCAATACAGTATACTAACGCATATGTATCGAATTTAGAAGGATGGTAATGATAACCTTATATGTGAGACAGCAAGAGAGACACAGATGTATAGAACAGTCTTTGGACTCTGTGGGAGATGGAGAGGGTGGGATGATTTGAGAGAAGAGCATTGAATCATGTAAATTATCATATGTGAAACAGATCACCAGCCCAGGTTCGATGCATGAGACTGGGTGCTCAGGGCTGGTGCACTGGGAAGACCCAGAGGGATGGGATGAGGAGGGAGCTGGGAGGGGGATTCAAGATGGGGAACACATGTACACCCATGGCTGATTCATTTCAATGTATGGCAAAACCACTGCAATATTGTAAAGTAATTAGCCTCCAAATAAATAAATTTAAAAAAAAGAAAAAAGATTGCCAGGAGAAATGTCAATAACCTCAGACATGCAGATGACACCACCCTTATGGCAGAAAGCGAAGAACTAAAGAACTTCTTGATGAAAGTGAAAGAGGAGAGTGAAAAAGTTGGCTTAAAACTCAACATTCCGAAAGCTAAGATCATGGCATCTAGGCCCATTACTTCACAGCAAATAGACAGGTAAACAGTGGAAACATTGACAGACTTTATGATTTTGCGTGCCAAAATCATAGTAGATGGTGACTGCAGCCATGAAATTAAAAGATGCTTGCTCCTTGGAAGAAAAGTTATGACCAACCAAACAGCATATTAAAAAACAGAGACATTACTCTGCCAACAAAGGTCCGTCTAGTCAAAGCTATGGTTTTTCAAGTAGTCATGAATGTATGTGAGAGTTGGACTATAAAGAAAGCTGAGCACTGAAGAATTGATGCTTTTGCACTGTGCTTTTGGAGAAGACTCCTCAGAGTCCCTTGGACAGCAAGGAGAACCAACCCATCCATCCTAAAGGAAATCAGTCCTAAATGTTCATTGGAAGGACTGTTGCTGAAGATGCAATGTCAATACTTTGGCCATGTGATGCAAAGAACCGTCTCATTTGAAAAGACCCTGATCCTGGCAAAGATTGAAGGCAGATGAGAAGGGGCAACAGAGGATGAAATGGTTGGATGGCATCACTGGCTTGATGGACATAGGTTTGAGTAAACTCTGGGTGTTCATCATGGACAGGGAGGCCTGGTGTGTTGCAGTCCATGGGGTCACAAAGAGCCGGACATGACTGAGCGACTGAGCTGAACTGAACTGAACTGAAGAATGTTGTTTAGGTTTTTTTTTTTTTTAACAATGTTGTTTAGTTTTTATTGCTATTTTTGTCTTCTGTGAAAGTTTCGTTTCTTTTCTTAATGCTTTATTTTATATTGGAGTATAACTGGTTAGTAATGTTGTGTTAGCTTCTATTGTACAGCAAAGTGATTCAATTATACATATATCTATTCTTTTTCAAATTCTTTCCCCATTTAGGTTCTTACAGAGTATTCAGCAGAGTTCCCTGTAGTGTAGAGTAGGTACGTGTTGGTTATCCATTTTAAATAGAGCAGTGTGTATATGTCAATCCCAAACATACCTAACTTATATATGTCTTTTATTATAAGTCACTTTAAATCAGTGTGGAAAGTAATCAGAATGAACATTTTACTAATGATAACATTAATTAGTGAAATATTCATTAGGCACAATACCAGACATTTGAACACAAGTGTCTTAAGATTTCTCTCCCCTTGAAAATCAAAAGGATAGGAAAATATTAAGTAAAATAGTCTTCCCCCAAACAGAACTAGCACATTCAGTTTACTGACCGGAAAAACAAGGATGTTAATAACTATATTGCAGGACTCTAAGTTAAACTAGTTAAAACTGAATATTAGATTTTCTATAAATAGATGTTAGACCAAGGTGCTTGCTAACTTATCTTCTCTGCTTGTAGACTATATGCAAGAGCATTTGGACTTTAATAATTACAAAATACACTAAGAGAAAATTAATTTTGCTAGCAAATAGCAAATGTTTTAGTTACTGTTCTTTTTGAAATATATTTTCTTCAATAAATATACCAATGTAAAAACAAAAGAGTTCAAGTCTAACCAGAATGCCCAAGGCCACTTCAGCCTAAGCCCAGAATAGATTCTAGGTCTTCTCTAAGCCACACAGTCATCTAAACACCTCCTGTGAGGTGCCCGAGATGCTGGACAAAATCTTGGGATGGGGAACGTGTGTTCCCAGGCCATAAGAAGCTCATGTTCTAATAAGATACATAGATGTGTGTGTGTGTGTGTGTGTGTGTGTGTGTGTGTGTGTTTAAGTTGTTCAGTCTTGCCCAACTCTTTGTGATCCCATGGACTGTAGGCTGCCAGGCTCCTCTGTCAGTGGGATTCTCCAGGCAAGAATATTGGTGTGACTGATAGCCATTCCCTTTGCCAAGGGATCTTCCTGACCCAGGGATCAAACTCAGGTCTCCTGTGTTGTAGGCAGATGCTTTACCATTTAAGCCACCAGCAAAGTCCACACAGATGTGTACCTACGGAATTATATGTAGGAAGTGCTATGCTGTCTACCTAGAGGAATTAAAAAAAAAAAAAAAATCCTTCCTAGAAGTGAATTGGGTCTTGATTTCAGACCTTTGGGGTTTCTCTGGGCTTGATTCTGGGTGGAATTGGTGCCTGCCTATACTGCCCTCCAGCCCCCCATGGAGAACTGGCTGTACGTTGTTTGTTTTCAGGAGTAGAGACGAGAGCCAGGAGAAGCCACTTGTAGGAAAGGAAGGGGCTCACCTTTCCCATGCTCATCCCTGGCTTGGTTCTTGGCTGAGCGCCTGGGTTTCAGGATAAACTGGTCTTGAATCTCTTGGGACCCCTCCAGGAAGTCCTCCTGGAGGGCAGAAGCAGAAGTGGAGTCCTCCAGTCCCTGCTGCAGCAGCCCAGTAGCTGGAACACTGCTCATTTTAATTCCATAGGGATGTTCATGACCTATATGGAGAAAAATGTAAATATAGATTCAGACCGATAGTGATGTGTGTGATCAAACCTACCTTACTGTGAGCTAGTGTGCCACACTGGTGTGACTGCTGACCTTAAGGTGCTTCTGGGTAGAGAAGGCTGTGACTCCCAAGTAAGCATAATATGCACTCTCACGGGGACATGCTGCAAAAAGCAGGTGCCCAAGCCGAAAAGTTTAAACCATAACAAGAAAAATGTTTTTAGACACCTTTTTTGGCCTGGAAGGTATATATTCATCAGTGAATTGCACACTATTGACTTTCATTGCGTTTCCATCTGAGAATATTTATGTCCTTCTAGTTTCTGTCTTGGAGAAGGCAATGGCACCCCACTCCAGTACTCTTGCCTGGAAAATCCCATGGACAGAGGGGTCTGGTAGGCTGCAGTCCATGGGTTGCTAAGAGTCGGACACAACTGAGCGACTTCACTTTCACTTTTCACTTTCATGCATTGGAGAAGGAAGTGGCAACTCACTCCAGTGCTCTTGCCTGGAGAATCCCAGGGATGGCAGAGCCTGGTGGGCTGCCGTCTATGGGGTCGCACAGAGTCGGACACGACTGATGCGACTTAGCAGCAGCAGCAGCAGTTTCTGCCTTGACACTTACTATACCTGTACATCTTAGGCAAAGTGCTAACTTTAACATTCCTCCTTTGAAACACTGACCCTCACACATAGACTCATAAGGATCAAAGTAAATATATTAATAAGCATTGGTGCTTAATATTTTTAAAACAATCGGACTCTGTATGTTAAGAATTGCTCTGATCAGTGTTCTGCCACACATGTCAGTTTAACCGATTTTCCATTTCCTTTTGTCAGTTCAGTAGGCAGAGTGCAGTGAGGTGGTTTGGTGAATGTTTCCCTCCCACTACTGCTTCCCTCTAAGGGGTTTCCTACGAGGCAGTGATCAGAGACAAGCCTGCATGGCCGAGAAAACCCAGATGTAAAGTGCAAAACAGTGTTTACAGAGTGGAAAACCACACCAGAAATCATTGGGAGTTGCCTGCCTGCCAAGTGATTTGTTTTGCTCTTTCATGCTGTAAATTGCTTCCTCTCCATAGACTTCTCTAAGGCCCTGTGCTGTCCGGTGGATTCCATCTTTAAAGAATTGCATGAAGGCTCCTTTTCTTTTGTTTCTGATTCGTTAAATGCAGCTGGAGTTCTTGCTTTTGCTTTACATCTGGCATAAAAACAATGTCAGTGCTCTATTCAGAACAAGAATCACAGCGACTTCCATCCTTTAAGGCAAAAGAAGCTTCTGTGAGAGTAATAAAATACAACCAAGTCACCAGGATAACCAGGAGCTAATCCATAATTGTGAGCTGAGAACATGTTAACAAATGCATTCAGAATGACTGCTGAGGCAGCATCATGAAAGGCAGCCTCTCAGGAGTCTTTAGAGCCAGCCATGGTGTCTGAAGCTGTTCGAAGCTTAAAAGTTGTCATCTACATTGTTTTATTTAAATTAATGCATTTTATTAAACTAAATATGTTTATTCAATTTTTTTCACTTTACTGCTGACTGACTTTTACAAGGATGTCAACAAGGCAAGAAAAACATGTGAAATGGGTGAGGTGATTTTTGTCTTCAGCTTTATACTTGGTGACTCCATGTGGTCTAAGACTGGGAATATACATATCAAAGAAAAAACATAGTTGTTTAGATTCTCCAGACCACTTGAAAATGTTCCTCAGATCACTTGAAAGAATAATAGACTCAAAAAAAAAAAAAAAAAAAAGAAAGAGTAATAGACTCACAGGATTGTTGAACAGATGAAAAAAGTTAAAAAAAGATTCTGTAAGAGGAAGTGCTCTAAGATTTCTAGCAGAAGTCATTGTCACCATTACTATATTGCAAGTTCTACTCTAGATTTTGTCTTTTCCCTTGTTTTAATCCCTCCTTTTTTCACTTACCACCCTGACAGATTTGCTCATCCAAGAATGTGCATTATTATTTCTAGTTAACTTGCTATGATAACTATTTTAGGAAAGATGTAGTCTATTTATCAAAAATTTCAAGAGCAGTGCTAGGGAACTCAGCTTGAGAAACAGCAAAGTTACATGCAGATGGTTTAGTCAGTGAAGAATCTAAGAGTCTGAGTGTGATTACTTCATTTTCTTTATGATACTTTTCTTTATGAGAAAAGCTTTGGGCACAGAGTAGGTATTAAATAAATGTACTTGAAGTCAGAGGCATGGCTGGATTTTAGAAGATTATCACAAAATAGAGACTACTTAGTAGTTAGAAAATGGAACTGAGAACATCAAGACTGGAATATGAAAAATAATGTATGAGCAAAAGAAATTCCCGGTTGTGTTGCTTTCATATCTAAGTGAGTAAATAAAGAGTAATTGTTTTCAAGACAACTCTGTTTGTCAAGTGGAAAAAGTAAAGAAGAAAAATTCACACTGCTGTCCCCAAATAGACCATAAGCTGCTGCCTGAAGACATGCTATCTGTGCTTGGGATAGAGCAGGTGCTTAGAATTATTTAACACACGTATAAATGAATACCGCAAGAGATTTTCAGTTTAAGTGCATTTAAGCATTTAAGCTTATCAACCATTACTTTGAGACCTTAAAGTTACAATTTGGAACCCAACCAACTCCATCTTAGGTTTTCCCTGACACTTACCAGTAAGTGGATATGAGGCCTTTTTCGTGCCAGAACTGATCCACAACTGGTAATCTTTCTCAGAGCCCTTGGAAACAAAAAGAACTATGTGTCACAGCAAATCTTCCTAGTAGGCACTTGAAGAACTCATTTCCTTAGCATTTCTATACTTTCAAAAGGAGAATTAGGGCCAGTATAAGTGCTGTTTGGCCCGTGGGAGTGGCAAACATTTTTGAGTTAACAATGCAGATTCCAGTAACCCCTGTCCCTCTCTCAGAGCCTCCAGTGGACCATTTGAGATTCTCGTCCTTTTTGATAAAGGGTGAGGATCTGTGGAACCACAGTACAGTCAGTTAGCCTCTCACTTTGTGGGTGGTTCATAGTATAAAAAAATCATGGTAATTTTAAATAAAATTATAAATAAATATATAAATAAAATGTATAAATTATAAATAAAAATAATTTTAAAAACTTCTCTTCACCATGGAAGAGAAGTCTAATCTCAAGAATCCTGCTTTCTGCTGTTTTGAGGCTCCTTGGAGAATGCTGGCTTTTGCCTTAAAAGGCCCCTGCCCAGTCAGACGTGTTGTCCAGAAAGCCACATAGCTCTGCCATGACTGTTCCTGAACAAAGTAAAACTTGAAAGGAGGCATTAGCTCAGCAACCATTAACAAAATGAGACAGATGCCCAAGAGGCCTTCAGTAGATGGCAGCCTACTGGCTGTGATGTAGGCAAGCACCACTCAAGGCAGAGAAGGGACAAGGACTCTAACCTGAAGAATGAGTCAGATGTAGAAAAGAGTTTCTTCCAGCAGAATCACTGCCTAAGAAGACTGAATGTCCCATTTGAAACAAGCTTAAATTATGAAGACTGCTAAATTGAAGAGCCCTCCAGGAGAGGATAAAGCAAAAAATGTTTGAAATAGAGTTGTTGGTGATAGGTAATAGATACTATGCTTACCTTTGACTCCTGATTAAAAGTCACAGCCTTGCCATGAAGGAAGCAAAGTCCCAGGTATGGAAGCAATCACACACACAAACACACACATATAACTAAATAGGCTCAAAATTGTATTGCAAATAAGAAATGAGAGAGCAGATAAAAATCTTTTCTTTTAAGGTAAAAATTGGAAAAACTATGATGGAATCCCTTAAATCAGGCATATGTATTTGGCAAATGACCCTAGTTATTCACTGAAATAGAAATTTTTTGTCTAGTGAGATGGATCACTTTGATTTCCTTTGATTAAGCAAAGGAAAGTTACAAAAATGAAATAAAATGAGTTCTAACATTAATTAGTCTCACCAGCCTTATCCCTAAAGCCAGTTTCTTCTAAGATTTAATTCTCATTCAGGGCATATATATCATATAGATTAGAAGTCAGTGCAGAGGGGTGATGTACTTAATGCATATGAATTCAATTTTATTTAAAATGTATTACTAAATTATATTTTTACAGAAATCTTGATGTCTTATACCAAATTCTGGATGCCTTGAGGTTTTAAGGGGCTTTACTATACCATTGAGAAACATAAATACAAATATTGTAATTATGTCATATCACAATAGCAAGACATTTTCACTCCAGTATTCTTGCCTGGAAAATTCGATAGACAGAGGAGCCTGGTGGGCTACAGTCCATGAGCTCTCAAAGAGTCGGACACGACTAAGTGACCAACACACACATAGGTTATTAATATAGTTTGGCTGCCTTCAGTTTCTACATTTAATGAGACAAAATATGACTTACTTATCTGAAATAATCAGCTATCTTATGATGATAGATACATTACACACAAACACAGACACACACACACACACATACAAATCTCAAAAATCAAAGTTGGTTTTTTAACTAAAAATAACTTGCTGGTAACTTACAGTTATTCCCAGCTTAGAAAGTGACATGTTGATAACATCATTCACTGTGTCTGAATTTGTCACTGTTACAGTAACAGACTGCAAAAAAGAAGCGAGAAAAGCTGCTGTAAATTAAACATTTTTAAACAAGTGAGTAAATAATTATTGTTAAATTATTATCTATATTCTAAAGGCAAAGCTTATAATTCAGGTAATGACAAAGTAAAATGCTTGTATATAGAATATAAGCCCCTAATTATAATCTATTTCCATTCCTTTATATAACATGAAGCTAGTAGAAAGCATTCCAGTAAAACAAATATTTCTGCTAAAGGATTTGAGGCACACAAAATATAATAGCCTAACAAGAAATAGAAAGACTGAGAATTCCACAAGGGCACATAGGCTGACCCTCAGCACCTTAAGGCTGTTTCCATAATGGAGGAAAAATAGTTTAAAAAAAAGTACCATCTCGGTGTTCCTGAGCTGTGCTGTTATAATATGGATTTATTTCTTTGCCATTACACAGTCAGTTTTAGTAAAATTAGAATGAGAACTGGTTATTAAAGATGTTTTTAAAAACAAAACTACTATTCAGTGATTACTTTCTTTCTTTCAGGTGTCATGATTACTAAGATTTTCATGATTGAAATCTAATGAATCAATTAAATAAAACTAATCTAGGAAATGAGATTGAAAATTTTAAAAATTTAAGTTCCATTCTAAACTCTGTCAGTGAACAGGGTGATTATTATAGCTCTTGGCCACACAACACATTAAAAAATTCTCCATAAAAATAGGAAGACAAGTCATAGAAAATTAATATAAGATAATAATGACTAAAATTTCTCAAACTTGGTGAAAGACATAAATGTATAAATTCAAGAAGTTCAGAAAATACCAAACAGGTAGATTAAAAGAAAACCATGCTTTGACACTTCATAGCCACACAGCTAAAAACCAAAAATAAAGAGAAGATCTTGAGAGCAGCTGAAGAAAAATGACAAGTCACATACAGAGGGTTGATGTTTGAGTGAGCACAGAGTACTCATCAGAAAACATAGAGACTGAAAGTGAAACATCTTTACAGTGTTGAAAGGAAAATATTTGCAAACAAAATTCTATATCCAGCAAAAATACCCTTGAAGAGTGAAGGTGAAATAAGGACATTTCAGGTGAAAGAAACTAAGAAAATCTGTTGGTACCAGATATGTACAAGAAAAGTTAAGGAAAGTTCTCCAGGATGAAATGAAGTACTAGAAGGAAACTTGAATCTTCAGGAATGAAGAACATTAGAAATGTTTATTTTGTGTAAATTGTACATAAATAAAGTTGATTTTTCAAAATTTCTAGGTGAAAAATTCTGAATATTACCCATTGTCACAAATTAATGTAGGCAGAGATGAAACTGTGCTTTGCAACCGGAGAACCCTCTAGTTGCAGCTCTTGCCGGCATTGCATTTACCTGGTGCTCAGGAACAGATGGGGATTTTGCCTGGCTTTGCTCTTGGCCAGGAAATAACTGTCTTAAATGACTTCCTTTTTCTACCTTCAAATACTGTTTTATGTCATCTAGAGTTACTGTAAACTACAGTAGAACAAAGTATCATAAAAAAAATATCCAGAATATCTTTTCATCACAAATGTCTAGGCTACTGCACTACACTTTCAGAAATCAAATTACATGCAAAAAACTGGGGTTAATGGTATGATCCCCCCTCCCCCACCAGGTAGCATAAGCAAAATAAGGTAGAGATATGCTGATCCTTTGAAAGTATCATCCCTTTTGGCTCAGTTCTATCCAGACATTCCTCAGAATGAAAAACCTTTCAAAAGTCTTCTGCATTTAGCATTACCTTCCTCTTAATCCTGTGCTGGAAAGGGGCATTATTGAGATCAGCTGACAAAATGGAAAAGTAAATGGTTGATTAAAGTATTACATGTATGGTAATTTACTAAAGGTCATAGCTGTGTGATGGTTATATGAGAGAACATCCTTATTCTTAGGACATACCTAATTATTTAAGGAGAAAGGGCATGGTGTACGTATGACCCTCAAAAATAGCTACACACACACACACACACACACAAATATATAGAGAGAGAGAAAAAGAGAGGAGACAAATAAATGATCAAACAAATGAACAAAATGTTCATAAATAGGTGAATCTAGGTAAATGGTATATGGTGTGTTCTTTGTACTATTTTTGTAACTTTTCTGTAAGTTTACAATTATTTCAAATAAAAACATCACAGGAAAAAAAAAAAACAGTGGAAACAATCCAAACCACAATGTATGCAAATAGCAGCCATTAAAAAATAAGTTTATTTCCAATAGGAAATAGCTGCTTGTGAAAATCATTTTATTACAATGATCCACTATAATTGTTATTAAAAGATCCAGAGAAATATTATGGACACTTAACAGGCAATATTTTTTTTCCCATGCTTAAGCACTGTAACTATTGTGGATCCCTCTTACATCATATTGTCTAGGATTCACTTTTTATATATGCACAGACACTCATCTTTTTACAGGAAAATATGTTACAGTACTTTCTAAATTACTTTCCCTCTCTTTCTCCTCTCCTTTGTTCTCCCTCCTACCCACCCCATCTCTCTATCTCTTCTGTATATCTCTATCAGTTTCATTTTGCTAAGTTGAAAACTTGGAATTTAATTTTTGCTCTTAAAAATACTTACACAGGCACCGTTTTTGATGTCCTCAGTGAAGATTTTGAGGGGAACACTTTTTGGCTGATCCTTCTCTTCGGCTAGACTGATGTACCTAGTAAAATTCAATAATAACCCAGAATAGGGTAGACGAATTAGCTTTAGCTATTAGCTTATTTTCAAATCAATCCATGTTGCTAATATTTTAAATACTGTTATTATTTTCTTAAAAATTTATTTAATTTGCCTGCACTGGGTGTCAGTTGTGGCACACAGGATCTTTACTTGTGGCATGCAGACTCCTAGTTGTGGCGTGTGGGATCTGTCTAGTTCCCTGACCAGGTATTGAACGCAGGCGCCTGCACTGGACCCCCAGAGAAGTCCCTTATTTGTTATTATTCTTTTTTTAACGTCTATTTTTTATTTTGCTTTATTTTAATGTTTAAATTTTTGGCTGTGCTGGGTCTTTGTTGCTGGGGAAGCCCATCTCTAGTTGTAGCCAGTGGGGGTCACGCTCTGGCTGCAGTTCACGGGCGTCTCCTTGCAGTGGCTTCTCTTGCTGTGGGCACGCGGGCTTCAGCAGCTGCGGTTCGGTTCCTGGGCTCTGGAGCATAGGTTCAGTTGACTGTGGTGCACAGGCTTAGCTGCTCCATGGCATGGGGCATCCTCCTGTATCAGGGATCAAACCTGTGTCTCCTGCATTGGCAAGCAGATTCTTTACCACTGAGCTGTCAGGGAAGCCCTTGTCATTATTCTTAAAAGTGTGGAGAGATAAACTGAGTAAAATCAAATTAGTGATTGGAAGAAGATATGCAAAAATATTTTCAGGAAAATAAGATGTGACCCAGAAAGTAACAGGTCGCCTTTGTCATGTGAGATTTGGGCAGTAGATCCAATCCTCAAAGTTTTCCTGCGTAGATTGGAGGACCCGGGGCCTTCCTGGGTTCGAGGACAGGAAGTAGCATGTGCTTTGAGACTCTTTCATTAGAATAAGTAATCCACACTTGTGGAAATTTAGCATATGTTTTGAGAATAATGTTAGTTCCAACCATTAGGATGGCGAGAAGGGAAAGATGACAGTGACACAGAGAACTTCCTTAAAACTAAGCAGAACATACATGGATATGAGAGAACATTCTTTGCAGTAGCAGTCAGGATAAATCTAAACAAGAAGTCATTTGAGGGGAGTCTTAACAATTCCCACCAAGGAGAAGGAAAAAGTTTGGGGGCCCTGCCTTGAAGAGATTTGCATTCTTCTATCATGAATTAAAGATTTAAAATATGTATACTGTTGTCAAAATACCTTTGAAGGAAGGACTGCCATTTTTCCTTTTGTTCAGAAGAACTACGATATTAAAAAATGGAAGAAAAATTACAGAAAATACGTACACTAACATATTAAGACTGGTACTAACATATTAAGTGCTACTCCAGATTAAAAAAAATAGCAGCAGCCAGTTGTTAACTAATGTGTATGCATGTGTAAGTTGTACCTTCTTCCTAATTAGGCTCTTGATATGGAGTCTCTCTTTTTTAAACCATATTACAGTGATGAGAAGTAGATGTTAAACTTGACAAGAAGATGGTTTGAAATCTAAACACTTAACTGCAAGTGTGATGCAAGCTGTGTAATCATGGGCAAGTCACTAAACCACTCCGAGCCTCAGTTTCCAGAACAGGAAAAGGATTAACTATACCTGAGTGTTCTTGTAGGTGGAAGTGCTATTCAGATATAAAGAACATTATTATTCAGATTAAATCATACTTAGGAATCGGCATTTGGATGGAACTGTCTTATCTCAGAAACAGGAGTGTCCTTTTAGGAAAGAACCCTACAATATTTTATTCCTTTATGTGTGTATCATATAATAAATTGTAATATATGAAATTAGTTCCTAGAAAACTTATTCATTACTACGATCCTCTGATGAAGATCCATCTACTGCTAAATTATTAAAGATTAGCATTTTCTCTGCTAAAGTTTGTGTAGCGTTTAATATCCAGAGCTGAAAATGTTTTAGGCTCATTCATACACAGACTTATCACTAACTTTTATTTATTGTGGTAAATTATGCATAACATAAAACTGACCATTAGTGATCATCTGTACATTAACAGTATTGTGCAACCATCACCACTACCTAGTTCTGGAATATTTTCATTACCCAACGGCAAACCCTGTGTGCATTAAGGAGTCACACCCCAGTCCCCTCCATGCTCAGCCCCATACCAGGTTTGGTTTATACATTCACTAGTTGATAAACATTTAGGCTATTTCCACTTTTTTTTTTTTTTTTTTTGGCTATGATGGATAAAGCAGCTATAAGCATTTGTGTATAAATTTTTTGTGTGGATGTAAGTTTTCATTTCTATTGGATATATACCCGGAATATGTATGTCCTCCTATGGCTGCCATATTTTATATTCCTACCAAAACACTGCTCCTACCCCTCATCCGCATTTCAAGAACTGTTTCACCAGGAAGTGAATGCACTCTTAGCTCCCCAACCTGCATATGTACACAAACACAGCTTCTAATTACTCATGGCAATCTGCAGAAGAGTAAAATAGCAAATGGCAAAAGCACTAGGTGCCAGGCATTGTTATGAATGCCATGTATGTTCTTACACAGCTTTTAAACCTAATAACATGTGTAAACCTGACTTCTGCCTTTCTAGACTCACTAGGAAAAAAGTTTCTTGGACACTCCCTTATCAGAAACTGCACATTCCCAAATGAAACTGCTTTCTTTCACTTACAACATGGAAAAGATGTTTAAGCAATAGGAACTGGATCTTTAGAGAAATAAGTCATGGAAAGGAGACATGTAAAAATGATACAAATACACATTTCTTCCCCAAAAGCTTTCAAAGTTTTCATTAAGTCAACAGCTGCATTCTAGAATTTAGTAAATTTACCACTTGGCAACATTTTAGTTGTCTTACCTCTGTGATGATACAAGAGATTTCGGTGGAGTCCGTGAGGAGGACAAGAGAGGGTGTCAAGTGCGTGTGATGAATGCCCAGTGTGCGTAAAAGACTGAGATTTGGGGCATGGTTGTTCCAAATGGCAGTTGTAAACGTTTCATGACACTTGCGAACCGGGGACTGTCAACTTGGGACATTCACATTCCCCATCTTCACTCCAGTCTAAGAATGTTATTGGAAAACTGACCTCTATGTACTCCATGGAATCATACCTTTGTTTTTATTGTCACCCTTCTACGCACACCAAATAAGATTATATGTACACAGCAATTCAGGCAGCCTAGTATTTTGTGACACAATCAATGTTATGTGTATAATTAAATCCCATTTTAAAGGGAATTAATTTGGGAGTATAAAGTCAGTTTTTCAAATATAATTGTACTTTTTCAAGAAAGATAATCAGGATTGAGGGCAGGATATTGGTGAGGGGTCCTAGAGTCTTGCTCTCATGATCCTCCTTCCTCATACAAGGATACCATGAACACATGAGGATCTGGCTTCCCAAGTAGCTCAGATAGCCCATCTGAAAAACCACTGATCAAAACCAAAGGAAATGACTCCACTCGTTTCCACTGTTTACTATCCATATGCGTGCATTTGCACATAAAAACCGTTTTGGGGGGAGAAGTACAAGGCATATGTGTCATCTGTTGTTGTTTAAGTCACTCAGTCATGTCTGACTTTTTGCAACCGCGTGGACCGTAGCCCGCCAGGCTCCTCTGTCCGCGGGATTTCCTAGGCAGAATACTGGTGTGGGTTGCCATTTCCACCTCCAGGGGATCTTCCTGACCCAGGAATTGAGCCAGCGTCTCCTGCAAGTCTCCTACATTGCAGGCAGACTCTTTACCAGGGACGCCCATATGTGTCATTATGGTCAGTCAAGAAGTGAGTCACTGGCTCAATATACAATCAGATTAAAACGTTCTTCTTTTTAACCCACGTAGATACAGGACAGCAAGCTGTAGGTCTCACCTGAAGGTGGCCACAGAGTTCACCGTGGGCCAGCCCAGGCCAAAGGGCCTCCTGGCGCTGACGCTGGCTTCACCAGCCTTGTCTCTACTGTTGGCAGTCCACATGGTGCTCAGGAGTATTTTATCTTAAAGTTCTTTTTATACCTGGAAAGAACCAAATAACGCCTCTGTTAGTTTTTTCTTAAACGTGATGGGAGCAGCTGTGTTCATGCTAAGATGGTGCTTCTTATTCCTGGAGGGCCAAGCATGCCTCCTTCATCTTTATTTCTCTCTGTGGACAGCCTGGCAAGGCATTTGATAGACCTTTTCAAAAATGTGTGTTGAGCGGAGGCTGGTCCAGGAAGTCCCTGAAAATACTTCCTTAATCGTAGGAATAGACATTTTCTGAATGTTAAGTAATAAGTATAGACCATCCTTTTTATTTTAGAGCTTTTTAAGAAAACCATTAACTCACTTATCAGTCTCATATTTACTATTATATATTATATTTAAAAATAAATCTTATATAAATGTAAATATTTAGCATTTTATAATTATAATAATATAAATGTACAAAATATATAAATATTTTTGTAATTATTATAATTAATCATTCATGCCTTGCATATGTCAAAAAGTATTGAGAGGCTGAACCAAAATGCATGCATGATATATGGTTTATAAAAAGTTAAAGAACTTTTTCCTTAACAGAGACCAAAAAAAAAAGCTAGATTAGAGAGATTTAAAATACATTTTCAACTTTAATTTTTAAAAAAAAAATTTTTTATTATCTAGCATAGGTTATTTTAAATTTCCTTTCTTAAAATTTTGTTCATAACATTTCCCCTTATAGCTAAAAACTGAAAAATTGTTAGCATACAAACTGAACCCCAACTTAAAACTCAGTCAGTCAGTCAGTCAGTCAGTCAACCTCAGACCAGTGGCCAGGATGTCTTCTGTGTAGATGATAGACATCTTTCCCATTTACCTGGGGAATCAGAAGGTCACCAGTGAAATTGCTCTCTGACAGATTCTGCTGATTCTCTGTTGACTTCTAGCATGGAAACCACCATATCTCTTGGTTAATTCACAAATTTTACTCTTGGCAGGCCTGAGATTTAGATAGCTACAACCCCTATGAAAGATGCCTAGGTAACTTGGGCACACAGTTCTGGAGCTTTCTACAATTCAGAACCACATGTAGACACACTAAATGTAGAATGAGATCTGAAATACTTCATGTGCAGAAATGCCTTTGATTCCTCTGGTTCAGGAACAGTTAAAGCTCCAACTCTTCAATGGGATTTATGAAATGAAAATAATTTTGCAAGAAGCCTGCTTGAAGGATAACCTTGATTCAGTGGGCACTATGGATATAAATGTGATGGAGACCTGCTTTGTGATACAAGGTGGGTTTTTTCTGCATTCAGTTTCAACATTTTTACCCTATGCCTGTGTATTTGAAGATTTAATGAAACATAATTATCAGATAAAATTATTTTTCTATATAGTAACTCTAAAAGTATTTTCAAATTAAAAGTTTATGCCCAGTGGGAAAGAGGGCTTTCCTGATATGTGGTAAAGAATCTGCCTGCAATACAGGACACTCCCGTTCGATTCCTGGGTTGGGAAGATCGCCTGGAGAAGGGAAAGGCTACCCTCCAGTATTCTGGCCTGGAGAATTCCATGGAATGTATACTCCATGGGGTCACAAAGAGTTGGACATGACTTTCACTTAATGGGGAAGATAGATGCCTATCTGTTGGATTTTATAGATTTTATTTTTTCTGATGTAAATGTCTAAGTGTATTGACACCCAAGGTACTGTGTGGAAACTTCCAAATCCACTGACCTGGGAAAAGGCATTTCAATAATTCTCTTCTTAGTGAAATGAAGTGCCAAGATTATTCATTCCCTTGAAACCAAACCAAGGAGTTATCCAAAGGCCCAGAGCATGTTTCTATTCTCCAGGAACACTGAATACTTACCATACAGTGAGCACTGTTCTAAGTATTTTATAAACATTTTTTTTTCCACTTAATTGTCAACTACACCAGGTAGTCTTTAGCAGCTCCATTTTACAAGTGAGGAAACTCACATAGAGGTTCAGTAAATTGCCCAAAGCAACAGAAGCAGGGTTTGAACTCAGACAACCTAACTCATGAGGCTAAATCATGAGCCTGTGCTCCTACCTACTTGGCCTCCATGTGTGTTGACCTCAACTTCCCTGAGGTACCCTCTCCTCTTTCCTATCCTCAGCCTCAACACTTCTCCAGGAACCACCAGACTTTCTGACGGAATTGTTCTTTAATTTGCAGACTGACATGATAAATCTCATGACATTATACCAACAAAGCTAGATGCCAGCTTGGAAATGTTTTAAACAACAAAACTTTATACTCTAGTGAATTCTCCTAGGGTCTCATTGTATTTCTTCACACTTAGTCATGACTTAATGAGATTTTCTCATAAGTTAGAACAAATCTAACGTAAACTGACCCAAGGATGAGAAGGAAGAGGACTACCTTTAAAATTTTTATTGTGTGTCCCTTACTACGGATTCCCACACCCCTCTCCTTTCCTCTTTGTTGTTGTTTTTCAGTTGCTAAGTCATGTCAGACTGTTTGCAACCCCATGGATTGCAGAATGCCGGGCTCCCCTGACCTTCACTATCTCCGGGAGTTTGCTCAGATTCATGTCCATTGAGACAATGAGGCTATATAACCATCTCTAACTCTGCTGCCCACTTCTCCTCCTGCCCTCAATCGTTCTCTGCATCAGGGTCATTTCCAGTGAGTTCACTCTTCACATCAGGTGGCCAAAGAATTGGAGCTTCAGCTTCAGCATCAGTCCTTCCAATGAATATTCCAGGTTGATTTCCTTTTGGATTGTCTGGTTTGATCTCTTTGCTGTCCGTGGGACTCTCAAGAGTCTGCTTCAGCACCACAATTCAAAAGCATCCATTCTCTGGTGCTCCACCTTCTTTATGGTCCAACTCTCACATCCATACATGACTACTGGAAAAACCATAAGCTTTGACTATGTGGACCTTTGTTGGCAGAATAATGTCTATGCTTTTTAATATGCTGTCTAGGTTTGTCATATCTTTTCTTCCAAAGAGCAAGCTTCTTTTAATTTCATGGCTACAGTCACTGTCTGCAGTGATTTGGGAGCCCACATCTCTCACTACTTCCACTTTTCCCCCATCTGTTTGCCATGAAGGGATGGGACCAGATGCCATAATACTAGTTCTTTGAATGTTGTTTTAAGCCAACTTTTTCACTCTCTTCTTTCACTCTCATCACGAGGCTCTTTAGTTCCTCTTTGCTTGCATCTGCCATTAGAATGGCATCATCTGCATATCAAGAGGTTGTTGCTATTTCTCCCAGCAATCTTGATTTCAGCTTATGATTTATCCAGTCTGGCATTTTGCATGATGTGCTCTGCATATAAGTTAAATAAGCAGGGTGACAATATACAGCTTTGTCATACTCCTTTACCCAATTTTGAATCTGTCATTCCATATCTGGTTCTAACTGTTTCTTCTTGACCTGCGTACAGGTTTCTCAGGAGGTAGGTAAGGTGGTCTGGTATTCCCATGTCTTGAAGAACTCTCCATAGTTTTTTGTGATCCACAGAGTCTTCATTGACTACATTAGCATAGTCAATGAAGCAGAAGTAGATGTCTTTCTGGAATTCCCTTGCTTTATGAGCCAACAAATGTTGGAAATTTGATCTCTGGTTCTTCTGCCTTTTCTAAACTGAGACTGTATATTTGGAAGTTCTAGGTTCACATACTGATGAAGCCTAGCTTTAAGAATTGTGAGTCTAACCTTACTAACATGTGAAATGAGAGCAATTGTATGGTAGCTTGAATATTCTTTGACATTGCCCTTCTTTGGAATTGGAATGAAAACTGACCTTTTCCAGTCGCGTGGCCACTGCTGAGTTTTCCAGATTTGCTGGCATGTTGAACACAGCACTTTAACAGCATTCTGTTTTCAGATTTTAGATAGCTCAGCTGGAATCCCATCACCACCACTAGCTTTGTTTGTAGTAATGCTTCCTAAGGCCCACTCAGCTTCATGCTCCAGAAAGTCTGGGTCTAGGTGAGTGACCACAACATCGTGGTTATCTGGGTCTTTAAAACCTTTTTTTGTATAGTTCTTCTGTGTATTCTTGCCAACTCTTCTTAATATCTTCAGCTTCTGTTAGGTCCATAACATTTCTGTCCCTTATTGTGCCCATCTTTGCATGAAATGTTCTCTTGATATCTCCAATTTTCTTGAAGAGATTTGTTAGTCTTCCCCATTTTATTGTTTTCCTCTGATGCTTTACATTGTTCATTGAAGAAGGCCTTGTTATCTCTCCTTGCTATTCTCTGGCACTCTGCATTCAGATGGGTATATCTTTCCCTTTCTCCCTTGCCTTTCACTTCTCTCCTTTTCTCAGCTATTTGTAAAGCCTCCTCAAACAGCCACCTTGCCTTTTGCATGTGTTTTTCTCCAGAATGGTTTTCGTCACCGCCTCGTATACAGTGTTACAAACTTTCGTCCATAGTTCTTTAGGTGCTCTACTGAAATCAGACTGATTATGTTCTTTACAGCTAAAGATGGAGAAGCTCTGTACAGTTAGCAAAAACAAGACATGGAGCAGACTGTGGCTCAGATCATGAGCTCCTGACTGCAAAATTCAGGCATGAAGCTGAGTATTGACCATTTGGTGATGTCCATGTGTAGAGTCTCTTCTTGTTTTGCTGGAAGAGGGTGTTTGCTATGACCAGTGCATTCTCTTGACAAAACTCTGTTCACCGTTGCCCTTCTTCCTTTCCTCTATCTCAGCCTTTATACTGGAGGGTAAGCCCCAATGGTTTGTGGAGCTTATGGGATTCTAGGCAGACTTCTCCTATTCTAACACAAGACTGTTCTCTTAGATGCTTCGAAATAGAGATTGTGGTATATTGCGTAAGTATCTGCTGTTTCATTGATAAGTTAATAGTAATCATCTTTTGATCTAAATAACATTCATTTTTTACTGTTTCTGTATTCTGTAACAGCTAAATGTGAGGATAGTGATGTCTAAAAATGGTGTTGGCTATGTATAGTCCCTCCCTATTTGTTAATTCTTCATAGGCCTCTACTAGTATCTATATCTTAATATTTATAAAGTAGATCCTGTTATAAAAAGTAAAAGTATAATTTTATTTGAAAGGTAGCTTATTAGCATTCTAATTAATATCAAAATAATGTTGAAGAATTCTTGAGATTGATTCTTGAGAACAGAAGTTCTAATGTTTGTAGTGTGGGAGAAAATGACCAAAAAAATCTCAAAATAATTTTCACTGAATATTAACATCCCACAACTGGAGAAATATAATTTCTTTGTGAAGAAATAAATGTTTAAACCCTCCTTATTATTACCCCCCCCCTCTTTTTAGTCGCTCAGTCGTGTCCGACTCTTGCGACCCCATGGACTGTAGCCTGCCAGGCTCCTCTGTCCATGGGATTTTCCAGGCAATAACACTGGAGTGGATTGCCATTTCCTTCTCCGTTGTTATTATTTCCTAGAAAGTAAAATGTACTTATTCTGATCAAATACATAGGGAGAAGTCAGTAAATTACTTATTCCATTTGTGTTAATTTCTACCGCATCAGCCTCAAGATGAGTGAGTTTTCAGCTGAAGTCTGAAGGTGAGCTGAGGTAATAGGGACCCTCAGTGCTCCCACCTCTTCTTATGGCTAAGTGGCAAAACTAGGTGCTAAACTCAGATTATTAATTTGAACAGATTGATTCAAGGCAGGATACAATATTCCATCTAAGAATGAGGCATGACAGGGAAGAAATATGCTTGTTATCACAGGAGGTGATTTCTTTTTAGTTGTTTCTTTCTGGGGGAAAAAAAAAAAACATTTTTGTATTTTAATAACGATCATGAATATACCTAAATGTTACTGTGGGAATGATCTTCTAGGTCTTTTTCTAAAAACTGTGGTGCAGTCTTGCACAAGTTCTCAGCACTGTAGTTCCTGCAGTGGGGGAATTGTGTCCTCCCCTCCCCCACCCGCTAAAGTCCTTAACACAGTGAAGTCCTCAGTGCAAACATGACTCTATTTGGAGATAGAGCTTTGGGGGATGTCATGAAGGCTAATGAGGTCATAAAGGGTAAGACTCAAATCCAGTAGGATTGGTGGGCTTATTGGCACCAAGGAGATGCCTTGTGAGCACACGATGAGAAGACAGCTCTCTGCAAGGCAGGAGGAGAGCTCTCCCTGGAGCCTCACCATTCTGGCGCCTGATCTTGGATTTCCAGCCTCCAGAACTATAAGAAAACACATTTCTTTTGTGAAGCCACCAAGTCTGTGGTCTTAGTCGCATCTGTGTTGAGGGCTGAGTGGAAAGTGCACCCCGCTGGTTCTGTCTCCAACATATATTCTGCACCTGTGTGGCTGAATCTTTGGTTTTTACCGCCAGCCCCGGGGTGGAGTCCTCGACCTTTCACAGGACTGCTGCCTCCCTGCTAGTCTCCCTGCTTCCACTCTTGCTTACTCCAACATCTGTCGTCTGCCAATAGCCAGAAAGCTTTGCTAAAAAGTATATGCAGATATGGTTACTATCCTCGTTAAACACTTTTCAGCATAGCATTTTAACCCCTTACTGTGGCCTGTGGAGACCCAGTGGCCTGGACCCCTGACTACAGTGTTACGTCTAACGTCATGCCCCTCACTTTAGGCTCCAGTCACATTGGCCCTCCCAGAGCTATCCTCATCCACCGGGCCCAGCTGCACCCAGTCAGGCCTGCTGCTCCCTCAGCCTCGAAGGCTCAGCGCCTTGGCTGGGAATGGCGGCTGCTTCTCCACGCACAGGTCTAGTTTAGAGGCTGCCTTCTTGAGAGGTCCTTCTGGACAACCCCTTTCTAATATGGTCCTGTCTTCTTCATGATTCCCTTCATGATACTCATGATGTATCATGATGTAACGCCTTGTATCACAGGCGTTAGTCACAACCTTTCCTTCCCCCTCTCATTTCTTATTTTTTATCATCTGTCTACAAGCCGCAGACAAGAGAGACCCTGTCTGTCATATTTTCTTAAAGGTTAGCAAAGGTGTCATTTAATGGTGATTAGGAAAGCATGTAATATATACGCACTTGGTATTAGACATAAGCAACAAATCACTAAATAAGGAGAGGTACCGCTTCTGCTTCTCTAGCCGCTTTTGAGTTCTATGGGGCTGTGGATCAGCAGGGTACCATTAGCTTCCTCAGATGATGAAGTATTCTCGCTGTTGGTGTCCACCTCAACAGAAGGGCTTCTCCTGAAAAACATCAAACACCACAGAACAGCTAGTCACTGGTCAGATATACGATGGGGTTTATGTTAAATGTCAAGGTTGACACAACTCTAAAAATAAGCCTCAGTCTCCCAAACAGAGCTTCACAGCTCAAATCTAGGAATCAGCAAGCTATAGAAAGCTACCGAGAAAAATGAGGTCACTCAGGGAGTTGATGTGGACAGACAACAGTTTCAAGGACAAAGCCCTTGGGCCTGTGGACTCTTAGAGGCAGTGAAATAGAGAAAGGAGCAGAGCTGGTCTTGAACTGTTAGGAAGAGGAGAACCAGAAGGCCAAAGGTAGAGAGGATTACAGGAAGGCAAAAACAGATAATAGTTAAAAACCACACAAAATAGGATAATGTGTGGCCTATTATAGATAAAACGATGTGGAGATTTGCCAAGAAGTCATTACAATTTGGTTTCATGTTAGCCTAAAATTTTAGATAACCGAGGATTCTGGAAAATTGACTTCAATCATATCTAAATCAATATTCAAATTTTGGGGAAAATTCTCTAAGATCAGCTAAATAATACTGGAAACATCAAAAAAGTTTATAAATACTAGGCAGTGCCTAGTTATTACTTGACTGAGCTATGACTAAGGTCTAACAGAACTGCCTGATCAAAACAACTAAATTGTACTGAACATAAAGACTCTTTGATAAACAGAGCAGATATTTTCATAGATCTATAGAAAATTTTAGTCTTGAAGTCAAGAAAATTTCCCCCTACATCCTGCCCCACCATGAGAATATAAAGCTGCTCACTCATGTTCTGCAGTATGAATCTTAGGAACACCAGTAGCTTTTCATGAAACCTGTGCTGAAGTGAAAAATTAGTTCATATGTCTTAGAAGAAACAAAATAAAATTCGTCGTGTGACCACCAATTTGTTTTGATGATAAAAAATAGTATATTAAAGGATTACCTGATGTGGTGAAACCTTGAATGACAACCAAAAAGCTCAGAGTGCTTTTTGATTGCCCTGAAAATCCTTTTTTTCTCCAATTCTCGGCACTGAAAGCTGAGTATGTCTACAGCACTTGGCAGAGTACTGTGAACAGACCCATGAAGCCTGAGGAGGAGTAGTCCAGGTGATGGCCAGTAGGCCATTATGATGTCACCGTTCTGAGGCTCATGCCATAGCTGACAAGGTTCCATATCTGTTCCCCTGACTTTAGCTCTGTCTTTTGATGTTTTTGGAGAAGGGAATGGCAACCCACTCCAGTACTCTTGCCTGGAGAATCCCATGGACAGAGGAGCCTGGAGAGCTACAGGCTCCAGGTAGTCACAAAGAGTCGGACACAATTGAGCGACTGATGCTTTGATTTTTTTTTAATTAATATTTTTATTTTGAAATAACTGCAGATTCACATGCAGTGACAAGAAATAACACAGAGTCTATAACCTTTTACCCAGTTTCCCGTGATGGTAGTATCTCTCTAAACTATAGCACAATATAGCACAATATAACTAGGATATTAACATTGAAACTGTCCAGATACAGCACATTTCCATCACCTCAATGATAGCCACACAGACTCCCCTCCACTTCTGCCACCTCTTTAATCCCTGCAACCACTAATTTTTCTCCTTTAATCTTGCCATTTCAAGAAGGTTATATCGATGGGATCATACAGGATGTAACATTTTGGGATTTGCTCCAGTTTTGCTCCCTGCTCAGCATAATTGGAGATTCATCTAGACTTTTGCAGGTGTTAATAGTTCATTTCTTTGTAACTCTTAGTAGCAGTCCATGAGAATGATGTATCACTTTTTGTTTAACCATATTGTGGAACACCTGTGCTGTCTTCAGTTTTGGGCTGTTACAAATAAAGCTGCAGCAAACATTTGTGTACACGTGTTTTTTTTTTGGTGTCAATGGAAGTATCCATTTCTCTAGGTTAAAGGCCTAGGAGTGTAAATGCCCAATTGTATGGTAGTTATAGGTCTTCCCTGATGACTCAGGGGTAAAGAATCTGTCCGCAAATTCAGGAGATGAGGGATTGATTCTTGGGTGAGCAAGATCCTCTGGAGAAGGACAAGGCAACCCACTCCACTGTTCTTCCCTGGAGAATCCCAAGGACAGAGGAGCCTGGTGGTCTACAGTCTACGAGGACACAAAGAGCAAACAACAGCAGCAATGGTATCTTTTGTTTTTAAAGAAAATGCCAAATTGTTTTCCAGAGTGGCTGTACCATTTCGTGTTCTCCCCAGCACTGTATGAGTGATTCAGTTTCCCCACATAAGTGTTTGGTGGTGTCACTTTTAGGCATTCTGATAGCTGTGTCGTGCCATCTCATGGTGGATTTATTTTGCATTTCCCTAATAGTTAATGATGCTGAGCATCTTTTCCTGTGCTGATTTGCCTTCTGTGTGTCTTCTTCAGTGTTATGGAACCTGTAGTCTTCTGCTAAAAGCATTTTATGTAAAGACGGTATTCTCTTTCCACTAGAAAATTGACCATTGTACAGTTGAGGAGGCTGCCACTCAGTTAGTTTGGGTAACTGTGAGGCCAAGAAGCCTGGTATAGTAATAATGAAGGATCAGCTCCAACCGACCCAGGGGTCACACAGCTTCTGGGCAGCGAGGCCCCTAACCTCTTTTCCTGGGGACGGTCTCTTTTCTTTGACAATGGTGGAGAACTGAAATTTGACCATATGGAAGTTTGTGGTTTCTCTTGTAGGTTCTTATGATAGTTATCTGAATGCATATTTTATATTCCCCACTAGACTCTTACAGAGGCTTCCAAGGTGGCAAAGTGGGTAAAGAATCCACCTGCAGAAGACACGGGAGATATGGGTTCAGTTCCTGGGTTGGGACGATTCCCCTGGAGAAGGGCATGGCAACCCACTCCAGTATTCTTGTCTGGAGAATCCCATGGACAATAGGAGCCTGGCAGGCTACAGTCCATAGGGTCACAAAGAGTCACACATGACTGAAGTGATTGAGGATGCATGCAGACTCTTAAGGACTTCAAGGAATTAGTCTATTTTTGATTTATCATTTAATTCTCACAGGCATTGGCACATGGGAAGAATTCAAAACATTTTATTGAATAAATCAGTGAGATGGCTTTCTGCCATGAATGTAGGGGAAAAGGATCATCCAAAGTAGTCTGTCTTTCACTTCATTTGTTCAACGGTGTTTGAACCTGGCACTAAAGGAAAGGCATTTGGTTAGGTCTGGGCAGAGGGAGCAAAAGGGATTCCGACTCAACTCTAGATTTAAGTGGAGGAGACAGAAATTAAACAGTGTCACCAGTAAGTCTTAATGCCAGACTCTGGTAGGTACTACAAAGAAAATTTACAGACTGAGATGATCAATTACCACTGAGACCGGACTCCTGCCTTTGTGGGGAGGGCAGGCAAGGAAGGCTTCTTTGAAGGACTCATTTGAAATGAGCTTTTAAAGATAATTTGGAATTAGACAATTGGTGAGGCGGGGGAGGGAGAAAGAGAACGAGGGATGGAGACAGGAGGGAGGAGAAAGAGAGAGGGAGAATGAGAAGGGGAAAAAGAAGAGGAAGAAAACAGTGTTTGGGGAGAGGGTGTTTTATATTTTGTGCCAAAGGGTAGAACTTGAATCTATGAAATTTCGGAGACCTGAAAGAGTTTACTGGGTTGGAGACACAAACAAGAGGTATAAGAAGGTGCAGTAAGTCTGAAAAGGTAGGTGGAGGCCAGCAGGAAAGGTCTTCTTAGTGTTTTCTGACCTTGTTAAGGCCTGTCATCTTAAAGCCAAACTAGCGTGGCAGGTGGGTTCTTTACCACTAGCACCACCTGGGAAGCCCAAGCACGGACCGCAAGTAGACAGCGGCCTCCAGAGACCGCTTACTACTTTTAAAGGGACGGTGCCACTGGACATGCTCGACTGTATTTAGAACCATAGAGGCTTACTGGGCAACACTTCCTGGCCTCTCATCAAGGGTCTGCAGGATCTATTTCAGGCAAGAAGTGTAGACAGACATATCTCTGCACTTTCCCCAATTCCCAGATTATCTCCATTCTCTGTCTTTCTCTTTTGGAGCGCTTAGAGCCAGGAAAACTTCTCCCCTTCTGGAATCTATTCACTGGTAATCAGTTTTGATATGCTTCAGACTTTTCAGGCTATCCTCCTCCAGAGGTTCTGAGCCACCAGATCCAAAGAACCTGTATTTTTGAAAAGCTTTTTGTATGATTCTTGCATGTAACCAGGATTGTGATTGTGTTTTAGGTATCCATTGAGAAAGAAGTGTTCTTTTATCATTGTTCCCTTGGAGTGAGGCAAAAGAGAGAAACTTTTTTCCCAGAAAGATTAAGGGAGCTTTCCTTAGTCATGTAGTAGTTAACTTTAAAGCTTAATTTTTACAAAATACCATTACTAGTTGTTTTAATTTTTGAAAGAACTAAATAGAATAACAGTGGCAAGGTGTTTTAATTTATTTCACTGAACATTGAACTTTTGCCCTAAATATAAAATAGAAGAGATGATCCCATGCCAGTAGTACCACCATTTAAACACATTGCAAAGACAAGACTATTTTCTTAATTCTGATTTTTCCCTTAGATTTTTAAATTTTTGATTAAATGTCTGTAGTGGAAAATGGATGGTGTATTGCCAAGAATGTGAGTTTTGGATCCCAATTACCTAGTTTGACTCCCTCCTTGTTCTTCACTACATACATGAGAAGACAAGGAAAACCAGTTTACAGTGTCCTCATTTGTAAAAAAGATAATAATAAAAGTACCTACCTAATAGACTTGTTACTAAAATTAGATAATACTTTGGAAAACTCACTGTGGTTCCCAGCACAGTAATCCCTCAGTTAATGTTAGTTATGCTCTTAGGAGACTGTGAAACTTTGCATTGAAAAACAAAACAACTCTCATGGATGTTCCTCCATGACAAAGACGGGGAGATGGAACAGGTTCTAGTGTTGACTGATGAACTGTAAGTTGCCATGCTCTCTCTCAGGCAGTTTATGTATGTCGTCTGGTTTCTTTGTAGCAGATTTGTGAGGTAAGAATCATTATTTATAGTTTTACAGACAGAGAAACTGAGGCTCAGTAAAGTTAAGTAACTGAGAGTCGTATATCTAACAATTCATAGAGGCACATTTATCTAATTTAAAAATCATATGGTGTTTCCACAACTAAACAACGTTTGCCCTCTGGAGGAAGGAAGTATATCTAAGCCACCTCACATTTAGGTTGGTTCCTAGATTATTTAATTGGAATGTATCTGACTGTTTTCATTAACTGTCAGCATTGTACTCAGGCAGTAAAGAATTCACCTGCAATGCAGGAGACCCTGGTTCAATCCCTGGGTTGGGAAGATCCCCTGGAAAAGGAAATGGCAACCCTCTCCAGTATTCTTGCCTGGAGAATTCCATGGACACAGGGGCCCGGCAAGCTTCATGGCTTGCAACCCCAAGTCCATGGGGTTGCGAAGAGTCAGACGTGACTGAGTGACTAACACACATACACAGGCACACACACTCTTCTCAAAATGGCAGGTTGTGGAACACTTAGCCAGCGCTCAGACAGGAAGCTTGTATCATCTCCCCAGGTGGACAGCATGCTCCTGTCACTCTAAGGACCCACTGCATCATCTCCCCAGGTGGACAGCACGCCCCTGTCACTCTAAGGACCCACTGCGTCATCTCCTCAGGTGGACAGCACGCCCCTGTCACTCTAAGGACCCACTGCGTCATCTCCCCGGGTGGACAGCACACCCCTGTCACTCTAAGGACCCACTGTGTCATCTCCCCGGGTGGACAGCACGCCCCTGTCCCTCTAAGGACCCACTGCGTCATCTCCTCAGGTGGACAGCACGCCCCTGTCACCCTAAGGACCCACTGAGTCATCTCCCCGGGTGGACAGCACGCCCCTGTCCCTCTAAGGACCCACTGGGTCATCTCCTCAGGTGGACAGCACGCCCCTGTCACCCTAAGGACCCACTGCATCATCTCCCCGGGTGGACAGCACGCCCCTGTCACTCTAAGGACCCACTGCGTCATCTCCCCGGGTGGACAGCACGCCCCTGTCACTCTAAGGACCCACTGCATCATCTCCCCGGGTGGACAGCACACCCCTGTCACTCTAAGGACCCACTGCGTCATCTCCCCGGGTGGACAGCACGCCCCTGTCACTCTAAGGTGCCACTGCGTCATCTCCCCGGGTGGACAGCACGCCCCCGTCACTCTAAGGACCCACTGCGTCATCTCCCCAGGTGGACAGCACGCCCCTGTCACTCTAAGGTGCCACTGCGTCATCTCCCCGGGTGG
Organism: Cervus elaphus; assembly: GCF_910594005.1. Classification (NCBI taxonomy): domain Eukaryota; kingdom Metazoa; phylum Chordata; class Mammalia; order Artiodactyla; family Cervidae; genus Cervus; species Cervus elaphus. The sequence goes on along the minus strand of NC_057831.1, from coordinate 7,512,416 downwards.
ACAGCACACCCCTATCCCTCTAAGGACCCACTGCGTCATCTCCCCGGGTGGACAGCACGCCCCTGTCACTCTAAGGACCCATACTTGGGCTGTAGACAGACTGGGAAGAGCAGGCAGGATTTGAAAGTGTTCTAATTGATGAGTCACCTCCTGATGTCCAGTTGTTCACGTCTCTAATGACAGATACCAGAGTAAATTGTGGGTGAACCTTTCCACTGCCTCTCCAACCGATCCCCATTCTGGGTCACTGTCCCTGTGAGTAACTTCTCTCCTGATTCTGGTACTCTGGGCCTTCTGCTGCCTGATAATTGATTTCTTCCTTCACAAAGAGGGAAGCGAATCCTTGGCAGGGAGCATTTGTTCCACTACCCTTTGCTGCCCTCTGCTGACCATACCTGGAAACTATGTTTAACCTTCAGGCCCTTGGTTGAAGGCAGATTTCTAAACAGTCAGTGAATCCTGGCATACAAAAAACGAAATAAAATAATTGATATATCATGTATCATTTTTAAAAGTCAAATTTTAAAAATATACATTAAAATGTATTTCAAATTTCAAAAAAAATACACAGTGAACTAAATATTTAAACATACCTTTAAAAAATACAGTCATACCTCAGTATCTATGAGGGGTTAATTCTACCCAGGATGTCCTGTGGATACTGCAACACATGGATATTAAAGTGCCTTGTGTAAAAGGGTATAGTATTTGCATATAACCTGTGCACATCCTTCTGTATGCTTTATATCATCTATAGGTTACTTATAATCTATAGGTGCAAGGTAAATATAATGTAAATGCTATTTACATAGTTGCCAGTGCACAGCCAATTTAAATATTGCTTTGTGGAATTTTCTGGAATTTTGAGGGGAACACTTTTTTATCTTAGGTTGGTTGAATCCGTGGATGTGAAACCTGTAGACACCTAGGGCCTATTGTACTAGCTTATATGTACATAAACCCTGCCATCCATCTTTTCATTCACAGGAGAGATCTGATAGCACAGTTGAAAGTTATGCAACCAGTATTAATCTTTTTCATCATGCATGTGTATGAAAAAACCATAAAATTTAGAAGAAACCAACAGCAAAAAACAAGATGATGGTGCAAGTGGAACAGATTTAAATTGACTCCTGAAGAAAACAGGAGCCTCTTTTTTAATTAAGAGAACTGAAAGAAAAGTGATTAAACTCCATGCCCTCCCAAACTTAACATCTGCAGGTCAAGGACCCAAAAAATAAGTGGTTAGGAAACAAGAATAATCAGAGAAGGAAGATTTCTTAGAAATTAAAGGTCAGTTCAGTTCAGTTGCGTAGTGGTGTCCAACTCTTTGTGACCCCATGAACTGCAGCACGCCAGGCTTCCCTGTCCTTCACCAACTCCCAGAACTTGCTCAAACTCATGTCCATCAAGTCCGTGATGCCATCCAACTATCTCATCCTCTGTCAGCCCCTTCTCCTCCTGCCCTCAATCTTTCCCAGCATCAGAGTCTTTTCAAATGAGTCAGTTCTTCAAATCAGGTGGCCAAAGTATTGGAGTTTCAGCTTCAACATCAGTCCTTCCAATGAATATCCAGGACTGATTTCCTTTAGGATGGACTGGTTGGATCTCCTTGCAGTCCAAGGGACTCTCAAGAGTCTTCTCCAACACCACAGTTCAAAAGCATCAATTCTTTAGCACTCACCTTTCTTTATGGTCCAACTCTTACATCTATACATGACTACTGGAAAAACCATAGCTTTGTCTAGACAGATCTTTTTTGGCAGAGTAATGTCTTCTTTTTAATATGCTGTCTAGGTTGGTCATAGTATCATTGCCTAAATGAATAATTTATTTGAAAGTCTTGAAGATTGAGTTTAAGGAATCTGATTTGACCTTGACACTTGGAATATTCATCTTGCCATCTTATATAGATTACCTTATTTTTCTCAATAAATAAAGCTATTCAATATTTCAGTAAGTAGTAATTCATAATTGCAGTAATGTAAATGCTATTTCAGTTTGTAGAATCAGCATATAAATAAAACTTGGAAGACAATAATAACTATTAAAGAGAATCTAATATTGACATTGATCATGTAAGAAAAAGGAAGTTTGAATGTTAAAGGCAGCAGACACATGTGGAAGGTTATGTCAGACACAAATTTTTCTCACTTTGTCAAGACATGCTATCTAAAATTGATGTAACAAAATATGGAGACTAAGCATAGGCTTTAGAATTATAGGTAACCACCAGAAGAACCGAAATACTGGAACTGGAAAAACTTAGCAATGGATAGATAAAGAAATATGAACTAAATTTATCATCTCTCAGTAGATAACTGTCTAAAGTTGATGAACAAGAGGTGGAAGAACTAACGTAAGTTTCAGAGGTGTGGTAATAACTAGCAGCAAAATAAAAAAAATGTTTAAAAGTGTGGAGCTGAATTAGATATGGGGAGTGGGAGAGTGAGGTCAGGTAGAGAACTTTTCATTCAGCACCACTCTGGACTGTTTGATTTTTAAAAGAAAAACTTGCATATGTATTAATTTTACGCATTAAAAGTGAAAAAGCAAAAAGCAAGACCTTTCTGCAGCGGCACCTCCCGGCACTGCTTTTTTCCACAGCTGCAGTCTTTCTCCTCACACTCGGTCAGTCAGAGCCTGCCGAGACAGGACGGAGGGAAGCAGCAACGTTTCTGCCCTGAAGTTTAGGTTTAGGCTTTTCTTTTTTTTCTTTTTTGGCTTATGCTTGTGTTTTATCTTCTCAATGGCCCACCTTTTGGAATACTAACTTTTGAATTTAATCTGTGATATCTAGAATCTCCTTAAAGTCTTGCTAAACTTTTGTATCCTTCTGCTCCTTTTTCTTAATTTTTAAAAAAATTGAGGTAAAATTAGTATATCATATTTATACAGACTTCAGGTAGACAATATTATAAATCAATATTGGTGTACAGTACAAAGTAATCAGTAAGTCTAGTAACCGGCCATCACCATACACTTGATCCCCTTCATTCTTCATTTAAAGAAAGCTTCAAACTGTTTTTCACGGTGGGTGAAGCAGTTTACATTCCCACCAACACTGTACAAGAGTAATCCTGCCCCTCTGGTCTTACTGAGATCCTGGTGTTTTAATTTTGACTCTGGTCACCTACTTCCTATCTGGGTCCAGCTTAACCCACCTAGGTAGGAAGGGAAAGTTTATGGAAGAGTGACGACAATCACAATCAGAATAAACACAGCAGTGTATATTATTAACTTAAAAAACATAGTGCTAAGGAAGTGGGGTGATGGTCTCTACCCCACTCCTCATATTTTCATGGAGAAAAGTGTATTTCACCCCTAGAAAGAATACAGTTGGAAGAATTTGGGAGTAGAGGTTTTCTCTAGACCACAGTCTTGCATGAGACAAGGAACTAGAATATCTAAATTTTCTAAGAAGGCAATAATGTCTCACATGTCACCCTGAGAGAAAGTAGGCAGCATATATGGGGAGATCCCACGAGCACCACCCACACAAAACAAGGAAGAGCACAAACAAGAAATACACACATATATTAAACATGGACAAGCACAGCTGTTGGGCAGTTTCCGGTCAGTGAGTACAGATTCCCAGACTGTGGACTTGACTCTGGCGCAGTTGGCTGGCCTGCCCTGGGACTGAGACCCACTCGTCTCAAGTCCTCACTGTCTCCAACACAGGCACCACTGAGTTATCTGTCGTCTTCTTTGGCTGAGAATAGCAGTGTTGACCCACATTACACAACTAGAGATTAGGATTTAAAGAAGCTACATTCTTGTGAAAGACAGCCTAGGACGCAGCGGCAGATATAGGAACCTAGACAACTAAGTAAGACCCTCTGGCAAGACTGAGCCCATAACATTGGGAGTGAAGGCATTTGGGCTTTAATTTCTATGGTCCTTTATTTGCAGGGGGAGTTAGTTTTGAGGAAGTCAAATAATAAGAGCTTCCTATTGTTTGGACTTGGAGCATCTTTATGTTGTAGATCCAGTCTTTGTGTTCATTTCATAAAGTCTGGTGATGTATTTTGGACAGCATGTTAGGACATAATTAGTGATAAGAATAGAACAGGGAGTGAATTTCGAGTTTATGGTGCTGCATGGAATCCTGTCTGACTCACGTGCTGCTAGAGTCTTTTGCGGGCAGTGAGATGCCCGTCAGCAGTTGCAGCGGGGAGGTTTGTGCAGCAAGAGCAGGGCGCGGGATGGTGTGAGCACGCAGCCTGCCCCACTCGGGGACGGCCGCCCTGGCTTACGTCTGAGCTGCGTGAGGACATGGCTCATGGCATCGCTCCCCAGCCTCCCTTCATACACACGGTGCCGTCATGATTTTCCTTTATTTGCCTATCACTCATGCTAATACTTTAAAAAATGTTATGTGTACTTAAAAACCTTTAACTCGTATGTTAAAATGTGTTATGTATTTTCCTGAATACATATTAAAATACATAATTACCAAAGTAAAAAAAAAATGCTTGTCACCATCACCATGAATATTTTTTTTCACATAGATACCTGGAAGTATTGGGTACCAAAATAACTGGCATGATGCCAGTGGAACACACAGTGTGATATGATGAAAGATTAAAAACCTGGCAAATATTGGGAGGGATGCATGTTACTCCCACCTTCAGGTTTCTGTTCTAACTCTGATGATGGAAACTGGTACTGGAGAAATGTTCGGGGCTTCTCTCTCCACTTTCTCTCACACCATCCGCAGCAACGAAGAAGAACACTTTCTGAGACTTACAGGAGTTCAGGTAAGATGCTTTCTAGTTCCGCCCTCGGTATTCAGGATGCAGGTCTTACTCCCACGGTAGAGCTGGGCTTGAGTGAGCAAGACTGAAGTTTTCTGAGTGTTCACAGTTCATTCATGGAGGAGTAGTAGCAAACCTATTTCTGCTTTAGGTCTAAGCCTCATCCTCCTACCCAGCATTAATAGGAACCCCATAATTCATATAGTAATAAATACACTTCAATCTCTTCCTGTTTCCTGTGTCTGTTTCTCAAACTGGTTAAAGGCCGTAAACTAGAAACCCAAATGCCAACACAGCAGTTGGTACAAAAACAAGTGAAAGAATGAGAGAAGAAAATGTTGCTAGAAGAAAATGCTCCTGTTACATAGCAAGACGCTCTGTGTTTATAAACATTTAGTGATAGCTTATTATGAAAAAGAGTTTTTGAAAAAGTTAATGCACCTCGACAGTCAAATATTGTGGCTGTGAGTTTTCACTTCTCCAGCCTGGGGTTAGATTCATGTGGTAAGTCTTGGCTGAGATGGACATTGGAACAGGGCAGCGCTTCTTTGTTCCCTAGTCTCTGAGAGGCAGTGAGGTATAGTAGAAAGAATATTGGTTTTGGAGTCAGGTCTGGGAATGTATTCTGGATGTTTGAAGTTGGACAAATTACTTAACCTACGTGGATCTCACTTTTTACAGGTGTAAAATGAGGATAGTTTGTTGTGAGGATTGAGACTGTGTGTGTGTGTGTGTGTACTCAGTCATGTCTGACTCTTTGCAACCCCATATACCATAGCCCACCAGGCTCCTCTGTCCATGGGATTTTCCAGGCAAGAATACTGGAGTGGGTTGCCATTTCCTACTCCAGATATAATGCATATAATGTACTAATTTGATGCCAGATCCCATTCCTGTCTACAGGTTGAGTTTAAGATACTCTATGAAGGATCCTTTCTACCTACTCAGTGTTCCTTCATGGTTATCCTCTAGGCATCCTCAGTTATAAACCTTCCTTTTGGATCCACTCCTTCTCTTTCCACACATTTCTCTCCTCGCAGTCCTGAACTGAGGCTCTGGAGCTGTTGCTTACTGTGGACGGCTTGTCGCTGGAGACCCCGACCTCATCCTTTTCTTGCTCCACGGCCCTCCCGTGCCCATCACCAGTTCCCAAGGCCACAGGCTGCAGCCCCGGTCCCTCACTTCCTCACGAGCCCCACCCTCTGGTCTCCCACGAGGAATCGGACTGAACAGATGGAAAGCATTCACTGGTGCTGGGCATGTGCTAGACCATCATTGCCTATAAATTTCCTTTCTTAGATCTGGAACCTTTGAGTTGATTTCTACAAAGCTGCATTGATTATTATGGTTGAGTACAGCAATCCAAGAATGGTATTTTAGACATGAACTATTTTGGTATCACTGACTTAATCTTTAAAACCAGTAACTTCTGTGCATAGACAGGGAGACTGCCATTCAGATAGAAATCATATCCATGTCTAGGCATCCACTTGATATATCCGCATCTAGCTAGTTTTTAAAGATGTTTGAGATCTTTCCCTTGCATGGAAGCGGAGTGTGGTTAGCCTGCTTATGCTCAGAGGCCTTTTCCAGCACAGATGAAATTCCAAGACAATAAAGATTTTGATCTGATGTTAAGTTCCTTTGTGCAAACAAGCTGGCATAGCAAAATGGTGCAGATAAATGTAGATGAAAATGGACCTAGATAAATAAATGAAACTGTATTATGTTTCTCTAGTATAAACATAGATTAAATGGTAGGAGGACAAAAATAGGTGAAGTGGTAACATAAACTGACTTGTGTAATCAGAGGGTCAGCGCTGACATTTTTCTCTCTAGGCCTTTTCTAATAGTTTTGTTGCTAGGGCTACAGTGTTTTTGCCAGATTGGAACAGGATTGTCCGCTCTAATGGAGATTAAGTAGCTTTCCCAGCTAGATTTTTTTTTTTTTTAATAAGCATAGATTAATTCTGCTGACTTTCAAAGCCATAATCATGAATAATGGAAAGATTACCAAAGATCTGTTTTTAGAAAATATAACTAATAAAATTTGAAGTTTAATAGACAGGTTTCTTCCATAGTTATTCCAACACAAACTTTTATCATGGTTACAATGAATAAAATAACTGAAATACAGTTTCACACATGGAATTTTTAAAAATGAGAAATTATTTACAAGTTAATCCAAAAGTTAATGCCCCAAGGAGTAATGGACAATTCTCCTGGTAAGTTGGAAAACTGGTTCACAAATGCTTGAAAATTCGTACTTGAATTTCTTCTATAAACAATACAGATAAGGTTTAGGAAAATGTCCTCTGTGTTTTGGTTGCTTCCCATCATTGGTCAGAGTCATCTGAGGGAAGTGGAAATACAAACTCACCGATGAAACTCAAAGCCCAGTAAAGGAAAACTGACTTATTCAGGACACTCAGTTGCTAACAGGATGTAGACGGTAAGAGCCACTCAGAAAATGGTGAGGAAACATTCCTTTCGATGTGCTTGTTATGGAGTCAAATGAACTTCCCCGGCCATGGACAAAAGGAGACCATCTAAACTTTAGATCACAGTGCCATTTGCGTGCCCCTTGGCCCTGCAATTCTTTTTGTGCACTACAGCGCGAGAGTTAAATGAAACAGTTCATGTGAAATGCCAGCAAAAGACAGCTGCTGTGCCTTTCCTCCTGGTGTCTTTCTGTAGCCAGAAGTCCCAATGTTAACTTCAGTAAGAGAAGCTGAATATTAGTCTTTAGCCAAAAGAAAGTCACAGTACTAGTGCCACCTGGTGGAGAACATAGGTATTACAATGTAGCATTATTTCAGCTATCCTGAATTTTCACGTTTAATAAAATTAAGATAAATCTTACAATGAAATGAAACAGAAGGTAAAAAAAAAAATTAAATGTGTGTGTGTGTACCTGCTTTATTATGCTAGGAATTTTTCAGTCCATAATTATAAAACATATAGGAGGTTAGGAACCTAAGAAACTTGAATGCATACTAGTAGTAAAAATGTATTCAGCATCCATGTTTACACAGTGATCGAAAATAGAAGCATGCAGCATTTTCGCTGTTCTCAATCTATTCATAGGCATCATGTGCCAAAGGGGCTCCCTTCCCGTTTTCAGATAAAAATTCATTGTAGGGTGTCCTGAAGAGTACCTCGAAGAAATAGCCAGTTATATTTCAATACGGGATTGAGGTGAAATAGAGGGCCATCCTATTTGAGGTACTGTGGATGGATTCAACAAATAATGATGTTTTAAATGTGAGCCTTAAGTATCAGAGAATCAGTTGCTTTGAGCCAGCGACGGGTTTGAACATTTGTGAACAAAAGAGCAAATGTACCTATTACAGGGTCAGCAAACTATAACCCATGGACCAAATACAGCACATCAGCTTTTTGTTACTGGAACACAGCCACGCTCATTCGTTTACTTACTGTCTGAGGAGCTTTCATAACGACTGACTCACTTGAGTAGGTGCAGGAGACCATATTGGCTGCAGAGCCTAAACTGACCCTTTACAGAACAAGTTTGCCAGTCCCTGGTCTATTAGAGCCTTTCATTCGATTTTCACACCTCTCCCTACCATCTCCTTGGGAGGAGTGTATTTCCCTTTCCCACTGAAGTTTGGCTTAACCATGAGACTTGCCTTGGTCAGTGGAATGTGGAAAAGCATCAGTGTACAAGTTTGAAGCGAAGCCTCAGAGTTCTGTGCCCCTTCAGTGGTCAAGTGAGACGTGTGACCTGTAGACTTACGCGAGAATGAGGCAATCTGCTGACCTGCAGACTTGAAGGAGAAACAGATGTTTGTTGTCACTGTTGTGCTTGTGTGCATGTTAATTCCTTAGCTGTGTCTGACTCTTTGCAGCCCCACAGACGGCAGCCCACCAGGCCCCTCTGTCCATGGGATTCTCTGGGCAAGAACCCTGGAGTGAGCTGCCATTTCAGCCAATACATGAGATTGTTACACCTCTGCGTAAAAGTACCAGAGGACTGACTTCTCTGTCCCTCTAACGACACTGGGGGAAGGGCCCTGCAGATTAGGTGGGGTTCAGTCCCTTTTGGGGCTATTCCGGACTTTGAGGGGCTCAGCTGGAGCACGTTTCATTCCTCTACCTACAGTAAGCAAAACTGGGTCAGAGTGCAGGCCATGTCTGGAGGCTAACCAGACTCTCTCGGAATCAACTTCTCTATGTTTAACATGGTGTGGCAGTCACAATTCTTTCCTCTGTTGGATTAAACATTTCCCTCCCAAGGTGAGCCTCAAGTTATAGCAAGAGGGTGGGACAAGTTCAATGGGGATTGAGGCCAGAGTTTTCCAGTCAGGCTTTATCAATAAAGCTCACAGCTTGGCTTCTTCCTACTCAACTCCAGTAAGTGTATTTCTGAATTGATATATAATCTGTAAGTGGTAAAAAATGATCATGACTAGCTCCTCAGAAAACTTACAATAGTAATATGCAATCTAATTTAACCATCTTAACAACGCTGGCTGCATCAAAGTGATCAAAATATTTAAAAATGCAACTTCCCAGAATTCTTAGTCTTACATCTCAGCTTGTTAAAATGCTAAGGCTCTTCATTGTCACTTTTTTTTTTTTTAAACTATCCATATTACTTTTTTTGAAACAATCAGTTTGAATCCTTTGGAGATATCACTGGGTAACACCAGTGACCCATTTATTACAGAGTTCACAAATTTGTGACTTGAGAGTCCTTGAGGCTGCCCTAGTTCTCTAGTTTTCAGCCTTCCCTTTGATCCTTTATGTAGTTAATGTTCTTTCATTAATTTTTTTCAAAGCCAGTTTTTGCTTTTTTTTTTTTTTAAGAGCCTAGATAATGCAGAATTGGTACTATAGAGTAACTTCTAGGCAATAGACTGTATGGCAGAAGCTTCTATTGAGACTAACATTCAAATCCAGAGCATGAATTTCTGGACATAACTCTTGAAAAGAGAGTATGAATAATAAATCAGTATTAAGATCACTAATATTAAATACATAAATGACAGACATTTAAGTGTTATTGGTTATCCATAATGTTGCTACTGGTGTGCTTTTAGGAGGAAAGAACCACATTTAGTTTTCCTATTAGCAAAGGGGCAGTGTTTCCAGAAGCAGTCATTGCTTCCTATAATGATTTTCAAACATATTTCCTAAAAACAGGACCATAATTTTCAACTCTCTTCATATTTTTGCTCAAGTTCTACTTTTGCTTTCCTTCTCAATGACTATATCAAATGTCAACAGCCCAATAATTCAAATGTCTTAATATTGACCACTATAATACACCTCATGCTGCTTGGAAACAGAGATTCTGTTGTTCAGTTGCTAAGTTGTCTGACTCTTTGCAGAACCCCAGGGTCTGTCCTCCACTATGTCCTGGAGTTTGCTCCTATTCACGTCCATTGATTCAGTGACACTATCTAACCATCTCATCCTCTGCTGCCCTCTTCTCTTTTTGCCTTTTGTATTTCCCAGCATCCGGGTCTTTTCCAATGAGTCAGCTCTTCGCATCAGGTGGCCAAAGTACTGGAGCTTCAGCTCAAGCGTCAATCCTTCCAATATTCAGGGTTGATTTCCTTTTAGGATTGACTGGCTTGACCTGCTTCCAGTCCAAGGGACTCTCAAGTCTTCTCCAGCACCACAGTTCAAAAACATCAATTCTTCAGTGCTGAGCCTTCTTTATTGTCCAACTCTCACATCTGTATATGACTACTGGAAAAACCATAGCTTTGACTAGACAGACCTTTGTTGGCAAAGTAATGTCTCTGCTTTTTAATATGCTGAGTTTGTCATATCTTTTCTTCCAAGGAGCAAGTGTCATTTAATTTCATGGTTGCAGTCACCATCCACAGTGATTTTGGAGCCCAATAAAATCTGTCACCGCTTCCACCTTTTCCCTATTTGCCAAGAAGTGATGGGACCAAATGCCATGATCTTAGTTTTTTGAATATTGAGTTTTGACCATCCCAAAATCAACACAATTTCCACTTCTATATAACTGCTTTTCTTATTCAGGAAAAAAAGACATGGCTGGACCTAAGTTAGATACTTTTAGCTCCTCTCTGGGAATGGCTTTTGCAGCAGCATACATAAACCCATCATCAAAGACGGGCACCTGTTTGTCCAGCAGCACTGAGAGATGAAAGAACGTAAGACATAGGCCTTTACGCTCCACAAGCACCCAGCTGGATCAGAGAGAGATTCTTCCAAGTGAAATAACAGACAAACACACAAGGAAAGAGACCTGCTCAGCCACCTTGTGGTCCTCTGTCCTCCTTTCCTCTCCTTCCTAAGATCTCGAGCTCTGGAAGGGCCAGGACTCTGTTTCATTCCTCCTAGTACTTGGCACGCAGTGTTCTTACTCTGCACGTTAACAGATGCTCATTATGTGATTTTTGAATGAATGGATACCGATTATGTGTACTTACTTAATAGTGAAGGTTGAATGAATGAATACATATAAAGATCTTAGAACAGTGTCTGCTACTACATACTTAAAAAACTGAATTATTACAAAATGGGCTAAGATTTAGTATAGACATTAGAAAGGAATTTTTATGAGTTTGCCTTAAACTGACCTTGGAAAAATAGGTGGGAACTGAAAGAATATACCTGATGAGAGTATTAATGAAGGCACAGGCAGAAGAATAAACATGATGTTTAAGGATACAGCTGACCTTTGAACAACAGTTTGAATTGTGCAGGTCCACTTATATTTGGCTATTTTTGAAGAGTAAGTACTATAGTACTACATGATCCATGGTTGGTTGAATCCATGGGTTTGGGGTAACCACAGATATGGAGTGCTGGTTCTAAGTTTTACTGGGATTTTCAATTGCTTTAGAGGGTCAGTGTTCCAACCCCTATGTTGTTCAAGGGTCAACTGTATACGGAAAATTAGACTGATAATAAACCTAAGAGCATAGAAAGGTTCTATACAATCTGACATTTGCTAAACTGAATTAATTCCAAATGACACTTATCATTTTACATAAAGAACAATGTTTATTTTAAATCTACTGTTATAGGGTGAAGGAGGTTTAATTAAAGCTTGTCCAATAAATTGAAAGTACCTCAAGACTTACTCAACTTTGTATCCTTAGGCCCTCCCTACAACATAGTAGGCACAAGAAATAATATGCCGTACTGAATCCGTAACTACTTAACTGTATCAACACACCAATATAAAAAATTTAATACAAATTAAAAGCATACACATTTAACTTTATTTCATCATTGTCATTTAAAGCTTGATTTTATAAAACATGAAAAGACATTCTTAAGAGTTCTGTATCACAACAATTTGAAGAGTGGGAATACCCACAGCTTTATAGATTCAAGTTACATAAATTAAACTCAAATAATTGGACATTTTTTCAATATGGAAACTATACAAATGAAATGAATGGCAATAGGACCCAATAAAGAGCAATATTTCACTACTTATGGATTATCATTAGTTACTTTCAGGATCTAAATGAAGATTCTGAATATTCGTATTTCTTTTGTTCTATTTTATATTTAACTATTTCTCTACATTCTGAGTCAAGCTACTTGACCAAAAGCCTGACTTAGAGAGGCATTTAGCAAAAGTTTTTCCACCTACGGTTACTACCTTGAAAGAAAGTAACACGGCAGTACTGATGTAATCTGTGCAGTAACTTACGTCAACCCTATGGAAAGTCAGATAGGTACCAAAACTGGAACAATTTTGCACAGATTCAGTAAAGCATCATGTTAAGTTTTCCTCATCTAAAAACTAACCAATGAAATAAAACATACCAACTATAGGTGATCTGGAAGGAAAACCACATTTGAGAGTTACAAGTACATTATTGTCCATATCTCATCCTCAGTCATTGACAGGAATTTTGTAGGCTACCATGCTATTTACTTTGTGAATTGTAGCAGTAAATGAACGAAGACGAACTTCCTCAGAATTGGTAATGAACTGTGGTCCTGACTCTTCCCATTTTTCAGGTACAACCAGATCTTTGTCTGTATAAATGAGGAGATCAAATGAACCTAAATTGGAGATAAAATCATTAAAGTACATTATTTTTTTCAAAAGTAGAAGAACCCTCCTTGTCTCTCTCACATTTTGAACCACCCACAGTATTAGAAAAGGGAGTTTAGCCTGGACTGTAATGACTAGTCAATTGCTTTTCCTCAATAGAAATTTACTGTAGTACAGAAAATATTGCACTCCTTTTGCTTTATCTTATGAAAAGTTCAAGTTTGCTTTTTTTAAAAGAGAAAACCATTATTTGCAAGAAGTATATAGTTAATCACATAGGATAGCATAAAGGTAACCCGAAGGAAAGCTAACATCTGGGTTCTGTGACTGATGTAGCCTGGGGCCTAGAACAGTGTCTCGCATATAGAAGGCATTCAGGAAATATCTGATAAGGTAGAAAAGCAAGACAGTTCTGGCTAGCCTTCAAAATATACATAAAAAATTAAGATAATGAAAGGGATTACATTAAGACATTCAAGAATGAATACTGTGGAATACTTTCATTCCTTTCCTTTTCAGAATTTCAGAATTTCTAGAATGCATGTAACACTACTTCTGCTTTATAATACATTTTTCATTTTTATTATGTAATATTAATAATTAAGAAAAATTTTAATAAAGGGCTAACTCTTAAACTAATAGCTTAGTCTTTTCCCTGACAAATTTTAAGTCAATGTGAAGCTGTATAATACTTACAAGAAACTTCCAACAGTGGCAGAAATGTCACTGTAGCTGTGATCTGTCTGATCACTGAACGGATTTCATCTTGGATGGCTTTCTGAGACTTTTCTCTGGGTGCACTATTGGAGAAACCAAATCAATTTACGTGTTAACAAATTATTTAAAACATTGGTAAGACTAACTGATTAAATGTTTCCAAGATCAAATAAGTAATACATTAAAATGGAGTTTTTTGTGTGTTTTTTTTAAAGTTATAAGTGTATCATCAGGACCTATATACCACAAGAGGCATATGCATTTTTATTATTTCATTTATCATTTTAGTCATTTTTTAGGGGTGGTCTTAAAATCAGGTCATTTGGTATCAGATAATCGGAAAACTGGCCAAGTGCTTCAAGTTAGGCAAACTACAGCACCTTTTAAAAACTGAAAATAATAGTATCTAATAATAGTATTATCTAAAATATTTTGTTGGTGCAATCACTTTGGCATTTTTCGTAATCACTCAGTTGCGTCTGACTCTTTGTGACCCGATGGACTGTAGCCTACGAGGCTCCTCTGTCCATGGGATTTTCCAGGCAAGAGCACTGGAGTGGGTTGCCATTTCCTTCTCCAGGGGATCTTCCCGACCCAGGGATCGAACCCAGGTCTCCTGCATTGCAGGCAGACGCTTTACCCTGTAAGCCACCAGGGAAACCCCTTAAAAAATGAAAATAATAGTATCTAATAATAATAGTATCTAAAATATTTTGTTGGTGCAATCACTTTGGCATTTTTTCGTAATGCTTAATTCCCTACTGCTTCAAATAAAATACTAAATTAACTATCAAATTATTTTTATAAGCTAAAAATTTCCTAAAATAGACCAAAGGCTTCAGAAACAAACTACATTTCATTATGAGAAATGATTCTGAATTTACCAGTAAGCAAGCCTAGGACAATGCTAGACATGATCATATGGGCATTTCCAGACAGGTGGTCTGGAAACTTTTTTATGAAGTGTCTTAGAAGATTTGGGGCATTCAATGAAATACAATAGAGCTGAATCTTAGGCTGGGGGAATCTAGGATAATCTCTTATGGTTAAAAGTACCTTTAAACAATTCACTAAAGGGCCACCAGGTACATACTACCATAAACACTGAAGGTGAAATTCACCCATTTACACTATAGGCAAGTCTGTTAAAAGTATATTATCTATGTAAGACAGTGAACTATTCTTTGCCACAGGAGACTAAGGATCAAATTAACATCCTAGAAAAAAACTGTACTTTATATGAAACTTGTTCAATATAATCAGAACTCATTTAGTAAAGAAAATAAATTTTAAAACATGAGAATGGAAGTAACTGCTACTTACCTGTCATCTTTTGCAGTCTTGTCACACTCAATATCAAACTGCCATCTTTCAAGGACCTCTCCACTTTCAATATTTGAGATGACTACCACCAGTTTCTGAACTGAACACTTGTATAACCATTCTGCAATACACAAAACAAGGCATCTTTTTTAGTTTGCTGCATTACAAAGCAACTGTCCTCTCAAGACCGACTTCCTATCCTCAGCAAATTTCTCCCACTGCTATTTTGGATCTCCTCCAAACTATGCAGAAAACTTTCCCCATCAATAGCCTAGCTCCCGATTTCAAATTCTCACTATTTCTGCCAGGCATAGCACTGGGGGCTAAGGACAGTGAACACGAGGTACTTCCATCCTAATCCAAGGGAAGGGTGTAGATGTCACTAATCTAATCACAACAATAAGTGTGAAATTATAATTGTTGTAACCGCCATGATGGTGCAGTTTCCTATGATGTAGTAGCAGTTACCCATCATGGGGCAACATAGAGCACAATTAAAGCACCGAATAGGGAATTCTGACTCACGGGGTTTGAGTTTTGTCCTAAGAGACAACAGTATACATATGCAAAACAGGGAAGAGGGTATAGGTTTTAAAATATGAAGTAATTTATTTTTGGCTGTGTCAGGTCTTAGCTGTGGCACGTGGGATCTTCCTTGCTAAAGGTATAGGTCTTAAAGACTCAGAACAGAGCACTGGATCAGAGGACTGAAAGGAGGCCAAAACAACTGCAGTTTAAGAAAGGGAGAATGAGCAAGGCTAGTCTGACAAGATAAATGGGCCAGACCACACAGAGTCATGGGAGCCATTAAAGACGTGATACTAAGAACTAAGAAGGTCATTACTGTGTTTGAAGCAGAGTATGATGTAATTAAACTTGTACTTGAAAACTATCCTTCTGGATACATGTAGAAAGTAAGCTGGAAGTAAACAGGGGATCTAGGGCACTAAGTAATGAATAATTCAAGCAAGAGCTAATAAAGACTTAGAGAAAGATATACTGGTAGAGATGGAGCAGTAGACAGATTCAAGAGATTTCATGGTTAAAATTGTTAAGATTTATTGGATTACCTTAGGGTAAGGAAGAGGAATGAATCAGGGATAGCTCCCAGGTTTCTGATTTATATCAGTAGTCAGATGGTTGATCCAGTCACTAAGAGGAAAGAGAACTGAAATGGAGATGATCCTAAATTCAGTTTTTAATATACTGAGTGTGAAGTGGTATATTATATAGCTGCATAAAGACATTAAGGGAGTCACTCAATGTATGAGCTGAGAGTTAGGAGAGGCTTTGGTTAGATATCGGTTCATGAGTCAGATACACAAGTTGTTACTAAAATTATCTACATGTAAGAGGGCCTCAGATTGAGCCCTCAAGTAATCTTAGAAATTGAGAATACTTTATTCAGGAATCGGCAGGTATAGAAAATATTTTAGAAATATTGAGGGCTTATGGGTCACCTACGTAGCATAGTCTTCTTTAAAATGTGTAATATTCTTAGCTTGCAAGCAGTACAAAAATAAGCCACTTGCTGGACTTGGCCTGTTGGCCTTGCTCACCCCTGGCATATATGAACAACTTTTACCAGTTTACCTGTGAAAAAGAGATTGAGTGGTAATTTGAAGATATGGGGAAGTTGGTGATTTTTTTTTCCTCTCTTAAAAATGGAAATGAAACCAATGGGAATAATCCAAACGAAAACAGAGAAACTGACAACATAAGAGAGAGGAAATAGGGTCAAATTCCTAAGGCTAGAGAAGTGGAATTTAAAAGACTGAATAATTTGCCTGTAAAGCATTTCCTCCATTTGAACTCAAAGGGAGAAGTTAAGTAGGAAAGTGTAGATACATCTGACAAGAAATGTTATTGGTCTCAAAGGACACAAACCAAAAACCAGTAACTTGGGCAAAGCTGGCTTGCTACTTCTTCAGATTAAGATGACGACATACATCCATAGATGCCTAGAGGTTCCATACCAAACAATCTGAGTGCAGCTGTATGAACGACTATGGGTGGCTTAGCTCTCAAGTTAATGAAAACGCAATGATGTAATCTGAAAAAGAAGCTAGCTGAAGCAACAAAAATGATTCATGAATTTTAAGGTTAAAAAAAAATGCGGGCTGTAGTATTTTTAGAACTAGTATTTTGGAAGATCTAATGGGCAGAAAGGGAGAAACATTTTACAACACAGAGAAATTAGAAACAAGAATCCTAAGTGGAGAGAAATATGAAAGAGAAACTACTAGAAATAAAAGGAATATATAGAGCATACTGATCCCACAATACTGCAACTTCTTGAGCTAAAAGAAGAAAATGAGTGCGCAGATAGAAAAGGCTTACTGACTCAGAGGCATGATGAAAAAAAAAAAAGACAAATGGAAACAGGTGAAAAATAAGAAAATTCTAATGAGTGCTGTTATTTAGTAGTTCCTTCTTTTTAAAGTTTAGTTCCCTAGGTTCAATCTGATTTTAGTTCCTTCATCTTAATATAATGATGGCTTTAGATTCCAAGCAGCTACAAAAAATATATGCAGTGGATTTCTCTCAGATAAGAAACTCCATCATAATTACATAAAATTCCAATGTGTTCTATCATCCCTGAAGGAGTTGATGGAGATTGTTTTGTTAAGCCATATCAGATTCTGAACCTTAAAATATTCAGCCTATTCAAAAGTGGAGGAAGGGTGGGAATTCTTTCAATTTGTATGTTATTTGTTTCCCTCCCAACTGGTTCACTGTATGGGAGATGGTAGTGCATTTTACACTACCCTATACAGAGCTGAAAAATGACCACCAAGAAGCTAGAAAATGTGGATCGTAGGTGTGCTCGTATCCAACTCTTTACAACCCAATGGACTGTAACCCGACAGGCCCTTCTGTCCACGGGCTTATCCTGGGAAGAATACTGGAGTGGGTTGGCATTTCCTCCTCCAGGGGATCTTCCAGACCCAGGATGGAACCTGAGTCTTCTGTGTCTCATACATTGGCGAGTGGATTCTTTACCAGAGTCACCTGGGAAGATCCTATTAACATAAAGGCCCACAAAACTCAAAACTGTGTCCAACAATAAAATACCTTTTAGTTGATCCACCACATTATTTAAGTATTTTATGAGCTCAGGATCAGTAGTTACAAGCAAGGTTGAGACCGTGTTTCTGCACCCGAGTAAAGGTTTCCGATGGATATATGCCACGCTGATATAAAATACTGTTGATGCCAAACGCTGAAAACATAAGAAATATTAAAGTCATCGTCACGTTGTAACTTCTGGGGAAATAAGGCATATGTAGATGGGGCTATGGTTTCATGATAGTGTAAAGTTATAAATGTCTAAACACGTGTTTGTGTTTTGCTGAAAGCCGAGTAGGTACAAAGTGGCATTTAAAAAAAATCCTTAAAATCTTGCGTCTAAGTGACAGCTGCATATGTGGCAACAGAAGAAAAATGCCAAACCACTAATCTACCAGTGCCAAAATTTCATTTCATTGTAAAACAAGTCCAAATGCCTATTTTATGGTTAGAGGGTGTCAAAATAGGCAACTGACAGACGGGTACCAAGCCCAGGCAGGCCTCTCCCACGTCTCTTTCCTCCTTTTCTCCTCACCGATCCTGCCAGGTTCTGTCAGCAGGTACACCTGGCCAGCTCAGAACAGCGCTTCCCGAAATCTAGCCCGTCTCGGTCCACCCCCGAGGCCTCCCCGTAGCGGGGGCGGGGGGTGTGGGAGGAGCTCTGCACTGGAAAGAAACGCTCCCGCCAAGGGGCCCACCGCAAGGCGGGCCCCCGCGGCACCCGGGCCTCCTCCTCCGCCCGGAGCAACGCGAGCGGAGGCGGTGCCCGCCGCCCCACTTCCTGATCCCTCCTGCCGGCACCCGAGGCCGCGGCTACAGGGGCCGGGATTCGGGGCCGCTCCGGCTGAGCCGCGGGCCTGCGGGCGGCCTGCGCTCGGCTCTCCCCGCCCTCCGCTCCGCGCGAGGAGGACTTACAGAAGAACTCGGCCACGATCTCGGCGCTCCCGCGCAAGGTGATGCCTTGCTCCCGGGAGAGTTGCAGCGCCATTGCCAGGCCCACGGATGACGGTACGCGATTCCACCCAGCAGACAGCGGCGCCAGGGGCTTCCGGAGCAGTTCCCCGCCACTAGTTTAAAAAGGAACGACGCAGGACGCCGTCGCGCCCTTTGCGCAGGCGCGGAGCGCCTCTAGACCCCGCCCGTCGCGCCCTTTGCGCAGGCGCCAAGCGCCTCTGGACCCCGCCCTGCGCAGCGGGGCCCGCCGGGTTCTCTGCCCCTTTAGGAGCGGCGGTTCGCGCAGGCGCAGTGGGGAAGCGTGGCGGCGCAGTTCCGGGTGGTTACACCTGGCCGGGTTCCCGCTGTAGTTGTGGGCTGGCTGGCGAGCTGGCGGCTAGAGGGGAAGACGGTAGGTTCAGGTTTTAGTGGCCGCTCTCTAGGTCTGCGGACCGAGCGACCTAGGAGCACAATTCCCGAGTTTGAAAGATCTTTTGAAAGGGTTATGAACTGTCCGCCACGCTGAGTGGCCCCAGTGATGTTTAGTCAGCGGTCGGAACTTGCTGGGTTCTCTGGGAGTTTGCTTCCCTAGTGGCTCAGACGGTGAGGACTCTGCCTGCAGTGCCAGAGACCTGCCACGCACGATCCCTAGGTTGGGAGGAGTCCCTGGAGAAGGGAATGGCAACAACGCACTTCAGTATTCTTCCCCGGGGAATTTCATGGTAGGAGGAGCTAGGGAGGCTGCAGCCTATGCGGTCACGAAGAGTCGGACGCGACTGAGCGCCTCACTCTCACTTTCTTTCAAAGCAGCTGCGTGCCGCAGACAGGGTTTTAGAGGTATTACTGTGCCGGCGTAGTGTTTTTCCTGAGAAACTGGGCTAGGGATTAAAGGGACGAACGGCATCCCTTTTTCTGCCCCTCGTCCTGGCTCAGCTCGCGTCTACCCCCGACCCCGCTGCTCGGCGGAGGCTGGCGGCAGCAAGAGTCTGCGTCTGATAGTCCAGCTTCTACTCTGCACCCCGCCACCCTTAGGCAACTGGTCAGGAATAGAGTCATCTCACCAAAAAGGCTCGTCAACGCTGAAGAGCTTCTCAGTGAATTTTGACTCAAATCCAGAGGCTTTTAATGTTTCTATGAGAAGCATTAAGCAGATGTTGTTTAGTCGCTAAGTGGTGTCTGCCTCTTTTGCGACCCCATGGACTTGCAGCCCGCCAGGCTCCTCTGTCCATGGGATTCTCCAGGCAAGAATACTGGAGTGGGTTGCCACTTCCTCCTCCAGGGTGTCTTCCCCACCCTTGAATCTAACCGGCATTGGCAGGCAGATTCTTTACCACTGAGCCACCAGGGAAACCCAATTAAGCAGATAGTGTACTACTAATGGCGTGTCACTTGTGAAGCAATTGTATTTTTACAGCAGGTGGAGAAATTATTTGTAAAATGAAGTCTGAGAAACCTGCCCGGATGTAGTTATTTAATTATATGAGAAAGTGCCTGAGTGTATTAGTTTTCTATTGATGTGTAACAAATTATGACACATTAGTGGTTTAAAAAAAAAAAAAAACCCATTTATGATCTCAGTCCTTAGATCTAAGAGTCTGGGCATGGCATGGCTGGTTGCTCTATGTATTCTTGTAAGTTTGAAGTAAAGGCACCTGGCTGCAAGAGGGATCTCATCTAAACTCTGGGTTTGAGGTCCTTGGTTCCTGGCAGATTTAATGTCTTTGTTCTTAAATTGAGGTCCCCATTGGCTTGCTAGCTGTTGGCCAGAGGCCAGTCTTGAGCCCTTGTCACACTTCCACTGTCTCTCTTTCCAAGGAGGTCCTTTTTAAACAACTCATGTCCATAGGTTCGTGGATTTATCTCTGGGCTTTCTATTCTGTTCCATTGGTCTATATTTCTGTCTTTGTGCCAGTACCACACTGTCTTGATGACTGTGGCTTTGTAGTAGAGTCTGAAGTCAGGCAGGTTGATTCCTCCAGTTCCATTCTTCTTTTTCAAGATTACTTTGGCTATTCGAGGTTTTTTGTATTTCCATACAAATTGTGAAATTCTTTGGTCTAGTTCTGTGAAAAATACCGTTGGTAGCTTGATAGGGATTGCATTGAATCTATAGATTGCTTTGGGTAGAATAGCCATTTTGACAATATTGATTCTTCCAATCCATGAACACGGTATGTTTCTCCATCTGTTTGTGTCCTCTTTGATTTCTTTCATCAGTGTTTTATAGTTTTCTATGTATAGGTCTTTTGTTTCTTTAGGTAGATATACTCCTAAGTATTTTATTCTTTTTGTTGCAATGGTGAATGGTATTGTTTCCTTAATTTCTCTTTCTGTTTTTTCATTGTTAGTATATAGGAATGCAAGGGATTTCTGTGTGTTAATTTTATATCCTGCAACTTTACTATATTCATTGATTAGTTCTAGTAATTTTCTGGTAGAGTCTTTAGGGTTTTCTATATAGAGGATCATGTCATCTGCAAACAGTGAGAGTTTCACTTCTTCTTTTCCTATCTGGATTCCTTTTATTTCTTTTTCTGCTCTGATTGCTGTGGCCAAAACTTCCAACACTATGTTGAACAGTAGTGGTGAGAGTGGGCACCCTTGTCTTGTTCCTGATTTCAGGGGAAATGCTTTCAATTTTTCACCATTGAGGGTGATGCTTGCTGTGGGTTTGTCATATATAGCTTTTATTATGTTGAGGTATGTTCCTTCTATTCCTGCTTTTTGGAGAGTTTTAATCATAAATGAGTGTTGAATTTTGTCAAAGGCTTTCTCTGCATCTATTGAGATAATCATATGGTTTTTATCTTTCAATTTGTTAATGTGGTGTATTACATTGATTGATTTGCGGATATTGAAGAATCCTTGCATTCCTGGGATAAAGCCCACTTGGTCGTGGTGTATGATTTTTTTAATATGTTGTTGGATTCTGTTTGCTAGAATTTTGTTAAGGATTTTTGCATCTATGTTCATCAGTGATATTGGCCTGTAGTTTTCTTTTTTTGTGGCATCTTTGTCAGGTTTTGGAATTAGGGTGATGGTGGCCTCATAGAATGAGTTTGGAAGTTTACCTTCTTCTGCAATTTTCTGGAAGAGTTTAAGTAAGGTAGGTGTTAGCTCTTCTCTAAATTTTTGGTAGAATTCAGCTGTGAAGCCATGCTGGGAAAACTGGTCAACCACTTGCAAAAGAATGAAACTAGAACACTTTCTAACACCATACACAAAAATAAACTCAAAATGGATTAAAGATCTAAATGTAAGACCAGAAACTATAAAACTCCTAGAGGAGAACATAGGCAAAACACTCTCCGACATAAATCACAGCAAGATCCTCTATGACCCACCTCCCAGAATATTGGAAATAAAAGCAAAACTAAACAAATGGGATCTAATGAAACTTAAAAGCTTTTGCACTACAAAAGAAACTATATGTAAGGTGAAAAGACAGCCGTCAGATTGGGAGAAAATAATAGCAAATGAAGAAACAGACAAAGGCTTAATCTCAAAAATATACAAGCAACTCCTGCAGCTCAATTCCAGAAAAATCAATGACCCAATCAAAAAGTGGGCCAAAGAACTAAACAGACATTTCTCCAAAGAAGACATACAGATGGCTAACAAACACATGAAAAGGTGCTCAACATCACTCATTATTAGAGAAATGCAAATCAAAACCACAATGAGGTACCATTACACACCAGTCAGGATGGCTGCTATCCAAAAGTCTACAAGCAATAAATGCTGGAGAGGCTGTGGAGAAAAGGGAACCCTCTTACACTGTTGGTGGGAATGCAAACTAGTACAGCCACTATGGAAAACAGTGTGGAGATTCCTTAAAAAACTGGAAATAGAACTGCCATATGACCCAGCAATACCACTTCTGGGCATACACACTGAGGAAACCAGATCTGAAAGAGACACATGCACCCCAATGTTCATCGCAGCACTGTTTATAATAGCCAGGACATGGAAGCAACCTAGATGCCCATCAGCAGATGAATGGATAAGGAAGCTGTGGTACATATACACCATGGAATTTTACTCAGCCGTCAAAAAGAATTCATTTGAACCAGTCCTAATGAGATGGATGAAACTGGAGCCCCTTATACAGAGTGAAGTAAGCCAGAAAGATAAAGAACATTACAGCATACTAACACATATATATGGAATTTAGAAAGGTGATAACGATAACCCTATATGCAAAACGGAAAAAGAGACACAGAAATACAGAACAGACTTTTGAACTCTGTGGGAGAAGGTGAGGGTGGGATGTTTCAAAAGAACAGCATGTATGCTATCTATGGTGAAACAGATCACCAGCCCAGGTGGGATGCATGAGACAAGTGCTCCGGCCTGGTGCACTGGGAAGACCCAGAGGAATCGGGTGGAGAGGGAGATGGGAGGGGGGATGGGGATGGGGAATACGTGTAACTCTATGGCTGATTCATATCAATGTATGACAAAACCCACTGAAATGTTGTGAAGTAATTAGCCTCCAACTAATAAAAAAATTAAAAAAAAAAAATAAATAAACAACTCATGTGATTAAGTCAGACCCCGACAGATGATTTCCTCTTTGTTAAACCTAATCTTCAAAATGATTTTGCCTCATAACTACATGTCTTACCACACTCAAGGGGAGGGATTATATAGGATATGTTCCCTGGAGATCACAAATTTGGGGGGCCATCTTAGAACTCTTGTCTATATACAGTGTTATATATCAGAATTTAATCAGTTTGAAGAGTGAAACAGGTATATAGCTAATAAGCTGACTTGATCCAGTAATACTTTCCTTACATCCTTTAGTCTCTGTGGTGCAAATTTGTGTGTATTTAAATCACCTCCTTTTCATTTCTTCCACCAGGATTTCGGGTTAGAGCCACGCTGGTAGAAAATGGTGCCCACCTTTCTCCATATAGAAATTGTCTCTCTTTCTAAGGAGCTTACTACTTAGCACTTCAGGAAAGATATCCTTCAGTTTCATAATACTATAGTTTGTAAATTTTTTGAAGATGCAAATAATCATTAGTATCAATATAATTTGGGAATTCTAGAAGACTGGTGAAATATATGAGGTTTCCATGTAGAGGAAGTACTTACTTTCTTTGTGTTCTTAAGAACTTAAGTTCTTATGACTTAAGAACTTGAAATATGCTGGTTTGAATAGAGATATGCTACAAGAATAAAGTACCAGATTTTGAAGTCTTAGTATGAAAAACAAATGTGTGTATAACAGCTCATATATATATATATATATACACACACACATATATATATATATAGGTGCTCAGTCGTGTCCAGCTCTTTGGGGCTCATGGACTGTAGCCCACCAGACTCCTCTGTTCATGGGATTTTCCAGGCAAGAATACTGGAGTGTGTTGCCATTTCTTTCTCTACGGGATCTTCCCAACCAAGGGATCCTATCTGGGTGTCCCACATTGTAGGCTGGCTGGCTATTTACCTTCTGAGCCACCAGGGAAGCCCTGTAAAGTATATTGATAGTAAAGTATATTGATATGTCTTTAATTGATTACTTATTGCAATGATACTATATGTGCATTGAATTAAATAAAATATTAAAATAATTTTACTTTTTTTTCTTTTTAGTTTTTTAAACTACCAGAACATTTTACAATTACATATGTAACTTGTGTTCTGTTTCTACTGGATAGTGCTGGTCTTTTTCTATGGAATCTAAGAGATAACTTGTTTTAACCAGAGTCCCAAATGATTCTGATGCAAGTTCTTAAATCACTCTTTGAAAAGCAGTAAACTCTGATGGTGATTTTAGTAATGCCGGCCCAGGAGCTTGAATTCTTGGACAAAGTGGATGCCAGAGCTTAAATAAGATGTACATCAGAGCAAGATGTTTTGAAAAAAGAATTGAGTTTTGATGACTGATGTGGAGGAAGGATGAAATGGTAGTACAGAATCCAAGGTGGCAAGCATGCAGTATATGCTAGTGTTGGTCAAAGCTGCTTAACTCTGAGCCTGTTCTGTTTCTTGCTTATCACTGTAACACGTGATTCTAGAATCTTTGGTGGAACTCCTTTCCCATTAACTTTTGGGTGCTTGATGTTGACCCCATCTTATCTAAAGCATGCACTGTTAGACAGAAATATAGATCAATGGAACAGAATAGAAAGCCCAGAGATAAATCCACGAACCTATGGACAACTTATCTTTGACAAAGGAGGCAAGGATATCCAATGGAAAAAAGACAACCTCTTTAACAAGTGGTGCTGGGAAAACTGGTCAACCACTTGCAAAAGAATGAAACTAGAACACTTTCTAACACCATACACAAAAATAAACTCAAAATGGATTAAAGATCTAAATGTAAGACCAGAAACTATAAAACTCCTAGAGGAGAACATAGGCAAAACACTCTCTGACATAAATCACAGCAGGATCCTCTATGACCCACCTCCCAGAATATTGGAAATAAAAGCAAAACTAAACAAATGGGACCTAATGAAACTTAAAAGCTTTTGCACTACAAAGGAAACTATAAGTAAGGTGAAAAGACAGCCCTCAGATTGGGAGAAAATAATAGCAAATGAAGAAACAGACAAAGGATTAATCTCAAAATATAGAAGCAACTCCTGCAGCTCAATTCCAGAAAAATCAATGACCCAATCAAAAAATGGGCCAAAGAAATAAACAGACATTTCTCCAAAGAAGACATACAGATGGCTAACAAACACATGAAAAGGTGCTCAACATCACTCATTATTAGAGAAATGCAAATCAAAACCACAATGAGGTACCATTACACGCCAGTCAGGATGGCTGCTATCCAAAAGTCTACAAGCAATAAATGCTGGAGAGGCTGTGGAGAAAAGGGAACCCTCTTACACTGTTGGTGGGAATGCAAACTAGTATAGCCACTATGGAGAACAGTGTGGAGATTTCTTAAAAAACTGGGAATAGAACTGCCATATGACCCAGCAATCCCACTTCTGGGCATACACACTGAGGAAACCAGATCTGAAAGAGACACGTGCACCCCAATGTTCATCGCAGCACTGTTTATAATAGCCAGGACAACCTATATGCCCATCAGCAGATGAATGGATAAGGAAGCTGTGGTACATATACACCATGGAATATTACTCAGCTGCTAAAAAGAATTCATTTGAATCAGTTCTAATGAGATGGATGAAACTGGAGCCCATTATACAGAGTGAAGTAAGCCAGAAAGATAAAGAACATTACAGCATACTAACACATATATGTGGAATTTAGAAAGATGGTAACGATAACCCTATATGCAAAACAGAAAAAGAGACACAGAAGTACAGAACAGACTTTTGAACTCTGTGGGAGAAGGTGAGGGTGGGATGTTTTGAAAGAACAGCATGTATATTATCTGTGGTGAAACAGATCACCAGCCCAGGTGGGATGCATGAGACAAGTGCTCCGGCCTGGTGCACTGGGAAGACCCAGAGGAATCGGGTGGAGAGGGAGATGGGAGGGGGGATGGGGATGGGGAATACGTGTAACTCTATGGCTGATTCATATCAATGTATGACAAAACCCACTGAAATGTTGTGAAGTAATTAGCCTCCAACTAATAAAAAATAAATAAAGCATGCACTCTTATCCTTACAAAAAGTTTTTTAAAACTTGTTTTCAGTTACTTGAATTGACTTTTATTCACAATTTGGTGACATCTTTCTAATGTGTTTTGAAGGTTTTTTGGACAGGGAGAAGTATAAATTAAGATTTATTTCTGAAGAAAATTCAAGCAGACTGCATAACCAAGCAACCTAGAATTAATAAAAGATATAAATATGAAAACATATGTCATAAACAGGCCTGTATTCCATATTAGGATGCTAAAATCAGAAATACTCATGCAAATTTCTAAAGCTAGAATCAAATGGAATTTTAGAAAGTGACAGTAACTTAGCTGGACAATCTTAGAGATGAAGAAAATGAGGTCCAGAGTGATTATATAGTTTATTCAGTATCTGGTTTATTGTTGTTCAATTGCTCATAACTGAGTCGTGTCTGCAGAGTCGTGTCTGACTCTGCAACCCCATGGAGTTTGGGGTTTGCAGCATGCCAGGCTTCCTGTCTAGTAACCCATTATCTGGTTAGTAGAAAATTTAGTAATAGAATCTAGGGTTTCTGATTTAGTTGTTTTAAAAGTATTTCTGTTTGAGGATACTCTGGAAGATGGTTGTTTTTAAAATATTAACTGATTTTAGACTGAGCATGTTCAGTAACCTTAGGTTGCTGAGTTGTTGCTAAGTTGTGTCCAACTCTTGCAGCCCCATGGACTGTAGTCCTCCAGGCTCCTCTGTCCGTGGGATTTCCCAGGCAAGAATACTAGAGTGGGTTGCCATGTCCTTCACCAGGGGATCTTCCCCACCCAGGGGCCGAACCCACATCTCCTGCGTTGGCAGTGGGTTCTTTAGGCCTGAGCCACTGAGGAAATCCTGTGAACTTTCAGGAGACTTATAGGTGTCAGTGTGTTAGTGTTAGACTCTTTGCAGCCCCATCGACTATACAGTCCATGGAACTCTCCAGGCCAGATACTGGCGTGGGTAGCCTCTCCCTTCTCCAGGAGATCTTCCCAACCCAGGGATTGAACCCAGGTCTCCCACATTGCAGGTGGATTCTTTACCAGCTGAGCCACAAGGGAAGCCCCAAAATACTGGAGTGGGTAGCCTATCCTTTCTCCAGGGGATCTTCCCACCCCAGGAACCATGGCAGTTTCAATCCATAATCAGTTTTATGCCAGAATGCAAATAGCGGCAACTGCCACAAGATGGCACTATTTACATGTGAAATAATACCTTTAGAAAATTCGGGCCCTGTATGTGTGCTTTGGTTCAAAGTGAAATGAGGGAAAAAGAATTTAGTGATTTCTAAGGTATTTGTATATGTGGAACACATCAGAATGAAATGTTGGATCATAAGATATTACAGAACTTGTATCCTTCTTTTAAATATGTGTGTATGCACACACTCATGCCGTAAAGCATATTTATTTATATTTACATTTAAGTTGCGTATTTGTTTTCACATGGAGAGAGAAAACATTTTGGATAGTTGAATCACGATTCTGATAGACTGAGGACGGTTTTCCATCAAATTTCCAGATGTTATTTTATTCTTGAGTCCAGTATCTTTACATGGAGCATTTTGTTCTGAAATGGGTGAAGTAAGAATATTTGTCTTTGTAATAACTTTAATACATTTATTTACTAAATTTCGGTAAAAATTCTGTGCACGTAGGCATTTGTGCACAGTTGTCAGTATGAGGAATTTGCCTTCTTGAACAGCAAGGATGCTGTCCTGAGTCTGTGTTACCCTATTTCTTATACAGCTCTCTCATGTGATTTGAAGAGCAAGAATTAAAATCAGAAATTTCCTACTCGGATTATGCTGTAGGTCGAATGAATGTTTACATTTATTCATAAGCTTAAAAATTAAGTTACATAATGTAAATCTCCTAAAGATCCATTTTCCCCAAATACTTTCCTCTTAAGGACTGTTTGATTGTTGTTCCACATGTTCAAACTAATAGAACAGTTTTAAATCATGGAATTTTATTAATAAACAGTGGCTTAATTAACAAATGTATCTCTGTACTTGCATAATTCATCATTTTTAATGATCCAGTTGCATACATAGGATATTAAAATTTTACCTTAGTAAAAATTAGGTACAAAAATTATTGAGAACATTAATAATTTCATAAGTTCTTGTAATGAAAAATATGGGCTGTTCTTATCAGAAAGTATTACCATGTTGTATTGTTTTATTATAATTCTTTTGTAATAAATGATACATAGAGACTTAGAAGTCTTCCATAGCTCAACCATAATTAGGCACCAAAAGGTATAATTTGAAAGTAAAATGATAATCTTATTCATATCTAATTCTCAGAGATTGTTTGATGGAGCACTTATATATTTACAAATATCAACAAATATGTGTGTGATATATATATATGAAAAATGGGTCCTGTAATCAGTTGCCTCTGACAGCAGAGGATATTTTAAAATACAAGTGAAATTTCAAACAAGTCAGAACAGGGTCTGATATGGAAACTAAAAACACAAAGACTCTATGAAAAATTAAAAGCCATGGTTGCAATTAAATTGATAAAAACAGATTTAAAGTGTTAAATGACTTTATAATTACATATTAAATTTGGTTAAATATTTTATGCCTGTAGTACCTTTTAAGCATGTTGTTTCTGAATCTTTTGTAGATAAAATCACTTTTATTGTTCTTAATATGTGCATATAAATGAATTAGTTTTGTTAAATCTACTAACTAATAATAAAATTAAGATGTTAGCTGAGTAAGTGGAAAATATTTTCTGAGATATTCCATAGACAAGCCATAAGTTGGGTGTTTCTCAAATATTTTTTAGTATCATTTTATAAAACATTTATGGGAAGAAAAAGCTTTGTGAACATATGAAAAATCACTTTATTTTAAGTTTGTTTATATTTTTCTATTTATATAAGCTTGGTTTTTTCAACTGAAACAGTTTTCTTATAACTTGCCTTGTGTTTATACCTCAATCAAACAATATAGTAGTCAAGCCATATTTATCAGGTTACAGATCAGTCATGCACATTAATTCTATTATTTGTGCTGAGCTTTTCTACTTATAAATTGAATATGACAGCATTTTAAATTCTTGAATGGTGTATGTAACCTGTAAACATCAACTAACAGCACAAAGACTTACTGAATTCCAAAGGTTTTGGTTGAATGTTGAAGATCAAATGGATTAAATATTAAATAGTGTCTCTTTATGTTTGCTAAGTCCCAGTATGGTTGTAAATATAGATGGAAACATTTTACTTCAAAATAGATTGCAGTTGTTTGGGTGATCTAGAATATACCTCTTTAAACCTGTGTTATGCTATTATCAAAATAAAAGAAAACTTGAAATCAAATTTCATTTAATTAGTATATCCCCAAGAATATTCTTGCAGACTCTAGTGTAAGAAACAACAGAATGAAGCATATATATGGTTTAAAATTTATTCGCAGAATTTTATTATTAAAAGAAATGTGTGGGTTTTTTTTTTTTTTTGTATAATTAAAAAGGTATTAATAAGATAGATTTCAGGGCTTCCCTGGTCAAGAATCCACCTGCAATGAGGGAGACCTCAGTTGGATGCCTGGGTTGGGAAGATCACCTGGAGAAGGGCATGGCAAACCACTCCAGTATTCTTGCCTGGGAAATCCCATAGATGGAGGAGCCTGGTGGGCTACAGTCCATGGGGTCGCAAAAAGTCGGACACGACTGAGCAAATAAGTAAGCACAGCACAGCATTTTGTTTTTGGAATTTTGCATTAAGATTCTTATTGTGATAGTCGCTCAGTCATATCTGACTCTTTGTAACCCATGAACTGTAGCCTGCCAGGCTCCTCTGTTCATGGTATTTTCCTGGCAAAAATACTGGAGCGGGTAGCCATTCCCTTCTCTAGGGGATCTTCCTGATCTGAGTCAAGATTCTTTTTAATTTTGAGTTATCATTAATCTCTATTAAATTAATAAGAAATTGTAATATTTACTTTCCAAGAGCAGTCCAAAATACCACTGTTCATAGAAGATGAACATTTTAGGGACTTAAGAAGGTGTGTGTTGCTATTCCTAGGATGGCTGCCGGCCTTGGGAAAAAGATCGGCAGGGTGGGAGGAGCAGGCCTTCAGAACCGCAGGTAAGCTTGCTGTGCCTCCAGGGAGACTGGAGCTTGAAGGGAGGTTCTTCAAAGGACTCTGGAAATGTAAATGTTCCATCCTCATCTCTTTCTCGAAGATCTTGTTTAAAATAATGTATCTCAACAATAACAGAAAATAGTGAATACACCCCAATATGGGTTTAGTCACTAAGTTGTGTGCGACTCTTTGTGACCCCATGGACTGTAGCCCACCAGGCTCCTCTGTCCATGGGATTTCCCAGGCAAGAGTACTGGAGTGGGTTGCCATTTCCTTCTCCACAATATAGGTTTATTTATCTCTAATGATAGACATTTTCCACAGTATTAGCTACAGTGTGTGCATGTGTGTGTATGTATGTAGGAAATTAAAGATCTAAAGAAGTATTTATTTAAAGATGATTCTTATATCACTAGAAAATAATTTTACTATCTCTAAATATATTAACTATATTAAGAATTATGTGATTAACATGTTAAGGAAGCATGTTCCTTATTCTTAAAAATCTTGGTTTAAATAATGACTTAAAAGTCAGATGCTGCTGCAGCTGCTAAGTCACTTCAGTCGTGTCCAACTCTGTGCAACCCCATAGACCAGGCTCCCCTGTCCCTGGGATTCTCCAGGCAAGAACACTGGAGTGGGTTGCCATTTCCTTCTCCAAAGCATGAAAGTGAAAAGTGAAAGTGAAGTTGCTCAGTCGTGTCCGACTCTTCGAGACCCCATGGACTATAGCCTACCAGGCTCCTCTGTCCATGGGATTTCCCTGGCAAGAGTACTGGAGTGGGTTGCCATTGCCTTCTCCATAAAAGTCAGATACTTCAGCTTAATTTAATACTTGTTGTTTTTTTTTTTTTTAATTTGTTGTTTTAGTTTTGCTTTGTTTTTTGGCCATCATAGCTAAAAAAGATACAGCACAAAGATATGAAGATCCAAGTGAAAGTGCATTGTTGACTTCTTATTTTTATTTATCAGTATTTAGCAATTATGCAGAGTCTTGAAAAACTACTAAATTCCTCATTTTCTTGGTACCAATTAAATATTCTTGCAAACTAATTTAAAAATGTTGTAGCTTTATAGTTTTAATGAATGGGTCTAAAACTGAAAGTTTAAGTATTTTTGGTCCATTTCTTTAAACTATGAGAACTTAGTACCTTTCTATTAGTTTGGAACTAATTGCTTTCGTCTTAATTGCCTTTGGAAATAGATTGTAATTTAGAAATATTATAAATAGATTAGAAAAATTTGTTTCCAAGTTTTTTAATGTGCAGATGAAACTTTTAAAAAAATAATTGACACAGACATGCTCTTTCAGCCACACAAGTGTCTTCTGGAAAAAAAAAAAATCCTCATTTTAAGTCACTTTTTCTTTGAAAGAAATAAATGTTAATTTTTCTGGAATTCTTGTTAGAGGGCACAGTATCTGTTGTTAGCTGCACAGAGAAAGCACCAGTAGATTTGCAACTGTTGACTTTCATTTCTTTAGGACACAAGTCATGATCTGTGACTTTCTGATGTGCAGATTGTGAGGGTGTTGGAGTTGATCCATTTGTTACGTTTTAGTACAGCTTAGTTTATTTTCAACTTAAGTGGGAATTCTACATTTCTCCCTGTACCCCAGTGAATCGGTTTGTACAATCCCACTGTGGAAATAGTTGGTTTAGATAGTATATGCAGAAACCCAGTTGGTTATAGGATATATCACCTGGAGTTGGGGATGGTCGTGGTCCTTCCCTGTCCCCCTCTCTAAGGCAGACGTGGAATGGATGTAGCTAGGATAGTCAACTTGCATTCTTGTGTAGAAATCTGAGTTACTGTTCTCCTTGCTGGCTTCTGCCAGGGCAGTCCTGTGAGGAAAATACATGATCTTTATTGGGAAAGAGAGCTCCAGACTTTTCCACTTAAATGTGCTGAAGGCACATTCGTTCATTTTCCACTTAAATGTGCTGAAGGCATAGAATAAATACCCTCTTAGGAGTTTTGACAAATTCTTATGTGGTAAAAACCCACTTGGATCACAAGAAAACGCTTTACTGCTGGCAGCATAGGGGTAGAGTGTCATGGCATTGTCTGGAGAAGCAGGAATCTCCAAGCAGTCTATCAGAGGCAGACTTCATAGGCAAATGTGCAAGAAAGGGTTGCCAAAATAGTGCGTTCCAGAAACTTTTTAGAGGCAGACTATCTGAACAATTTAAGAAAAGTTATCTAAGGACCTTTCCCCCTCGTATGTGAAATGGAAGTTGTAATAGTACTTGCCACATAAAATTTTTGTGAGGATTCCATTAGATAATGCAAGTGAAGCCTTGATTTACTGTTAATGTATTACATTACTCTTGTTGTTGTTATTATTATTGTTTAGGTAGCTTTCCCTCCATTTTCCCATGCAACTTTCCTGGGTCAGGTACATATTTAGTAGAGGATAACTAAAGGAGTCCTTAGGTAAAGCAACTTAAAGCAAAGATGGGGACACACTCTCTTAACATTGTGACAAAGATGAAATAATAATACTATTAACTACCGCTTATTAAGCTCTTATTTTCTGCCAGGCACACTTCTAAGTGCTTTATGGGAATCAGTGAATTTCATCCCTTCACAAACCCATGAGTTATGTACTATTATTATCTGCATTTTTTACAATGGAGGAAACTAAGTTACAGAAGGAGGTTGGATTAATTTATCCAAGGTCATGCAGCTAAAAGAACAGAAATCAAGTCCAGGAAAGTCTAGATGATAGCAGGATATGAATCCTAAAAGTGTGGAAGGTCTGACTCTATTTTTAATAATCTAGCTTGAGCGATCCTTTATGCTCTGTCCTTCCCTCTGTTCTTGATGGGAAACTCCTGGAACCCATCCAGCAGTGGAATGCAACAAAGCTGAATGGCTGGAAACCTAGTGGAAACTCAGCATAGAGAGAAGACCCTGGGCTTAGGGGTTGTCCAGGTTGAAGTTTTGTCTCTTCAGGTTAAGAGTGGGCAACCAAAAAGGGTACCCGAGTAGGACTGGAACAACAGAAGTGGTTTTATTTTGTGCACTATATAAATGCTTTGGCTAAGAAACAGCTTGGTGATTGAAATCCAGCCTTCTCAGCTTGCCAACTCTCGATAGTTCCAACAAAAGGAAATGAGAATGTCCAGTACAATAAGAATATAAAGGGATGACAGATCTCAGACATTTTGGAAATGTGTTCATGTGTTTGAACTCTGAAGAATTAAGTCTGGTATCTTAGAGGTCATCGTGGAATTATATACATGGAGATCATGATAACTCAATTTGTGGAACTGGATTAATTTTCCTTCAAGTGAGTTTGGGTGAGGAAAAGACTCGGAAGGATCTGGGGGTAATAACTAATAAAATGACACATGGTTGAAGAAGACACAGTGATGGAAACAGAAGAAATGAAGAAGTAGGAGGCAAATCATGAGATGAATGTCCTGAAAACCTACTTAATGAATTTGAGTTGGATGGTAGAATATTTTAGTAGTTCAGTTCACAATTCAGTATGAATAAGAATGGGAAAACGTTAGATTTTGCACTTAAAAGATCTTTGGTGAACTAAGAGGAAGCAATTTGGGTCATGCAGAGGTGATGGACGTCTTCTCTGAGGAGTTTGCAAGTGAGGGGTAGGGAGAGTGGGGTGATAACATGAGCAATTGCTGGAACTTGGACATTTTATTTTTAGGAATATAGAGGAAAGAGATCCAGAAGAAATATATAAACTGTGATTGGAAGTTGGAAAGGTGTAACTAACAGTCCAAGACCACAGAAAATAGCAACATGGAGGACCTAGATGGAGAATAAGCTTTAAAAGAGACCATTTCTTCCTGGGAAATGAAAATATGCAAGAAAGGAGAAGGAAGAGTATAGAATTCTTATTTTTCTTTATGAAACATTAAGTGAGGATAGCTGCAAAGGGTTCCTGGACCAAGTATCAGCATGTGTGTGTGTGTGTAGGCTTCAGGACAGCAACAAGCAATTTTCTGATGCCAACAGTATCCTAGCATTCATTCAACTCAATTCTGATACTGCCTACCCAGAATTCAACTCAATTCTGACACTGCCTACCCAGAAATATAGTCAGAGTCCATAGGTGAAGGGCTCAGTCTCTCATATAAGGCCACCCTTCATTCCAACACCAGTTTCAAGCCTGAGTTGTTTCCCTGTGCTGCTGACCTACTGGCTGCAAACCAGAGGTTCTCAACGGCCTCCTCCTCGGTTTTGATTAATTTGCTGGAGCAAATAATGGAACTCAGGAAAGCTTGTTTACTCAGTAATTACCCATTTATTATAAAAGACTATTAGAGGATATGAATCAATCGCTAAATGAAGAGATGCGTAGGGTGAGATCCTGGACAAAGAAGCCCTGTGTGGCATGCGAGGTATTCTGGTTTCCCTACACAGAAGCTTCCTGGAAAAGGGCAAGCGTGGTCCTTTTGGGTTTTTACGGAGGCTTCATTACATAGTCATGATTGATTGATGGATCCCACCTCCAGTCCCCGGGGGTGGGACTGAAAGTTTTGTCTAATCACAGTTTTGATTAGTTTTGATTAGTTTTGGTTTTCCTGGCAGCCAACCCCCACCCTTGGGTGGAAGCCAAAAGTCACCTTCCCTGGACCTTTGTCTGCAACCAAAGGTTAAGAGACCAAATGTTACCTTTTTTGCCTGTTTCAATCAGGACATTTCAAGCGTTCTGGAAGTTGTGAGCCAGAAACTGGATGAAGACCACAGTCTGTCGTTGGGATGTATGTGGACGCTCTCTGTGTGTGTTATATATGTTACCGGGTAAGGGAGGGTCAAAGAGGACTCTCTCACGGGGCTCAGTTCTCGGTAAGGACGAAGAGAAGAATCTGAGGTCTTATCCATGGCAAAAAGAAGTTTATTAAGGAAAGCACAGAGCCCCTCAAGGGAGAGGTGGGCCAGGCAGGAGGGGCCCTGGTGACTGGACTTTTACGTATTTAGGTGGACGTGAGCTAGCAGTTTTGATTTACAGTTGCAAGTTACATAACAGCGGGCTCTCCTGTGCCTGTCTTTCCCATAATTAAGTCTGTTATAATCAGGTGTCTCTATGTATAGAATATTTATGAATCTTTTATGGGCTCCTGAGGTCTCTTGAGGACACAGCTATGCATCAAGGTCTCAGGTGCTGAGTTGGAGAAGCCCCTGTGTTTAGTTTGTATCTACCCTGTGCCTAGGGTGCAAGGGCAGGAGTTGGAAAAGTCTGCCTAGGGCAAAAGTTATTTTGTAGCATATCTGTGAGCTCTCCTGGGCCACACTGTGGGGGTGTCTGGGGTGGGGTTTAGAGATCAACTTGAATCTTTTCCCGCTAGTCCACTCCTCATTGCTCATGCCTCACTTCCTACCTAACATACACACACAAACACCTTCATGTGTGTGTGTGTGTGTGTTTGTGTATTTCTCACATATGCTTGGTCATAAACAAACACATAAATTTCCTATGAGTCACAGTATTGCAGTAACTTTTAGTTCTCAGTGGAGGGAGGGGCAGGGAGGGGAGTAGAGATGGGCAGACAAGGTTTTCAGTGCAGCCATTGTGGGGAGTGGGAAGAAACGTCAGCCAAGGAGAAGTAACAACACAGAGCATGTTTTCTCAAGAGAGATTTTTTTTTTTTTTTTTAAGAGAGATTTTTTTATCTGTAGATATTTACTGAGTAATATTTATCTTGTGATGTGGTACTGTGTCACTGCAAGAGGGAAAAGAAAATAACCTTGCTTTGCCAGGCAAATCTAGTTGGGAAGCCAGTACACAAAAACAGCTGCAAATAAGGAGGTATCAGATGAGAACCAAGTGAATATATGCAGCAAATGCACAATGATTCCCAAGATAACTATGGGAATGTTTCTTGGAAGGCAACTTCAAGAGTGCTTCAAACTGGCTGGCGAGATGTGTGGTGGTTAGGGAAGGTTCAGTGGAGAATACTAAGTCCAATTTGAGTCATAAAGTAGGGAAATAACCTTTTTTAGATGTGAACTTCCAGATGCTCAGGCTGGTTTTAGAAAAGGCAGAGGAACCAGAGATCAAATTGCCAACATCCGTTGGATTATCAAAAAAGCAAGAGAGTTCCAGAAAAACATCTATTTCTGCTTTACTGACTATGCCAAAGCCTTTGACTGTGTGGATTACCACAAACTGTGGAAAACTCTTCAAGAGATGGGAATCCCAGACCACTGACCTGCCTCTTGAGAAATCTAGGAAGCAACAGTTAGAATTGGACATGGAACAACAGACTGCTTCCAAATAGGGAAAGGAGTATGGCAAGGCTGTATATTGTCACCCTGCTTATTTAACTTATGTGTAGAGTATATCATGAGAAACGCTGGACTGGAAGAAGCACAAGCTGGAATCAAGACTGCCGGGAGAAATATCAATAACCTCAGATATGCAGATGACACCACCCTTATGGCAGAAAGTGAAGAAGAAGTAAGAGCCTTTTGATGAAAGTCAAAGAGGAGGGTGAAAAAGTTGACTTAAACCTCAACATTCAGGAAACTAAGATCATGGCATCTGGTCCCATCACTTCATGGCAGATAGATGGGGAAACAATGGAAGCAGTGACTGGCTTTATTTTTTGGGGCTCCAAAAATCACTGCAGATGATGATTGCAGCCATGAGATTAAAAGATGCCTGCTCCTTGAAAGAAAAGTTATGCCCAACCTAGACAGCATATTAAAAAGAAGAGACATTACTTTGCCAACAAAGGTACGTCAAGGCTATGGTTTTTCCACTGGTCATGTATCGATGTGAGAGTTGGACTAGAAAGAAAGCTGAGCACCGAAGAATTGATGCTTTTGAACTGTGGTGTTGGAGAAGACTCTTGAGAGTCCCTTGGACTGCAAGGAGATCCAACCAGGCCATCCCAAAGGAAATCAGTCCTGAATATTCATTGGAAGGACTGATGCTGAAGCTGAAACTCCAATACTTTGGCCACCTGATATGAAGAACTGACTCATCTGAAGAGACCTTGATGCTGGGAAAGATTGAAGGTGGGAGGAGAAGGGGATGACAGACGGTGAGATGGTTGGATGGCATCACTGACTCACTGGATGAGTTTGAGTAAACTCTGGGAGTTGGTGATGGACAGGGAAGCCTGGTGTGCTGCAGTTCATGGGGTCACAAATAGTCGGACACGACTGAGCGACTGAACTGAACTGAAACATATAAGTAGGATATTACAGGCACAGAACTGAAAATCAACAGACCCAAGGTTTAAACACTAGCTTGGTTTTACCTGGGACACAGTTCTCATGTAATCAGATCACATCTGGGTCTTCTTTCTTTTCCCTTTTGTAACAGGCTGGAAAACTTGTCCTTTTCCAAGACTTTAGAGAGCCACTGAAGGTTTTGGACTTGGGAATATAGAGTCATGTTTAGCAGCATTAGCATAGCTGGTGTAAAGTACAGATTACAGAGTTGTCGGCTTCCCTGGTGGCTCAGATGGTGAAGCATCTGCCTGCAATGCAGAAGGCCCAGGTTCGATCCCTGGGTCGGGAAGATCCCTGGAGAAGGCAATGGCGGCCCATTCCAGTGTTCTTGCCTGGGAAATCCTATGGACAGAGGAGCGTGACATACAGTACAGACTGCAGAGTTATAGTAACAGGAAAAGCAAGAGGCACTTGAATACTTCAGTGTTTAAAGTCTGGTGAGTGCTATAATTACCAGGAGAATCCCAGGTTTTGCCCCATTATCACAGATTCATCAATGTCCCCCCATTTTCCCCTTTCTAAAGGTGTCTTTGCTGTATGATATTTATGGTTCTTTAACTCCCCTAAATTTCCAGTCATTTAAAAAATCTCCTGTCCTTTCCTCTTGACCTTATTTGCTCTGCTTCCCAGTGTTCTTTCTGCATGAGTCACGCTGCTCTCTCTCTGTCCTGTCTATTCAGCCTCAATCACAGAGAATCCTAATGAACTGATGGCCTGCGTCATTCACTTGCTAAGATCAATGATATATTCTGTAATATTTATTGAACATCAATGGCTGCTAGTGTTTGATATCACATTGTTATGTAAGTGCAGTAAAATATTTCTGGTTTTTTGGTACTATGATCAACTGTTGAGTGTATTAAATTTAGTGTGGTTGTATTAGTGACTGGATAGTAGGCGTGGGAACCCTAGAAGTTTCTTACCATTTTACTGAGTTTTCACTCAATTTTAACTAAATTTGATAGCCTCTAGAATTGAGATCAGAAATTCATATACATTAATTTGATCTTTATGCTCTCTTTGAAATACCAAAATGTTGGTGGTTTCTATTTGAATAAATTGTTTTCTATTTAAAACTGGCTTCCCTGGTGGTCCAGTGGTTCAGAACCACCTGCCAATGCAGGGGCCATGGGTTTGATTCCTGCTCTGGAAACATCCTACAGGCCACGGGGCAGCTAATCCCCGTGTGCCACAACTACTAAAGCCCAGTGCTCGGGAGCCCGCATGCTGCACATACTGAAGCCTGCGTGCCTAGAGCCTCTGAAGGGAGAAGCCTCTCCAGCGAGAAGCCTGCTCAGCAACAAGGAGTAGCCCCACTTGCTGCCGCTAGAGAAAGCCCAAGCCAGGAATGACGACCCAGCACAGCCAAAAACTACAAACAGTAAAGGGTTTCTAAAAAACAACTGTCTGTTTCTACTTCAGTATCCACAACATAGCGGATACTAGAATACATGGGATGGAAGTAAAGTATGAAATGAACAGAAAAAAGTTTTAATCCTGGAGTATGGATTCATCTGCACACATATGATCCTGATATGATTTGACCCTATAATCGTTTCCATTTAAAAGTATCGTTATAGTTGTTTTTAAGTCTCTTGAAGCTACTGAAGGCTTTAGAAAGTAGAGATTCTGAGTAATTAATGCTTAATACAGATTTTAACTGAAGACAACAGGAATACATCATGTTGTTAAATTAGCTATTTAATTCTGAGATAACTTATGAATGATTCAGTCCACCCTTCTTCTTGAAACCTTTTTTCTTTAGTGAAAGGGCAGTCAAATTTGGTTTTATCTTGACAGTTCAAGAAGGGGTGAAAAGTAAGTCGAAAAGAGTCTATTCTGAAAAGTGGACCTAATTTTGAAGTTGAATTGGAATAAATTATTAAATTTTGTATAGAAAATTTTATCACACTTCATAATTATCTGATTGTTTGATTTATCAAGTAAACAAAGCATAATGTTTCTTAAAGCCTATGAATACTTTTTCCAACCGTGACAGATTAAATGAATACGGAGAGTGAGCAGAAACGGGAGGGGGTCCTGGTTCTGTGTCCTTATGCAGGAAAGGGCAGTGCTCTGGGGGAGTGCAATTTACATGAGCGTCTGGGTCTTTTGTCGCGTTTTGGATGGATGACCTGAATCTGATATATGGTGAATAGCATTAACAAAGGTCTGATTATCAAAGGCTAGGAAGAAAAATGCAATCAGCCACAGCAATGAAGTGATGCCTGTGTTTGGGGGGAAAACCTGATATCTAACTGGCTATAGAAGACACTGAAATGATACATCAGTAAAAGTCCGGATTTGTGTTTGTGTGTGTGTGTGCGCGCATTATATAGTGATTTTAACTCAGTGGGATATGACCAAAAAGAGTCATTTTTTGGATACTGTTTGGGTTATGTGATGAAAGTGGGATTATGTGATGAAAGTACCTGTTACTAACAAAATGATGTGAAAAACTCAATGCATTCTTAATTTATAACACACCAGTTTCACCAGTCTGACAATTGCAGACTGTTTCTATTTAGAGAAAATTAGAATTAAGTAGAAGTGCATTGGAGTTCAAAAGAAGTTTGCTCTTTTTCTGTTGCTTTTCCCCTCTATAAACCATGCCACCCAGAACAGAGAACCATATCTAATCTCCCAATTAGGTCAGGCCCTAGGATAATCAATCTCTTTAACAGCAGATTCCTTGCTTTAGCAAATGAATGCTTGGTTTCAAAGGCAGTTTTGTGTTGAGAAAGAAGTGCAGTTGGCATGGGTGATTAGAACTCTTTTAAACCCTGTAAAAAGCTTCTGTAGATTGTTTCATGCCCACACTTTGTGAACTGAAGTAAATGCTGTCTATATCCATCTTCAAATGAATATGGTGGCGGCTTTCTACAGCCTGTGAGAGCATCTACATGCATAGAAATGAGATTATTTTAAGGCCAGATTTATAATACCCATTTGAATTACACTGTGATTTTGATAATATCTAAAAGCAGTGTATATGTTTTTAGTAGATACTCTTCATATTTATAAGTATGTTCATTAGTGACAGTAATGTAATTATTACATTAAACCTGTTGTGTGACTGAAAATACAATGACAGATTAACATGATTCTTCTATTTGTTGTTTGGACCACATTTATATTAGTTTGTGAAGGCCTTTTTTTTTTTAATATCTGATGCCTTTGAGTTCATATTCATGAAATATGCAAATAGGTCATGTGAGACAACTTTGAAACCAAGAAGAAATAATTAAAAATTGAAGTTTATACAAGAGGAAAGTGGTGGCAGGATGAATTGGGAGACTGGGCTTGACATATATTCACTACTGATACTATGTGCTGTACTCAGTTCTGTGTGGTGACCTGAATGCAGGAAATCGCCCAGTACATGTATCCGAGGGGATGTATGTATACACTTTGTTGTACGGCAGAAACTAATGCAACAGTTCAAAGCAGCTATACTCCAATAAATATTAATTTAAAAATAAAAAAGTTTATAAATAATGTGCTCACAACTCAATCTAAGGTGTTAAAATGTAGTGAAGTACTTTGCAGTATAGTACAACAAAAATTCTAGGGTTTCAATAAGTTATTTTAGATAATTATTGTTCAAAGTGTGATTGCTGGAACTTATCAGTGATGCTTGAAAGTGATACAAAAGTAATTCAGGAAGCCACAAATTGCCTGTTTTAGGAAAGCAGATTATATTCTTAAAAATGTGGTGTTGAAACATTTGCAAGGTAGTTAAGAAAAAAGCATTCTCAAACATTTTTGTATGTTACCATTCAACTTTATTGTGTAATGGTCAGTTCTGTCAGTTTTTCTCCCCTCTTAAAAATTGTTTCAAATGTGCTTAATTTTTGGAAAGTTAATATTTTTCATAGTGACAGTTCATAAAACATCTGAGGAAAAATTGAAAGCAGATGGTCTTTAAGAAACATTTATTGCTAATTACTTCTTACCTTTCACACGAATACCAGCACATGTATGGGGTTAAGTCACTGTTGTAAGCAGGAGTCTTTACTTTGGGCTGTGCTGGATCTTGGTCGCCGCATGGGCTCGTCTCCGGTTGGGTGTGCAGGCTTCTCTTTGTGGCGGCCTCTCTGGTTGCAGAGCACAGGCTCTAGGGTACTTGGGCTTCGGAAGTGGCGGCATGTGGCTCAGTAGTTGGGGCTTCCAAGCCCTTGAACACAGGCTGAAGAGTTGTGGCCTATGGGCTTAGCTACTCTATGGCATGCCCGATCTTCCTGCATCAAGAATCCAACTCATGGCTCCTGCATTGGCAGGTGGATTCTTTACCACTGAAACAAAAGGGAATCCTCACTATTGTAAGTAAGGTTCTAAGGCAGAGTTGGTAGATATTGTAGTGATTCACTGAAACAAGATTTTTAAAATACAGGCTTTTTTTTTTTAAACAGGCATTCTTAATAATACCAAATGCCAAAATAGAACTATGATGTTTATTCATGCTTATTATAATGCATGCCTGTGCATGCTAAGTCACTTCAGTTGTGTCTGAGTCTTTGCATATGGACTCTTGCAGAGAAGTCCATCAGACTTCTCAGTCCATGGGACTCTCCAGACAAGAATACTGGAGTGCGTTGCCATGCCCTCCTCCAGGGGATCTTCCTGACTCAGGGATCGAACCTGCATCTCATGTCTGCTGCATTGGCAGGCTGGTTCTTAACCACTAGTACCACCTGGGAAGCCCCTTCTACTGTATAACATTTTAAAATTGCTAGTAGAATAGCTTCTGAATGTTAAATATTTCTATACATTAAAACGTTTAGCTGGAAGACTGTTTAATGTCCAGATCTGTTACTCAGCTATATTTTATTTTATTTTTTTATTTTTTATTAGTTGGAGGCTAATTACTTCACAACATTTCAGTGGGTTTTGCCATACATTGACATGAATCAGCCATAGAGTTACAGGTATTCCCCATCCCCATCCCCCCTCCCACCTCCCTCTCCACCCGATTCCTCTGGGTCTTCCCAGTGCACCAGGCCCGAGCACTTGTCTCATGCATCCAACCTGGGCTGGTGATCTGTTTCACCATAGATATTATACATGCTGTTCTTTCAAAACATCCCACCCTCACCTTCTCCCACAGAGTTCAAAAGTCTGTTCTGTACTTCTGTGTCTCTTTTTCTGTTTTGCATATCGTTACCATCTTTCTAAATTCCACATATATGTGTTAGTATGCTGTAATGTTCTTTATCTTTCTGGCTTACTTCACTCTGTATAATGGGCTCCAGTTTCATCCATCTCATTAGAACTGATTCAAATGAATTCTTTTTAACGGCTGAGTAATATTCCATGGTGTATATGTACCACAGCTTCCTTATCCATTCATCTGCTGATGGGAATCTAGGTTGCTTCCATGTCCTGGCTATTATAAACAGTGCTGCGATGAACATTGGGGTGCACGTGTCTCTTTCAGATCTGGTTTCCTCAGTGTGTATGCCCAGAAGTGGGATTGCTGGGTCATATGGCAGTTCTATTTC
Source organism: Cervus elaphus (assembly GCF_910594005.1). Classification (NCBI taxonomy): domain Eukaryota; kingdom Metazoa; phylum Chordata; class Mammalia; order Artiodactyla; family Cervidae; genus Cervus; species Cervus elaphus. The sequence continues at coordinate 7,469,172 of NC_057831.1, read as the reverse complement.
CAGTTTTTTTTAAGAAATCTCTACACTGTTCTCCATAGTGGCTGTACTAGTTTGCATTCCCACCAACAGTGTAAGAGGGTTCCCTTTTCTCCACACCCTCTCCAGCATTTATTGCTTGTAGACTTTTGGATAGCAGCCATCCTGACTGGCATGTAATGGTACCTCATTGTGGTTTTGATTTGCATTTCTCTAATAATGAGTGATGTTGAGCATCTTTTCCTGTGTTTGTTAGCCATCTGTATGTCTTCTTTGGAGAAATGTCTGTTTATTTTCTTTGGTCCATTTTTTGATTGGGTCATTGATTTTTCTGGAATTGAGCTGCAGGAGTTGCTTGTATATTTTTGAGATTAATCCTTTGTCTGTTTCTTCATTTGCTATTATTTTCTCCCAATCTGAGGGCTGTCTTTTCACCTTACTTATAGTTTCCTTTGTAGTGCAAAACTTTTAAGTTTCATTAGGTCCCATTTGTTTAGTTTTGCTTTTATTTCCAGTATTCTGGGAGGTGGGTCATAGAGGATCCTGCTGTGATTTATGTTGGAGAGTTTTTTGCCTATGTTCTCCTCTAGGAGTTTTATAGTTTCTGGTCTTACATTTAGATCTTTAATCCATTTTGAGTTTATTTTTGTGTATGGTGTTAGAAAGTGTTCTAGTTTCATTCTTTTACAAGTGGTTGACCAGTTTTCCCAGCACCACTTGTTAAAGAGGTTGTCTTTTTTCCATTGTATATCCTTGCCTCCTTTGTCAAAGATAAGGTGTCCATAGGTTCGTGGATTTATCTCTGGGCTTTCTATTCTGTTCCATTGATCTATATTTCTGTCTTTGTGCCAGTACCATACTGTCTTGATGACTGTGGCTTTGTAGTAGAGTCTGAAGTCAGGCAGGTTGATTCCTCCAGTTCCATTCTTCTTTCTCCAGATTGCTTTGGCTATTCGAGGTTTTTTGTATTTCCATACAAACTGTTAAATTATTTGTTCTAGTTCTGTGAAAAATACCGTTGGTAGCTTGATAGGGATTGCATTGAATCTATAGATTGCTTTGGGTAGAATAGCCATTTGGACAATATTGATTCTTCCAATCCATGAACACGGTATGTTTCTCCATCTGTTTGTGTCCTCTTTGATTTCTTTCATCAGTGTTTTATAGTTTTCTATGTATAGTTCTTTTGTTTCTTTAGGTAGATGTACTCCTAAGTATTTTATTCTTTTTGTTGCAATGGTGAATGGTATTGTTTCCTTAATTTCTCTTTCTGTTTTTTCATTGTTAGTATATAGGAATGCAAGGGACTTCTGTGTGTTAATTTTATATCCTGCAACTTTACTATATTCATTGATTAGCTCTAGTAATTTTCTGGTAGAGTCTTTAGGGTTTTCTGTGTAGAAGATCATGTCATCTGCAAACAGCGAGAGTTTCACTTCTTCTTTTCCTATCTGGATTCCTTTTACTTCTTTTTCTGCTCTGATTGCTGTGGCCAAAACTTCCAACACTATGTTGAGTAGTAGTGGTGAGAGTGGGCACCCTTGTCTTGTTCCTGATTTCAGGGGAAATGCTTTCAATTTTTCACCATTGAGGGTGATGCTTGCTGTGGGTTTGTCATATATAGCTTTTATTATGTTGAGGTATGTTCCTTCTATTCCTGCTTTCTGGAGAGTTTTAATGATAAATGAGTGTTGAATTTTGTCAAAGGCTTTCTCTGCATCTATTGAGATAATTATATGGGTTTGTCTTTCAATTTGTTAATGTGGTGTATTACATTGATTGATTTGCGGATATTAAAGAATCTTTGCATTCCTGGGATAAAGGCCACTTGGTCATGGTGTATGATTTTTTTAATATGTTGTTGGATTCTGTTTGCTAGAATTTTGTTAAGCAGTTTTGCATCTATGTTCATCAGTGATATTGGCCTGTAGTTTTCTTTTTTTGTGGCATCTTTGTCTGGTTTTGGAATTAGGGTGATGGTGGCCTCATAGAATGAGTTTGGAAGCTTACCTTCCTCTGCAATTTTCTGGAAGAGTTTGAGTAAGATAGGTGTTAGCTCTTCTCTAAATTTTTGGTAGAATTCAGCTGTGAAGCCATCTGGTCCTGGGCTTTTGTTCGCTGGAAGATTTTTGATTACAGTTTCGATTTCCTTGCTTGTGATGGGTCTGTTAAGATCTTCTATTTCTTCCTGGTTCAGTTTTGGAAAGTTATACTTTTCTAAGAATTTGTCCATTTCATCCAAGTTGTCCATTTTATTGGCATAGAGCTGCTGGTAGTAGTCTCTTATGATCCTTTGTATTTCAGTGTTGTCTGTTGTGATCTCTCCATTTTCATTTCTAATTTTGTTAATTTGGTTCTTCTCTGTTTCTTAATGAGTCTTGCTAATGGTTTGTCAATTTTGTTTATTTTTTCAAAAAACCAGCTTTTAGCCTTGTTGATTTTTGCTATGGTCTCTTTAGTTTCTTTTGCATTCATTTCTGCCCTGAGTTTTACGATTTCTTTCCTTCTGCTAACCCTGGGGTTCTTCATTTCTTCCTTCTCTAATTGCTTTAGGTGTAGACTTAGGTTATTTATTTGGCTTTTTTCTTGTTTCTTGACGTAAGCCTGTAATGCTATGAACCTTCCCCTTAGCACTGCTTTTACAGTGTCCCATAGGTTTTAGGTTGTTGTGTTTTCATTTTCATTCATTTCTATACATATTTTGATTTCTTTTTTGATTTCTTCTATGATTTGTTGGTTATTCAGAAGCGTGTTATTTAGCCTCCATATGTTTGAATTTTTAAAAATTTTTTTCCTGTAGTTGAGATCTAATCTTACTGCACTGTGGTCAGAAAAGATGACTGGAATGATTTCAATTTTTTTGAATTTTCCAAGACCAGATTTATGGCCCAGGATGTGATCTATTCTCGAGAAGGTTCCGTGTGCACTTGAGAAAAAGGTGAAGTTGATTGTTTTGGGGTGAAATGTCCTATAGATATCAATTAGGTCTAGCTGGTCCATTGTGTCATTTAAGGTTTGTGTTTCCTTGTTAATTTTCTGTTTAGTTGATCTATCCATAGTTGTGAGTGGGGTATTAAAGTCTCCCACTATTGTTGTGTTACCATTAATTTCCTCTTTCATACTCGTTAGCATTTGCCGTACATATTGCGGTGCTCCTATGTTGGGTGCATATATATTTATAATAGTTATATCTTCTTCTTGGATTGATCCTTTGATCATTATGTAGTGTCCTTCTTTGTCTCTTTTCACATCCTTTATTTGAAAGTCTATTTTATCTGATATGAGTATTGTGACTCCTGCTTTCTTTTGGTCTCCGTTTGCGTGAAATATTTTTTTCCAGCCCTTCACTTTTAGTCTGCATGTGTCTCTTGCTTTGAGGTGGGTCTCTTGTAGACAGCATATATAGGGGTCTTGTTTTTGTATCCATTCAGCCAATCTTTGTCTTTCGGTTGGTGCATTCAACCCATTTCTATTTAAGGTAATTATTGATAGGTGTGGTCCCATTGCCATTTACTTTGTTGTTTTGGGTTCACGTTTATACAACCTTTCTGAATTTCCTGTCTAGAGAAGATCCTTTAGCATTTGTTGAAGAGCTGGTTTGGTGGTGCTGAATTCTCTCAGCTTTTGCTTGTCTGTAAAGCTTTTGAATTCTCCTTCATATCTGAATGAGATCCTTGCTGGGTACAGTAATCTAGGTTGTAGGTTATTCTCTTTCACTACTTTCAGTATGTCCTGCCATTCCCTTCTGGCCTGGAGGGTTTCTATTGATAGATCAGCTGTTTTCCTTATGGGAATCCCTTTGTGTGTCATTTGTTGTTTCTCCCTTGCTGCTTTTAGTATTTGTTCTTTGTGTTTGATCTTTGTTAATTTGATTAATATGTGTCTTGGGGTGTTTCGCCTTGGGTTTATCCTGTTTGGGACTCTCTGGGTTTCTTGGACTTGGGTGGCTATTTCCTTCCCCATTTTAGGGAAGTTTTCAGCTATTATCGCCTCGAGTATTTTCTCATGGCCTTTCTGTTTGTCTTCTTCTTCTGGGACTCCTATGATTCGAATGTTGGGGCCTTTCACATTGTCCCAGAGGTCCCTGAGGTTGTCCTCATTTCTTTTGATCCTTTTTTCTTTTTTCCTCTCTGCTTCATTTATTTCCACCATTTTATCTTCTACCTCACTTATCCTATCTTCTGTCTCTGTTATTCTACGCTTGGTTCCCTCCAGAGTGTTTTTTATCTCATTCATTGCATTATTCATTTTTAATTGACTCTTTTTTATTTCTTCTAGGTGTTTATTAAACATTTCTTGCATCTTTTCAATCTTTGTCTCCAGGGTATTTATCTGTAACTCCATTTTGTTTTCAAGATTTTGGATCATTTTTATTATCATTATTCTAAATTCTTTTTCAGGTAGATTCCCTATCTCCTCCTCTTTTGTTTGACTTGGTGGGCATTTTTCATGTTCCTTTACCTGTTGGGTATTTCTTTGCCTTTTCTTCTTGTTTAGATTGCTGTGTCTGGAGTGGGCTTTCTGTATTCTGGAGGTCTGTGGTTCCTTTTTATTGTGGAGGTTTTACCCAGGGGGTGGCGTTAGACTATTGACTTGTCAAGGTTTCCTGGTTAGGGAAGCTTGTGTCGGTGTTCTGGTGCATGGAACTTGATTTCTTCTCTTTGGAGAGCAATGGAGTGCCCAGTAATGAGTTTTGAGATGGGTCTATGTGTTAGGTGTGACCTTGGGCAGCCTGTATGTTGGCGTTCAAGGCTATGTTCCTGCGTTGCTGGAGAATTTGCGTGGTATGTCTTGCTCTAAAACTTATTGGCTCTTGGGTGGTGGTTGGTTTCAGTGTAGGTATGGAGGCTTTTGGACCGTCACTTATTACTTAAAGTTCGATGTAGTCAGGAGTTTTCCGGTGTTCTCAGGTTTTGGGCTTAAGTCTCCTGCCTCTGGATTTCAGTTTTATTCTTCCAGTAGTCTCAGGACGTCTCCAACTATACAGCACTGATAATAAAACTTCTAGGTTAATGGTGAAAAGATTCTCTCCCGTTAGGGACACCCAGAGAGGTTCAGAGAGTTACATGAAGAAGAGGAGAGGGAGGAGGGAGATAGAGATGAGCAGGAGGAGATAAAGGGGAACTCAAGAGGAGAGAGACAGATCCACGCAGTTGTCTGTTCCCAGAGTGTTCTCCGTAGCCCAGACACCCACAATGATTCACAGAATTGGATTGGGAAGAGAAGGGGAAAGGAGGAAATAGAGGTGTTCTGAGGTAGAAAACAGAGAGTCAAGATTGGGAGAGAATAATCAACACACTCCTGAATAAAAATGGGAACTGAATATTAGATTCTTAAATGTTCACAATTTATATCATATACTGAAAAACAAAAATTAAAAATCTAGAGTAGAGGTTAGACTCTTAAAAACACTATATTAAAAACAAAAACCAAAACACACACAAAAAATTTTAGAAATATATATGAAGTTTGGTTTAAAAACAGGGCTTCTCTTCTTTTCTTTTTTTGTAAGGTTATAGTGTATTGAAAATGAAAATTAAGGAGTAGTAGAGGAAGACTAGGGGACTTTAAAAGAAATAAGAGAAAAAGAAAAACAGAAAATAGAAGAGAAAAAGAAAAAAAAAAAGAAATAAAAGAAAAAAAAATTTTCCCTAATTAAAAAAATCATAAAAATCTATGAAAATGAAAGTTAAGGAGTAATGGGGGAGTAATAGGGAATTTTAAAGGAAAATAAAAGAGAAAAAATAAAAAAGAAAAAAAAATTTTTCTTTTTTTCTTACTTAAAAAAAAAAAGGAAAAACATATCTAGGAATTTCTCTGGAGCTGTTGCGGTCAGTGTGGGTTCAGCTCAGTTTCAGATAGCTCCTCGTTCCAGCTTACACTTCTCGATATCTACAGGCCCCTTCCGGTGTAGTCGGTGTTTTCTACAGGGATTTTAATCTGTTGCACCGGTCCCTTCTGAAGTGGTTCCCTTTTTTTATTTGGCTTCTGTTTGCTGGTCTCTTCAGAGCCTCATTTCCGCCCTGACACAGGCCGGCGGAGGTGGACTCTTATTCAGGTTGCTAGTTCCGTGGCGCTGCGGGGAGGGGCTGGTGCTGCTTTCTCCGTCTGCGCTGCTCAGGCTCCCGGCTGCTCTATATGGAGCGCGGCCCGCGCTGCGCGAGGTTCCAGCCCTCGGGTGTTCCACAAAAGCGCGGAACAAAAAGCTGCGCCTGCTCTTTGTGCCTTCCCCGTGAGAGCGGTCCAGGCAGCCAGGGGCTTGACTGGCGCACTCTCCCCTGGTGCGGCGCGCCCACTCCCTTCGGCGGTCCCAGTCTCAGTTTCCGCCGGCGCCAGTCGGGTGCGTGCGCCTTCTGCCCTCCGCGTCCCCAGCCCCAGTCCCCGCCCGCGCCAGTCGGGTGCCTGCGCCCTGTGTCTCGCCGCGACCCTCCTGGCGGATGTCGACCATCCAGAATCTCAGGAGGTCTTTGATTAGAAACTGGAGGCCTGTTTGCACTGGGGCAGGGGATGCAGTCCTTGGGGCCGAGCCTGCCCCCTTCCCCTCCCCCCTGCCTCCTGCCTCCGGCGGGGCTGGGCGGTTCCACAGCCTGCGAGCTCTTCTCTGGACTTGCTCAGTCCCTTTGTTCTGTGAACGGCCGGCAGTGTGTTCGGCCGGTTAATTTTCTCTCTCTCTTTTGCTCTCCCACAATTCAAGTTGGCAACTCATAAAAGCTCCCTCCGATTGTCCTCAGGGCACTCAGGCCCGGACCCTACCCCAAGCAATGCCGCCCGCTCCTCTCCGTTCCACCCCCACTTGCTGGTGGCGGATGCGGGTGTCTGGGGTAATTTTCTGCTGGGAGTTGCTTTTAGGCTCGTAATCTGTGGGTTTTATTTATTGTTCCCCTCCCAGTCAGGTTGCCCTCCGAGATTCAAACACTTCCCCCAGGCCCGCCAGTGCAAGGCTTTCCCGGTGTCTGGAAACGCCCTCTATTAAGACTCCCTTCCTGGGACAGATCTCCGTCCTTAGCTCTTTTGTCTCACTTTTTATCTTTTATATTTTGTCCTACCTCCTTTCGAAGACACTGGGCTGCTTTTCTGGGCGCCTGATGACCTTAGCTAGCGATCAGAAGTTGTTCTGTGAAGTTTGCTCTGCGTTCAGTTATTCTTTTGATGAATTTGTAGGAGACAAAGTGGTCTCCCCGTCCTACTCCTTCGCCATCTTGGCTCCTCCCTTCAGCTATATTTTAGATTGAAAGCTTAATTATTATAGCTTATAGAGCAGTATACATTTAATTTAATGAAATCAAATCACTTAGGTTTATACAATAGATTTCTTACTTATATCCCAATGATTTTCAGGATCCAGAGATTTCCAATCTGAAATCCTTTATTATCCTGAAACTCTTATAGCTAAATTTATATATGGGTTATTTCATCCTTGCCTGGCACACACATTAACTATAGTATGAAAAAAAGAAGTCTGAAAGAAAATATAGCAAAATGTATATCTTTGGGTGATTTGGGGGTGATTTATTAAATCTTCTGTACTGTATTATATAGGCTTTTGATCCTTTTATAATTAGGAAAGATATAAATATTTTCCGTTTCAAAAAACACAGAGTTCCAGCATAGGTGATATATAATTGGACAATAATTTTATAATATAGTTTGACAATAACTTTTTCTTTTCCTCTTGAACCTTGTAAAACCTGTTGGGGCAAATACCCTGTTCTTTCCTTTGCACTGCTGATTTGGCCAGACTGTTGAAATCAAACATTCAATGGAAGGTGCACTTGGAGTAGATTAAAGCAACCTAGGAATGATCCAAAATAACAAATAGTAAACATGGTAAACAGAAATCTTATCTATTGAGGATTTCTCAACACTTTTACACTATGAAAAATCATTAAAGAGCTTTTATTAATGTAGGTTATGTCTGAGTATTTATCACATTAGATATTAAAGCTGAGAAATCTTTGAATTTTTTTTATTACTATACTTTAAGATAATAATGAATAATTACATGTTGGGGCTTCCCTGGTGGCTCAGTGGTAAAGAATCCACCTGCCAATGTGGGAGACGTGGGTTCTATCCCTGGGTCAACAAAATCCTCTGCAGGAGGAAATGGCAACCCACTCCAGTATTCTTGCCTGGAGAGTCCCATGGACAGAGGAGCCTGACAGGCCACAGTCCATGGAGTGGCAAAAGAAGCATGACTTAGCGACTAAACAACAACTTTACATGTTAAAATACATAATATGGATTTTTCAGAACAACAAGAAATAGTGAGAAGAGTGATACTGTTTTACGTTTAGTAAACGTCTTGAATATATATCTTAATGGAAGACCGCTGGATTCTTTCAATCTGCTTCTGCATTCAGCTTGTTACAATATGGCATTTAGGTTGACATATATGAAGAAAAGTTGATTTCATGCAAATATGTAGTTGGCAAGGGAGGACAATTTTAACAACTTTTCCAGATACTTCTGGATATTCTTTTTAATATTACATCAAATCTCAACAAGTAATAGTTTGTTAAAGACAAGTTGTCATGTGAAATCTGAAACCATGTCAGTAAACTTTTAATACTTTTGAACTTGACTTATTTCTCAAGGAAGGTTTCTAAAAGGAATCTGAATTTTTATTTTAAAAATAATAAAGTATAATATTCCAATAATAAAAAACAACCCCAAGAATATTCTGAGGATATTTTAAGGATTAATTTGCATCCAAATTGCTTTCTAAAACATTTGAGCACTGCTCAAATCTCTGAGCTAAATTTCTTAATTCTTAGATAGATCAACTTTAGAGTTTACTGTTGTTGCATGAATGATGTCTTAAAGCCGTTACTTTTCATCTCTTTGGAGGTAATTTTATATATATGAATTTATCAGATGTGAGCAGTGTGGGAATACAGTAAAAACTTGATCAGGGATTGTTGGCATGGTGTGGTACTTTTGCAGAGCTCTGTCCTTGCTCTAAGTATGAAAAGATAATTTCCAAACAAAATGACTGCTTGAGCCCTGAGAACCAAAATACTGATTTCCAAAAGAAATACTCGTTTCAGTCATAAGGTTTTATGGCAGAAATTGAAGCCAAAATATGCATTTTCTCTTATGACACTCATATGTCTGATCTCACTAAAAATAATTTAGAAGTTCCCATACATTGCTTTTGATGATACCTCTTTTCTTTGTAAACATTTGTATAAAATATCTCAACAAGGAATCCATTATCAAAATTTCCTAAAATCCTTTATTTTTTTTTCCAAAATAAAGGTCTAGTTGACTTTACTAGGAAATGTGGATGACATGTTTTCATGTTCTTTTTTTGAATGACAAAAACAATGTTGTCATTCTTTTCTAACAAGTCCAGGAGTAATGCCAGAGAATTCCTGTGGATGTGGCTGTCCAATCTATTCAAGATTCCAAGGAAACCATCTGTTATCCCCCCTCCTCTCCCAGGATAAACCTGCTTCTCCTAATGTGCACCCTCAGTCCTGCAACCTCGGGCTTCCCCACATCGCAGTCACTGCAGCTGGTAATTATCTCTTTGTACAGTCAGTGGAATAACTGCTTCTCTCTCTGTCCTCTGAGACAGACAGGTCTGAGCTGGATTTTCCATCTCATGCCCAGGACCTTCAGCACAGTCTTCGGCACACGATGGGAACTCTTTAAGAAATGCAGGGTAGTATATGATAAGACTGGAGAAGAAAATGCAACCCATTCCAGTATTCTTGCCTGGGAAATCCCATGGACAGAGGAGTCTGGCGGGCTACAGTCCGCAGGGTTGCAGAGTGACACGGCTGCAATTAAACCACCAACCACACATATGGTAGAATACCACTGAGTGTTTAACGCACTTTGATATCCCCAGAGTATTTTCCTGTACCTTCTATATTTGGGGATTTTTCATCCTTCTTGAAAGTAGCTTTTGTGGTAAATCTCAGTTCTTGTTTCCTTCTTGCCTTCTTGACTGTTCCATATTTGTCTGCTTTCATGGCCTTTTTTTTTTTTTTTAATTTATTTTTTCCATTTATTTTTATTAGTTGGAGGCTAATTACTTTACAATATTGTAGTGGTTTTTGTCATACATTGACATGAATTAGCCATGGATTTACATGTGTTCCCCATCCCGATCCCCCCTCCCGCCTCCTTCCCCATCCCATCCCTCTGGGTCTTCCCAGTGCACCAGCCCTGAGCACTTGTCTCATGCATCCAACCTGGGCTGGTGATCTGTTTCACCACAGATAATATACATGTTTCGATGCTATTCTCTCGAAACATCCCACCCTCGCCTTTTCCCACAAGAGTCCAAAATTCTGTTCTGTACATCTGTGTCTCTTTTTCTGTTTTGCATATAGGGTTATTGTTACCATCTTTCTAATTTCCATATATATGCATTAGTATACTGTATTGGTGTTTATCTTTCTGGCTTACTTCACTGTATAATGGGCTCCAGTTTCATCCATCTCATTAGAACTGATTCAAATGAATTCTTTTAATGGCTGAGTAATATTCCATGGTGTATATGTACCACAGCTTCCTTATCCATTCGTCTGCTGATGGGCATCTAGGTTACTTTGTTTTAATCTCTAGTCCTTAAGGCGAGGATGAAGTTCTGTCTTGCCCTTTGCTTTTTTCTCTTTTGTACACTTTCTCTCAATTATGCATAACCTCTGTGATTCTCAGATCTAAGTCTCTAATTCCAGTCTCTCCCTCAAACCACGGTTCTGTATCTTCCAGGTATCCTCTCTACATTTCCAACCAGAGATTAGTCTTTAAAGCCAGTGGATCCGTGGCTAAACCCATCGCCTCCCGTCCTGTGTCCGTTATCCCTTGCCGCTTCTCTGTGACCTGGTGACGCCTGTGCTGCCTTCACCCTTGCGTTCACTGAGTCCCCCGAGGCCTCTCTCACGCGGGGCCCGTGTCTCCGTCACCATCACACCAGCGCACACCTCGGCTGTCTCATGCCTGGCCTGTGCTGATGGCATCCACACTCTCTCCTCTGTTCCGGTTCTCGTGGCATTAAAGCATCATGTGTGCTGGTACGAGGGGAACTTTTCACACCTAAGTTTCCTCTTAAAGTTCTCACTCAATAATTTGAATGTTGCCTGGGCATTTGATGGTATTAATACACAAATACTAAATATAGTACACAAATACTAAAATGTTTATGAATAATTGATATGATGCCTGGGTTTTGATTCAAATCATATAGAGTGAGAAAGCATGGATGGCAGCATAGACAGATAGGCCAGAGTTGATGCTGACTGTTCTTTATAATCTTATGTATGTTTGAAATTCTGCATAATAAAAATTAAGTCAACACTTTAGTTCTTTATGTGCTTGTAAAATAAAGTCCAAGCTCTTTAAGAATAAAAGCCATAGGTCAGTCCCAGTCTATCTTCCCAGGGTCATTGGCCAGTGTCTCCTTTGTATACACTTTGCTGATCTAGCAGCTCAGCAGACTCCTCAGTGTGTGCGTGTGAGCATCTTTCCCTGATTTTCTGCATTCCTTTAGTCTAGGCACATCGCTGTGAAGCCCCCAACAAATGACAGAGGTTTGGAGATTAAATTCCCCAGCTTTCTTTTCTGGGCGGGTCTCCCAGAAGTCTCCGACGGACTTGAGATTAAATTCCCCAGCTTTTCTCTCTGGGCGGGTCTCCCAGAAGTCTCCGATGGACTTGAGCTCCAGTGGCCTACACTGGTATCTGACTTGAGCACATCAGTATTGCTTTCCTTTCCTTCTTGGTCTCACCTGTCCACTTTTGTACCAGTGCTTCTGGGAACAAGTTGCATCAAGTCCTAGTTTCAGGAGCTTCTTCTGAGGGTTGCCAATCTTATTCAGCTGCAAACTCATCCTTTTCTGGTTCTGTTCAAGCCTGTATCTTGGCCATGCATGTCTCCCCACTTCCCAACTGTTACCTACATTATTGTCGTTTTCAGTCTTAAATTTTAAACAGTGCTAATTTTAGAAAACTTTGAACATAAAAACATTTCAGAGAAAAAAAAGTACATGGTTACAACACCCCATCATTGTTGTTTTCAGTCTTAAATTTTAAAACAGTGCCAATTTTAGAAAACGTTGAACATAAAAGCATTTCAGAGAAAAAAAAAAAAAGTCCATGGTTACAACACCCCAGAGACGAACATTTCCTTTAATCTTTTTGTGTGTGTGTATCTGTAAACATCTGACTTCTTTCCTGGGGCTTGAAGATCCACTTCCACGATGGCTCATTCCCATGGTTCTTGGCAGGACCCCTGGCCCCTTACTGACCTGGGCAGAAGGTTTTAGTTCCTTGTGTATTGGCCTTAGCGTGGGTCCTGAGTGTTCCTACGAGATGGCATCTGGTTCCACCAGGGGAAGTGATTTAAGAGAGCCACAGTATCTTATCATGCCTTAACCTTGAAAGTAACACATCACTTCTGCTTATTCTATTGGTCATACATTGATGAACCCAGGTAAAAAGTAGGAAGAAACTATATAGGGGCGTGAATGTCATGAGGCTGGAATTACTGAGGGCATCTTTGAAGAGCAGAGCTAGTTTGTAATCGGAGCTTTTTGGGGAGTTTTCAAAGACTGCCTTTAGGGCACCTCTTTTTTATGTCTTTCTGGCCTGGCCTCTGTAGAGAAATCATTTGATTTCCCTTGTCACTGTGTCTCACCTGCCTTTTTAAGATCTTAGGTTTCCTTCTAGTTCTCTCTATTTTAATGCTATTGTTTTTCTTTTTTTGTTATTATACTGAAACTTCTCTAATTCTGCAAATAAGACTCAACCATATTTTTAAAGCCACTCCCGTTTATTCCTAATTTCTAAAGTATATCCAATTTTTAGAATTAGATTGTTCCACAGACAGCCCTGTTAAATAATTTTTCTCAGATTTTGTCATTTATATTCAGAACTGTTTCTTTACCTTAAGAAGGTGAAATGTTCTTTTATAACAGCTTCCTCCAGTTTTAGTTGTTCATTAATAAAATCTATCACTCTTCCCTTGGTGAAATAATAGTTTGGGTCACTGATATCTAAAACTATGATCAGATTCTAAGACAGGCTGTGTTCCAGTGGTGAGAGGGTAAGGCTTGAGGCCACAGGCAAAGCCGTAGGCTCCTGAAGTGAAGCCTTTCACAGATTTCTTTCAGAGATTTCTCCTTGGCCGTGAACATAGTTTAAAGCAGAATAAGAATGAAAAGTATTCAGGGCAGCTGATCTAAGCGGCCCATCAAGGGCCTGAACTAGGAATTTAAAACTAGAACTCCATCCATTACTATTGAGCCTCTATCAAACTTTGTGGCCTTTCAGTTTTTTTTTGCAGGCCGTGATGATATTTTCCAATAATTTATCAACACATTTCACATTCATGAAGTCATTTTAGCATGGATGTAAATTTATTGCACAACATTAAATTTAGTCAAACATTAAAAACAATAAGAATAAACATTAAATTAAAAATTTGAGGTACATGTGTCTCTTTCAGTTTGTGTACCCCTGTGTTCATCGCAGCACTGTTTGTAATAGCCAGGACATGGAAGCAACCTAGATGCCCATCAGCAGACAAATGGATAAGAAAGCTATGGTACATATACACAATGGAATATTACTCAGCCACTAAAAAGAGTGCATTTGAATTAGTTCTAATGAGATGGATGAAACTGGAGCCCATTATACAGAGTGAAGTAAGCCAGAAAGATAAACACCAATACAGTATACTAACGCATATGTATGGAATTTAGAAAGATGGTAATGATAACCCTATATGCGAGACAGAAAAAGAGACACAGATGTACAGAACAGACTTTTGGACTCTATGGGAGAAGGCGAAGGTGGGATGATCTGAGAGAATAGCATTGAAACATATATATTATCAAGTGTAAAACAGATCGCCAGTCCAGGTTGGATGCATGAGACAAGTGCTCAGGGCTGGTACACTGGGATGACCCAGAGGGATGGGATGGGGAGGGAGGTGGGTGGGTGGGTGGGGGTTCAGGATGGGGAACACATGTAAATCCATGGCTAATTCATGTCAATATATGGCAAAAACCACTACAATATTGTAAAGTAATTAGCCTCCAACTAATAAAAATAAATGGAAAAAAAATGATACTATGTATGTTATGGTCTGCAGGGGAAACTTGTTCAACAGTTTTATAATTGAGCAATAAAATTAGTTCAAATACTATACTTGTTTTCTCAGTACCTGTCAATAAAAATGGCAGAGTATTGTCATTTGAACATTGCAATTCATCACTGAACATAGTGAAGTGAAGTGAAGTGAAGTCGCTCAGTCGTGTCCGACTCTTTGCAACCCCATGGACTATAGCCTAATAGCCTCCTCCATCCATGGGATTTTCCAGGCAAGAGTACTGGAGTGGGTTGCCATTTATTCGCCAGAGGATCTTCCCCACCCAGGGATCGAACCTGGGTCTCCCGCATTTTAGGCAGACACTTTATCATCTGAGCCACAAGGGAAGCCCCCTTCCTGAACATAATGAGGCGTCCCTCAGGGGGGTGTGCTTTCCACTAAATGTCCCATTTTCATAACTTTGGAATATTTTTATATTTAACTGCTCCTTTTCCTGCCCTTTCCAGTTTGCAGGATGATCTGTTACCTATTTTCTCCACCCTCTGTTCCCTGTGCTGTTCTTTTATAACTTGATTTCTTGTTCTTTTATTTGCTTTGCTTTCATTTTCAGAATGTGGTTGAGTCGGTACCTCAGGCAGATGACTGCCATTAATTGTCTGCACTTACTAACTTGCTTTGCTCTGAGTCTGTCTTTGATAAAGTGTTGAGAGGTATTCCTCTTTTATTAAATATTTGAATTTGTTTGGGCTTTTGTTACTTGACAAACTAAGGATGGTTAAATGTGAGCATGTGCTACAAATGAATTCACAGTCCTGCTTCTCTTGCTGCTGGTCAACTACAGAAAACAATTTTCCTTCCTCAGACTCATCAGTCTCATTTCCTGGCAGACCTTCATCCTCAGAGTCTCAGGTGTATTCAGCTTTACACGGTTCTCCACCTTCTCTGTCCTGTAACCATGCGCTGTCTACATGAACGGAGCCCTCCAATCTGGCATGATCCAGAGCTCCAACCATTCTTGGAGCACAGAATGAAGCAGGGCAAAGGCTAATAGAGTTTTGCCAAGAGAACGCACTGGTCATAGCAAACACCCTCCTCCAACAACACAAGAGAAGACTCTACACATGGACATCACCAGATGGTCAACACCAAAATCAGATTGATTATATTCTTTGCAGCCAAAGTTGGAGAAGCTCTATACAGTCAGCAAAAACAAGATCAGGAGCTGACTGTGGCTCAGATCATGAACTCCTTATTGCCAAGTTCAGCTTAAATTGAAGAAAGCAGGGAAAACCACTAGACCACTCAGGTATGACCTAAATCAAATCCCTTATGACTATACTTTGGAAGTGAGAAATAGATATCTGATAGAGGGAGTGCCTGAGGAACTATGGACAGAGGTTCATGACATTGTACAGACCATCCCCAAGAAAAACAAATGCAAAAAGACAAAATGGTTGTCTGTGGAGGCCTCACAAATAGCTATGAAAAGAAGAGAAGTGAAAAGCAAGGAGAAAAGGAAAGATATTCCCATTTGAATGTAGAGTTCCAAAGAATAGCCAGGAGAGATAAGACAGCCTTCCTCAGTGATCAGTGCAAAGAAATAGAGGAAAACAATAGAGTGGGAAAGACTAGAGATCTCTTCAAGAAAATTAGAGATACCAAGGGGACATTTCATGCAAAGGTGGGCTCAATAAAGGGCAGAAATGGATTGGACCTAACAGAAGCAAAAGATATTAAGAAGAGGTGGCAAGAATACACAGAAGAACTATACAAAAATCATTTTCACAACCCAGATAATCACGATAGTATGATCACTCACCTAGAGCCAGACATCCTGGAATGCGAAGTCAAGGGGGCCTTAGGAAGCATCACTATGAACAAAGCTAGTGGAGGTGATGGAATTCCAGTTGAGCTATTTCAAATCCTAAAAGATGATGCTGTGAAAGTGCTGCATTCAACATGCCAGCAAATTTGGAAAACTCAGCAGTGGCCACAGGTCTGGAAAAGGTCAATTTTCATTCCAATCCCAAAGAAAGGCAATGCCAAAGAATGCTCAAACTAAAGCACAGTTGCACTCATCTCACCCGCTAGTAAAGTAATGTTCAAAATTCTCTAAGCCAAGCTTCAGTAGTATGTGAACAGTGAACTTTCAGATATTTAAGCTGGTTTTAGGAAAGGCAGAGGAACCAGAGATCAAATTGCCAACATCTGCTGGATCAAAAAAGCAAGAGAGTTCCAGAAAAACATCTATTTATGCTTTGTTGACTATGTCAAAGCCTTGACTGTGTGGATCACTGCAAACTGTGGACAATTCTTAAAGAGATGGGAATACCAGACCACTTGACCTGCATCTTGAGAAATCTGTATGTAGGTCAGGAAGCAACAGTTAGAACTGGACATGGAACAACAGACTGGTTCCAAATAGGAAAACGAGTATGTCAAGGCTGCATGTTGTCACCTGGCTTATTTAACTTATATGCATCATGAGAAATGCCAGGCTGATGAATCACAAGGTAGAATCAAGATTTCCAGGAGAAATATCAGTAACCTCAGATATGCAGATGACACCACCCTTTTGGCAGAAAGTGAAGAAGAACTAAAGAGCCTCTTGATGAAAGTGAAAGAGGAGAGTGAAAAAGTTGGCTTAAAGCTCAACATTCAGAAAACTAACATCATGGCATCTGGTCCCATCACTTCATGGCAACTGCGTGGGGAAACAGTGGCTGACTTTATTTTCTTGGGCTCCAAAATCACTGCGGATGGTGACTGCAGCCATGGAATTATAAGATGCTAGCTCCTTGAAAGAAAAGTTACGACCAACGTAGACAGCATATTAAAAAGCAGAGACATTACTTTGTCTATCTAGTCAAAGCTACGGTTTTTCCAGTAGTCATGTATGGATGTGAGAGTTGGACTATAAAGAAAGCTGAGCACAGAAGAATTGATGCTTTTGAACTGTGGTGTTGGAGAAGACTCTTGAGAGTCCCTTGGACTGCAAGGAGATTCAACCAGTCCATCGTAAAGGAGATCAGTCCTGGGTGTTCATTGGAAGGACTGATGCTGAAGCTGAAATTCCAATCCTTTGGTCACTTGATGCGAAGAACTTCCTCACCGAAAAATACCCTGATGCTGGGAAAGATTGAGGGCAGGAGGAGAAGGGGATGACAGAGGATGAGATGGTTGGATGGCATCACTGACATGATTGACATGGATTTGAGTAAACTATGGGAATTGGTGATGGACAGGGAGGCCTGGTGTGCTGTAGTCCATGGGCTCGCAAAGAATCAGAGTACTGAGCGACTGAATTATCATCTTAACTTAACTTAGCTTAGCTTAAGTTAGCTCCAATCTTATCATCTTAACTTTCATAATACTCAAACTGCTCATGCTATTCATTTCTTCTCATGACTGAGAAAGTCGTAGAATTCTCTACAAGGTGACTTTTTATTTTTTCTTCCTAAAAAAAAAAAAAAGAAAAAAACCAGCATCTTTGCCTTCATGAAGTTTGTCCAGGCAGCCAGATCGTCTTCATTTGAGTTTGGCATTTATACATCATAATCATCATTTCTCCCTATCACTTTTCTTCCCATCCACATCTTTCCACTTGCTGACATTTTCAGCTTCAGATTTCTTTCTATTCATCCCCTCTTCCTCTCTTGTTCCTCACTAATCTGAAAGATAAAGTCACCTTCACATATACTCTCTGGGTAACAGAGTTGAAATCATCACCCAGAGCTGCAACAATGTCAGGACCAAATCCAGTTGAGGGCCCAAAATAGGAGTGGGTTTATTTACCAATCAATAACTTTCTTAAACTCTGTTTTAAACTCTGATTAAGGCAAATTAATTGCACGGCCTAGAATTATCAAAGTCTCCTCTTTCTCCTCTCTCCTGTTACATGTACTAAAGGTAATTGGGATTTAAGCATGTAGGGCCCAGATGCTTCTTTCAAATGCTGTAGGTGGTCATAATCATCATCAAAGCAGACTTCATAACTTCCTCTGTTTTATTGACATTCTTCATCATTTATTTTCTGTGGAGCCAATGGAACCCTCTGGGGTGCTTTTGCATCTGTTTGCTAAACACTCTGTCTTGACTGGCCCATGTGAAGAAACACACTTTTCCTCTCTGTAAAGGACGTTTCACCCACATTCTGTTGCAGTGCGGAGCTAATAGCAAGAGCAGTGACCTGAGGGTCCCAGAGCAGGGGACACAGCTTGGAAGTGGACAAAGCCCAGATAGCAGCCACATCTCAAGACCATATCAGACATCTATTCTTGGGCTTCAAAGTGCAGGCCTGAAGAACTGGCTCAGAAACGCAACAAAAGCTACAAATAGTCCATGCAGCAAGGTCTAAAAACACCTAATCCCTGCCTCCCACACCTGCACCGTTAGCCAAAGCCGTCAAGAGTCCTAAGTTAACTGACTCTGTACCCCACTCAAGCTTGAAAGTCCACAAAGCCTGTAAAGCCTGTAAAGCCCCAGCCTTGATCCAAACACTGATTTCCCCTGCTATTTTGTCCCCTCCTTCATCCACTTCTTATTTATTTCTCAAGGTTCCCTGTCCATTTACCAAGATGGTGGAGTCTGAGTGATTTTTCCACTCCAGTTTAAACTATAGACCAGGAAGTGGGAATGACCATTTGTTAGCATTCTTCATGTTCCAACCAAATTATGTGAGGGTAGTTGTAGAGTACATTTTTTCACTTCATTTTATAGGCATTGACATATATTTCTTAATTTTTAAAATTTTCTATAGAGATAACAATCTAGTAACAATCTGAGAAAGGAAGGGAATTCCAGAAAAAAAAAATTGGTTTGACTATGCTTCTTTGACTATGTTAAA
Source organism: Cervus elaphus (assembly GCF_910594005.1). NCBI lineage: Eukaryota > Metazoa > Chordata > Mammalia > Artiodactyla > Cervidae > Cervus > Cervus elaphus. The sequence continues at coordinate 7,450,286 of NC_057831.1, read as the reverse complement.
GCCTTGGACTATGTGGATTACAACAAACTGGAGGATTCTTGAAGAGATGGAAATACCAGACCACCTTACCTGCCTCCTGAGAAACCTGTATGCAGGTTAAGAAACAACAGTTAGAACCAGTCATGGAATAAATGACTGGTTCAAAACCAGGAAAGAAGTGTGACAAGGCTATATATTGTCACCCTTAAATTAAATTAAATTGTAACAATTTAATAAAAATTGCTAAGTTTTATTTAACTTAAGGAGATCCATCCTAAAGCAGATCAGTCCTGGGTCTTCACTGGAACGAATGATGCTGAAGCTGAAACTCCAATACTTTGGCCACCTCATGTGAAGAGCTGACTCTTTGGAAAAGACCCTGATGCTGAGAGGGATTGGGGGCAGGAAGAGAAGGGGAAGACAGAGGATGAGATGATTGGATGGCATCACCAACTCGATGAACATAAGTTTGGGTAAACTCCTGGAGTTGGTGATGGACAGGGAAGCCTGCCATGCTGTGCTCCATGGGGCCGCAAAGAGTCAGACATGACTGAGCGACTGAATTGAACTGAAATGCAGAGTACATAATGCAAAATGCTGGGTTGGATTTTTCAATCATATGCTGGACTCAAGATTGCTGGGAGAAATATCAATAACCTCAGAATGCAGATGATACCACTCTAATGGCAGAAAGTGAAGAGGAACTAAAGAGCCTCTTGATGAGGCTGAGACAGGAGAGTGAAAAAGCTGGCTTGAAACTCAATGTTCAAAAAACTAAGATCTTGGCATCCAGTCCCACCACTTCATGGCAAATAGAAGGGGAAAAGGTAGAAGCAGTGACGGATTTTATTTTCTAGGGCTCCAAAATCACTGTGGACAGTAACTGCAGCCATGAAATTAAGACGTTTGCGCCTTGCAAGGAAAGCTATGACAAACCTAGACAGTGTATTAAAAAGCAGAGACTCACTTTGCTGACAAATATCTGTCTAGTCAAAGCTGTGGTTTTTTCCAGTAGTGGTTTTCCAGCTGTGAGAGTTGGACCAGAAAGAAGGCTGAGCACTGAAGAATTGATGCTTTATTACTGTGGTGCTGGAGAAGACTCCTGAGAATCCCTTGGACAGCAAGGAGATCAAGCCAGCCAGTCCAGAAGGAAATCAATCCTGAATATTCACTAGAAGGATTAATGCTGAAGCTGATGCTCCAATAGTCTGGGCAACCTGATGCAAAGTCCCTCACTGGAAAAGACCCTGATGCTGGGAAAGATTGAAGGCAGAAGGAGAAGGGGGCAGCAGAGGATGAGATGGTTAGACAACATCACAGACTCAACGGACTGACTCTGAGCAAACTCCAGGATAGAGGGAAGAACAGGGGACTCTGGCATGCAGCAGTTCATGTGGTCGCAAAGAGTTGTAGAAGACTTAGGGACAGAATGACAACAATAACACAAGTGCTGGGGTGTGCAAGGCAAAGTACCTGCTAAGACAGGCTGTGTTGTCGGTGTGGTAGGGTATAAAGAGGAGTGGCAGAAGACAGTTTGAACATGTCTTTGGTTCAATACAGGCTGAACATGTATTTGGCAAGACTCTTAAGAGAACAAGCAAAAACTACCTTTTGAAAGCTGAAAGTGGACTGGTGCCTCCAATTATAAAAATGTTTGAAGACACTGGGGTCCTACCCATCAGAGGTACCTCACTAGGTACCCAGGCATTCAGCTGAGGCACAGAAGGGCCACTCCTTGGGAGCAAGGACCCTACCGGAGATCCAGGCAGCATTCCCTAAGGATAAATTTAAAACTAAAGTAGATCCATCATAATAAATAATAATATCAAATCTGACAGGGCCAAAAGGATCTTCCAGTAACTTCACTGCTTGCAAAAATAAAGGTCAGCCCTGTTTTAAAAGAAGATAATATAACCCAAATGACTTTCAACAAACAGTCACAATGTCCAGCCTACAATAAACATAATCACAACAAATGAAGAAACAGGAAACACAACCCATAGTGAAGAAAAAGAACAGTCAATAAAAAATGACCCCAGGATGTGAAAGATATTGGAATTAACAACAAGGACTTCAAAGAAGCTATTATAAATGTATTAAAAAGCTTAAAATATGGTAATAATGAACAGATGGGAATCTCTGCAAAGAAAGAAAAAAAGTATTCTTAAAAAGCCAAATGGAAATTCTAGAACTGGAAAGTACGAAGTCTAAAATGAAGAGTTCACTGATTAACAGCAGATTGGATGAGTCAGTGAACCTGAAGGGAAACTGACAAAGTACCTACTCAAAGACTGAGGAAAAACAAAAACTATGCAAAGTTAACAGAGCCTCAGTGTTCTCTGGGACAATATCAAATGGTCTAACATATACAATTGGAGACCAAAGAGAAGAAAATGGGGCCTAAAAAAAATATTTAAACACATGACCAGAATTTTCCCAAAGTTAGTGAAAACCTTAAACATATACACACAGTGTGAAAATGATACATAACACGAAACATGTAAGAAAGGAAGGTTGGCTCACTTCTCATAAGAAAAGTGAAAACCAGAAAAAAAGTGGGAAAACATTTTAAATATTAAAAGAAAACTACTGTTAACCAAGAAGCATCTTTGCAGTAAAGATATCTTTCAAGATTATAGGCAAAATGAAGGCATATTTAGGTAAACAAAATCAGAGAATTTGTCACCATCAGACCAATACTAAAGAAATAGTAAAGAAAGTTCTTCAGCCTGAAGAAACAGATTTTACAGAAACGAATAAAGAGCTTGGAACTTGGCCTGAGCACATGCACAAATATATAAACACTAAGGAAATAGACCCGAAAAGATACTGCTGTGATTTATGTCCACGAGTGTCCTGCCGACCTTTCTCTCTAGGAGTTTTATGGTAACCAGTCTTACATTTAGGTCTTTAATCCACTTTGGGTTTATTTTTGTGTATGGTGTTGGAGAATGTTCTAATTTCATTCTTTCACATGTAGCTGTCTAGTTTTCCCAGCACCACTTATTGAAGAGACTGTCTTTTGTCCAGTGTATTCCTGCCTCTTTTGTTGTAGGATGGAATATTACTCAGTCATGAAAAAGAATGAAATAACGTCATTTGCACAACATGGATGGATCTAAGATTATCCCACTAAATGAAGTAAGCCAGACAGAGGAAGGTAATTATTATATGATACTGCTTATATGCAGAAGCTTAAAAAAAGAAAAAAAAACAAAAAGACACAAATTAACTTATTTACAAAACAGAAATAGATCTATACACATAGAAAACAAACTTATGGTTATCAAAGGGGAAAACGTAGGGCAATAAATTAGGAGTTTGGGATTAACAAACTATATATAAAAAAGATAACCAGTAAGGGCCTACTGTAAAGCTGGGGAACTATATTCAACATTTTATAATAACCTAAAAGGAAAAAAATCTGAAATATATATGTATGTGTGTATATATACATACACACAAACACACACACATAACTTTACCACTGTGCTATACATCTGAACATGCCACTGTAAATCAACTATACTTCAATTAAAAAAAGAAGAATAAGGAAGCCTGGTTCTTCATTTTTGGAGGAGGAAAACAAAATGTACCTTGAAGTGTTAGATTAAAATCAGAGGTAAGAATTTATTGTTTATAATATAGTGGGTAGCCAGCTATAGGAATAAATAAAATATTAGTGTATGTTAGTCTGTGTATTTTTTTCCTACCTCTATCTGCTGAAAAACTAGTAGCAACGAGCATGCCTAGTGCCTAGATCTTGGTTTTTAAATACCACCCCGTCCACTGAGAGGCACCTGGGTTCCTAGGTCCACGGCAGGGGAAGTGTAAGATAAAGTCTAGAACATCCTGCTAAGTAGGTAAAACTTTCAGTTCCCCCAGAAAGCAAGAAAATGCCAAGAGTGATGTGGGAACATATCAAAACGACATCGGTTCAGTCACTCAGTCATGTCCAACTCTTTGCGACCCCATGGACTGCAGCATGCCAGGCCTCCCTGCCCATCACCAACTCCCAGAGCCCGCTCAAAGGCATGTCCATTGAGATGGTGATGCCATCCAACCATCTCATTTCTCTGTCATCCCCAGCATCAGGGTCTTTTCAAATGAGTCAGTTTTTCACATCAGTTGGCCAAAGTATTGGAGCTTAAGCTTCAGCATCAGTCCTTCCAATGAATAGTCAGGGCTGATTTCCTTGAGGATGGACTGGTTGGATCTCACTGCAGTCCCAGGAACTCTCAAGAGTCTTCTCCAACACCACAGTTCAGTGCTCAGTTTTCTTAATAGTCCAACTCTCACATCCATACATGACTAATGGAAAAAACATAGCTATGACTAGGTGGACCTTTGTTGGCAATATAATGTCTCTGCTTTTTAATATGCTGTCTAGACATAGCTTTTCTTCCAAGGAGCAAGCATCTTTTAATTTCATGGCTGCAGTCACCATCTGCAGTGATTTTGGAGCCCAAAAAAATAAAGTCTGTCACTGCTTCCACTGTTTCCCCATCTATTTGCCATGAAGTGATGGGACCAGACGCCATGATCTTAGCTTTCTGAATGTTGAGTTTTAAGCCAACCTTTTCACTCTCCTCTTTCACTTTCATCAAGAGGCTCTCTAGATCGTCTTTGCTTTCTGCCATGAGTGTGCTGTCATCTCCATATCTGAGGTTATCGATATTTTTCCTGGCAATCTTGATTCCAGCCTGTGCTTCATCCAGCCTGGCATTTCACATGATGTACTCTGCATATAAGTTAAACAAGCAGGGTGATAATATACAGCCTTGATGTACTCCTTTCCCAATTTGGAACCAGTCTGTTGTTCCATGTCTGGTTCTAACTGTTGCTTCTTGACCAGCATACAGATTTCTCAGGAGGCAGGTCAGGTGGTCTGGTATTCCCATCTCTTTAAGAATCTTCCACAGTTTGCTGTGATGCACACAGTCAAAGGCTTTGGCGTAGTCAATAAAGCAGAAGTAGATGTTTTTCTGGAGCTCTCTTGCTTTTTCTATGATCCAACGGATGTTGGCAACTTGATCTCTGGTTCCTCTGCCTTTTCTAAATCCAGCTTGAACATCTGGAAGTTCACGATTCATGTACTGTTGAAGCCCAGCTTGGAGAATTTTGAGCATTACTTTGCTAGTGTGTGAGATGAGTGCAATTATGCGACAGTTTGAGCATTCTTTGGCATTGCCTTTCTTTGGGATTGGAATGAAAACTGACCTTCTCCAGTCCTGTGGCCACTGCTGAGTTTTCCAAATTTGCTGTCATATTGAGTGTAGCACTTTCACAGCATTATCTTTTAGGATTTGATAGACTGAGCCAAAAGGACATCAGTTCAGTTCAGTTCAGTTGCTCAGTTGTGTCCGACTCTTTGCGACCCCATGAATTGCAGCATGCCAGGCCTCCCTGTCCATCTCCAACTCCCGGAGTTTACTCAAACTCCTGTCCATAGAGTTGGTGATGCCATCCAGCCATCTCATCCTCTGTCGTCCCGTTCTCCTCCTGCCCCCAATCCCTCCCAGCATCAGGGTCTTTTCCAATGAGTCAACTCTTCACATGAGGTGGCCAAAGTATTGGAGTTTCAGCTTCAGCATCAGTCCTTCCAATGAACACCCAGGACTGATCTCCTTTAGGATGGACTGGTTGTATCTCCTTGCAGTCCAAGGGACTCTCAAGAGTCTTCTCCAACACCACAGTTCAAAAACATCATTTGAGCCAATAAATTGGATATAATCTGAGAATATGAATAAGATAGTAACACAGCATAACTCATTCAAAAATATAAATCCATGAGTCCATAATGATAGAAATAATGAATGAATAAGGAAGACAAAGCTCTTCTTCACATTAGAATGTAACTAATATATATAGAGGGTATTATTGATATAAAGTTGGAAAATTAGTAGATGCCCAAAGTGGTAAGTGCTATGATAAGGAAAAGAGTATTTACATAATATCAAAATAACTTCTCTTAAGATATTTATTAATTACAATGGGAAAATTGTACCTGTATTGTGAAACACTTAGTGGACACCACTTTAACCCACTTACCAAGTTTAATATCATCAAAAATGTGGTAAAGTAACATCGCGTGCTACCTGGTAACATATGCTAAGATCTGTGGTATAATTAAAAAACATGTTTGGTCTGGCATTAGATCTCTTCAAACCCTTGGAATTACCTGATAGTCTTTTTATATTCATAACAAGCCCCTGCCAAGCATACCTGAGCTCGTGGTAATGTAAAGTCTCATGGGTGAGAAGGTTTCAAATAGCTTCAGGACTGGATCTGGGTGCCAGGAAAACCACCTGAGTGATTAGAGGGTCAGAACGTTCAGCCCTGCCACTGGATAAGGAAGAGGGGCCTGGAGACTGAGTCCAATCACCAATGGCCAATGATTTAATCAACCATCCCTACATAATGAAAAAAAAATCAGATTGAGGGAACTTTTGGGTAAAGGTGATCTATGTGCTGGATGGTGTTGCCATAGAGGGTGGGCAAGGAAGTTTTGTGTCCCCTACCTCTCACTCCTTGCCCTGTGCATCTCTTCTACTAGGCTATTTCTGAATGTTATCCTTTATAAACATATAGCTATAATCTTACGTATGGCACTTTCCTGAGTTCTGAGTCATTCCAGCAAATCACTAAACCCGAGTGGGGAGCCCCTGCGTCTGCAGTCGGCCTGAAACTAGTGTGGTCCTACTCACGGCTGGCATCTTAAGTGGGGACAACACTGTACGACAGGGCCCCTAACCCATGGGGTCTGTACCCACTCCAGGCAACTCGTGTCAGGAGTGAGCTGGACTGTAGGACACCCCAGCTGGTGTAGAGGTGAAGAACTGATTGTCGGCTGTAAAGCCAAACGAGGTCGAAAGAACATTTGTGGTATTCCTGCCAAAAGCGCCTAAATTGAATCTATTCAAGAAAAACATTCTGCAAGATAACTGGCCTGTCTCCTTCCAAAAGACATGTCAAGAAAGAGCAGCACTGAGAAACTACCCCAGATTTAATGGAGACTAACAAGACAGGACAAACACGTGCAATATGTAACCCTGAGTTAGAGCCTTCAACAGAGGGGGAAGAAATCACTGCAAAGGACATTCATGGGACAACTGACCAAATTTGACTATGGAATGTTAGCTAAGAGCTTTGTATCAAAAAATTTCCAGATTTTGATAAAAGTACGACAATTGTGTAAGACTATATTCTTGTTAGAAAATATATATAGCAATTGCTTCTCAGCCTTTTAGCTAAGATCAAGTGCAGTATCTGTTCTTACCAGAATATACATATAGTAAAAATGTCTCCGAATGGCTCAGAAAAAAAATAATATGCATGCATCACTTACATGCATTACACACAGAAAAAGAAAGTAATAAAGCAGATGGGGCAAAATATAAACAATTAGAGAATCTGGGTAGAGGGTATACCCAAGTTTCTGATACTGGTCTTGCAACTTTTCTATAAGCTTGAAATCATATAAAGATAAAAATAACAGAAAACAAAAAAGGAAATAACCAACTAGATTTGCCAAATTATATGCTGGTCTTCTTCCACAAAGTGGAATATCTAAAGATTATTAGAGCATTTAACAATGATACAGCAATTCCCAAACTCTGTTCCCTAGGACACAATTACAACACGACAAATGTATCAAAATTGGTAATTTATTAAAATTAGAACAGTAGCTATTGTTATTTCTTTCTTCTGAAATTCATTTTGGAAATAATTTGATTTACCAGAAATTCACTTGAGTAGTGCCTGAGACCTGCAGGATGAGAGATGGTGAAGACGTATTTATCTGAAGAAGGACTGAAAAGGGGGGAATAAGTTTGGGGTGGGAAGAGCTGCAGCTCGAGGGAAAGACCACATGAGTGGCGATGTGATCCGTCCCTACGAACCCTCCAGTTTCTCTCCCTAAAAATCATGGTGTCCATGGAGAGGCTGCCCCATGGAAACAAGAGATGGGTCTAAGTTTTGCATTCCTGTTGATTTAGGAAATAAGAGGGTTATTTAGACAATATAAATCCTTTGACATAGGAAATCTTGGGAGGCGTAAGGCTTCCACCAGACATAGAACCAGGGCTTCAAGGCAATCTGTGATAGTTAATTTTATGTGTCAACTTGACTAGGCTAAGCGACGCCCAAAAGGCTGATAACGCGTTACTTCCAGGTGTGTCTGTGAGGATGTCTCCAGAGGAGATGAACATCTGAATCAGTGGAATGAGTAAAGAAGATCTTTATCAATGCCAGTGGGCATCATCTAATCCCTTGAGTAGGCAGAGGAAAAGAAGGACGAATTTGCTGTTTGAACCAAGATATCCATATTCTCTTGCCCTTGTGCAGTCCACCACAGCTCCTGGCTCTGAAGCTTTTGATTGAGACACAGACCAGAGTTACACCACTGGCCCCCGATTCTTAGGCCTGCAGACTCTGAGTTATACCATCAACTACACCAATCCTGGTTCTCCAGCTTGCAGATGGAAGGCAGACTGTGGAACTTCTAAGCCTCCATACCCAAGTGAGCTTATTCCTACAATAAATCACTTCTTATTTATCTCTATATATCCTACTCTGAAGAACACTGAGTGATACGCAATCTGATCTAAATACTGGATGATGTCTAGTTTTCAAGTATTAGGAAAATTCCAACACATTTATATAAGTTGTTCTGATTATTGGGTCAATATCTTATTATTAATAGATGCTGTGCCACATTCAAGAAAGTTGCATGAAAGATGGCCTGAGAGAGGAGATGATGTGTTGATTGAACATCAGGGACATTTGTGGTGTAACTGAAACTCACTGGTCTAAGCTGCGGATCATGTCATGTTTTAAATATGTGAACGTATTATTTTATCAGCAATAAAACAGTTGAATTCCCAACTGTATACCATTCTGTTACAAAGTTTTAAAATGGGAATCAAATGTTGACCATTTCTTAAAATTAGTTTATCTAAGAGACTTTTTTATTCTCAGCTTCAATCTGAACACTGTTTTATTTCATGGCCACCGCTTGGTTTTCTACTGCTACACCACCATGTCTAAGTGTTCTGTGGTCATGTAAGCTGAAGAAATACTGCTATACAGTGTCATTTTTACAGATTACATATCTAAGGAATGTGTAGGACTAAGAAAACACAGAACACGCTTTTACATTTTGACTATTTCCACAGAAGGCTAAGAGACAGTATTCTGACCACTACTAATTATGAGTGGGCTGAGTAAGGAACTGCGGGCGTGCTCAGGTGCACCAACTCTTTGCGACCCCATGGACTAGGCCATCCGGCTCCTCTGTCCATGGACTCTCCCAGGCAAGAATACTGGAGTGGGTTGCCATGCCCTTCTCAGGGATCTTCCTGACCCAGGGACTGAACCCACGTCTCCTGAATTCGTAGGCAGGTTCGTTGCCACTGAGCCACCAGGGAAGCCAAGTAATGAATTATCCACTAGCCAACTGACTTTCACTGTTAAGACCAACGTAAACTACATCACAATCAATCCCACAACTTCTAATGAAATTCTGTGCCAGGAAGAACTTCTGTAAGGCCACTATAAACGCAGATCAAGGGGGTCAAGGGTGAAGTAGCAACACGAGAAATCCACCAAGCTAAGGGGCTTCACCCTGTGGGCCTATTTTAGACAAGAATTAAACCACTGCTCACTGCAAAACAAAAATTACACCATATTATTGGGTTGGTCAAAAAGTTCTTTCAGACTTTTTGTAACATCTTATGAAAAACTCAAACTTTTTGGGTAACCCAAAAACTCTGAAGATGGTAAAGAAAATAAATGATATAGGTGAAGAAATCCTCAGTGCTGGTGAAGTTTAGGACAATGCAGACAAATGAAGGCTTTCTCAGCAAAACTGAAGCATATTTATGGTCCTAATCTACCAGTGTCACCTAAGATGGGAAGGGGATTCTGCAAATTTGGCAGCAATCCTTCAGCTGTGCCCTTAATTCCCCTCTTGGAGTCTGCTACAGTGTGATGTTATTTACAGAGCTCAACGAGGTCATGGAGATGGCTCCGTGAAGAACCAAAATTGAAAACACTGCCGGTATAGAGTGGATTCCAAGAGCTATCTCAGGATTTAACGTACGTGAACTATCACTTATCTCCCCAGACCCCTACCCTCAGAATTCCTCACCAGTCACCACTATTTACTGACCCAGCTTCAGAACCTGAGGCATCTCCAACGTCTCTTCTCACTTCCATCTCCTGCAAGCTTCCAAGTCTGGCAGATTCAACTGCTTCTGCAATCCATTTCCTCCTTTTGATCTTGAAGGCCAGTGCCCTGCTTTAGGTCCTTACTTCCTCAGCCTATTAAAATAGCCTCTCCTACCAGTTTCCAGTATTTTTCCATCTAATTTACTTTATGACCACCATAATATTCATCCTTCTAAAGCACAGTCTGAATCACCCCAGTCCCCCTTTCAAACCATCTTCAATTATTCCTCATGGCTCTGAATCAAATACATGCTCCACAGCTGGGCATTCAAGACCTCAGTGATCTCCAGTAGCTCCTCAAAATCTACACTATCCCCAACATATATCCACATAAGCAACACATGGTCCAACTTCCCGTTTCTTCTTCAAACTTCTCTTTGCATCTGGCTCTCACCACGCACACAACTCAATCTACTCAAATCTTACCCATCCTCCAGGGTCTGTATCAATCATTGCTTCCTCAGAGAAACCTCTCTCCATCCCCCCAGTTACATGCGACCTTCTACTTCCCTGAACCTAACACATTTTTCCTGGCTCTATTATGACCTGCTTTCTACTCTACTTATTTACCTCCCCTACCACAATCTTCTCTTAATCAATACTTATTAGGACTTATCTCTGTGCCAGGCACTGTACTAGGCATCAGGAGTACAGGGCTGAGCAAAACGTCTATGACCCCTCAAACTGCACAGAGGAACCTCACCTTCTCTGTGTTACTATGGGACCTACACAGTGTACCACATGATAAGTAGCAAGAACAATTGTTCTATCAAGGTGCTAGAACATGATTCATAAACACACTGCCACTCAATTAAGACGCTTTGTTTAAAATCTCTAACTCTATCAATAAAAGAATCATTTTCATAGGAAATTTGAAGAAACATATATTGTCATCTTTAAGTCTATAATGAAGACTTGTTCACTACTGAAACAAAAATGGAAGAAATATCAAATCCTTCCATCAAAATATTGTAGAGCAAAAATTTCTATTTTTTGAAGATACAGATAAATTTATTTAGTAAAACAACTGAAAGAGTGGAAAGGAAGATAATCAGACTTTGGTATCAATGAGATGTCAAATGAATGAGTATGATGAAGTGAATGAATGAATTTAAAAAGACTATTGGTTTGGTTTTCAGACAGTTTTTGGACCTATTATTTTAGAATCTCAGTAAAATCCTCAGAAGTCCACGTGGTGATAATGTGGAGAGGGATATGTACAGTAATCAGGAAAAAACGAGAGAACACAACTGTGAGATGAGCTATGTCAAATTATCACTTAGGAGAATAACAAGACAAGATTTCCCTAAGGCCCCTGGGTTGGACTCAACCACCAGTGAAGAAATTGACTTTCAAAAGACGGGGAGGTTCCTAACCATACGTCCCCACTTTAAATAAGCTTGTAAAGGATGAAATCTCAGTTTCAAACATCGCTATGATTCCCAGCGGCTGCCCAATGCCCCATCCACACCCCGTGCCCCACGCTGCCTCTGATCCACGAGCTTACTTACCTCATAGGCGTCCTTGATGTTCAAGGGCTCGCCAAGAGCGGCCACGTGTCCCACGATGCCTTTGTTCCACTCTAAGCGGATACAGTTATTTGAAGCTTCTTCCAGTGTTGAACCTTCTGCAACATCAAAGAGGCGGCTGATAAGAAACTTGTCGTTGGAGCTGTCCTCACAGACGAGGAATAAGGAGTAGCGGTCGGCGGAGATGAGTCCATGGATATGCAAGAAAATTTTGTGACATAAGGCTGTGACATCCAAGTGACTAGAAATATCTTTCACTAATTCCAAGAGTCTCGAGCACTGGTCCCCTTCATCATTATCAAACCGGGGGGAGGTTAGAGGCATCTGTTCCTTCTTGTCTGAGTCAGAGAGGAAGCTCACAGTCCCCTCAGAATCCTTGATAACAATGGGTCTAAGTGGCCGATCGAATTCGGAGGCAGAGATCTTCCTGGTTGGTGTTCCAGGGACACTGCTCTCTGCACGGGTACTTGGCTGCAAGGGACAAGAGCAGGATTCCGCGTGGCCTTTGACTCCTTCCTTGCACACAGGGATGGTGTGTACTCTCTCAGCAAACCATGCATTGACCATTTCTCTGTAGAAAAGAACATGTAGAGACATTAAATATTTGAGGAAGACGGGAGTGGATAAATAAGATGTGGTGCATATATACAATGGAATACTACTCAGCCATAAAAAAGGACTGATGCACGGTAACTTGAAGAGACGTGGATGGACTTACTGTCTGTCATACATGATGAAGTAAGTCAGAAAGAGACAAACAGATATCCTATATTAACACATATATATGGAATCAATAAAAATGGTACTGATGAACCTATCTGCAGGGTAGGAACAGGGATGCAGATGTAGAAAGTGGACGGCGGTCATGCAGGGGGGTGAACAGGGAGACCAGGATCGCAGTATGTGCGCTGCCACGCATAGGACACACAGTGGTGGGCACTTACTGTGGAACGTGGGCGGTTCAGCTCAGGGCTCTGTGGTGACCTAGACGGGGGCGGGGTGGGATGGGGATGGGGATGGGGATAAGGGAGGGAGGTCCGAGAGAGAGGGGACATGTGTACACACATAGCTGACTCTCTTCACCATTGAGCAGAAATTAACAGAAATTAACACGACAGTATAAAGCTACTATACCTCAATAAAAACAAAACACTGTGTGTGGGGTGGGGGGGGGCGGTGGCGAGCATGCTCGGTCATGGCTGACTCTTTGCTATCCCACGGACTGAAGCCTGCCAGGTTCCTCTGTCCAGGGACCTTTCCAGGCAAAGGAGAGGGTTGCCATTTTCTACTCCAGAGGATCTCGCCAACCCAGGGATCGAACCAACATCTCTGTCTCCTGCATTGGCAGGCAGGTTCTTTACCACTGTGCCACCTGGGAAGCCTCCCTCCTTAAACACTGCTACCCCTGAAAACTTCTAAAATCCTCTCATGGTTAACTGATGCGGTAACCATTTGTCATAGAAAATGAAAACATGATGGTCTATTTAAGACAGTTTATTTTGAAAAACTGTAGAGGACAATTGTTTCACTGAACATTTTAATAAAAGATTGACTCCTGTATACATATATTTTCAGATATCTGATTTATAATGCATCAAGTGTCAAGTCGGTTCCTCTCAAAATCAGTTTGAATTAAAGTAAAAGCCACTAAATTTGACAATAGTCTAAGGAAAACACAGGCATGGAAATCTGCTGTTTAAAACACACAACTTATTCTGAAGTTAAATATTCAAAATTTTTTTAAAAAATTATCTGAACTTGGCTAGGTAACATGCTTAATTTTAGACAGTTTTTATCTATACCACTATATATAGATTAGATTTAGGAAAGGAAATAGAAAACAGAAACAATTTGATCTAGTATGTAGAAGAAAGATCGTAGACTACCATTAATAACTTCCTAATAATGCATGTCCAATAATCTAGAATAATCTTCTATTTACTCCTTGTATAAAGGAGGAAAACAAAAAATAGGCAGTAACTAGTATACAAAATTTAATCCAAGAAAATTTAAATTATTTATGTTGTTCATGTGCCACTCCATGAAGAAACTTACCTGGGCTAAAGGTTTCATAGTCAGTATTAAAAAAAAACAAAAACAAAAACAAATATACCAGATCATATACATCCAAAAGACTGTTGTTCAGTTCAAGCTTCTTGGGAAGCTGTAATCTGATGCAAATTGATGCCCCCATTACTTTAAACATTCTGGGAACTTTTGAAACTAACTTCTAAAGAAATTCAAAGTCATATATATTAGTTTACCTAAAAGCTAGATCTTGTTTTTCACTGAGCCTTGCTCTCAAAATAAGCAAAGAAAACCACAAAAAACCTAGAGTAACGGCTAACAATACATATTGTATGCAGACCTGATTTTTCCCCGAATACAGACCTGATTTTTCTCCAAACTCAAAATTTACTTTCAAAAGACAATAACTTGCTAGCACCGAGGATGCTTAAAAGAATTGGCCTATAAGAGCAATGCAATCTCCATGAGGCAACGGCTTACTGGTTATTTTCATGAAACAGCCAGGATGCAGACACTCTCCAAGCCTTCTGGCTGCAGCAGAAATTGATAACACCTCTTCAGAGGGCAAGCAGGCAGTATCTAACAAGTTTTAAAATGCATTTATCCTTTGTTCCAAAGATTTTACACACACGGCAAAAGAAGTATCAGTGTATTTACTTACTGTTTGTTATAGCAAAGATAAGAGCAAACTAATCCCATAAATAGAAGCCTGGCAGAATCCATCATGGCACATTTATAAATGAACACTGTGCTAAGGTGCTTCATATCTGACTCTTTGTGACCCCATGGACTGTAGCCCACCACGCTCCTCTGTCCTTGGGATTCTCCAGGCAAGAATACCGGAGTGGGCTGCCATGCCCTCCTCCAGGGGATCTTCCCGACCCAGGGATTGAACCTGCATCTCTTACATCTCCTGCATTGGCAGGCAGGTTCTTCACCACTAGCGCCCCTGGGAAGCCCAAATGGATCACGAGGCAGATAGTACAAGGTACTGATATGAATAATCACTCCAATCTATTAAGTGAAAAAAGAAGATCCAGAAGGAGGAGAGAAGAGCTAATCATTTTCCTGGGTCTCCACTAAGTCTTTCACTTATAGAGTGTTCCCTGAATTATTTTATTTTGAACAATAATCTATTGTTTGGTAAATATATATTACCCTGAATTGACACCAATCTATAATGCAATGGGTAAAAAAAATATATAACATAGATATTATCAGGATTATCTCATAATTCCAAGTGTCAGATACATTTTAAAGCTCTCTTTAAAAAGTACTTACTATATTACTCCAGTGTATACGTAGCACAGAGTTTTGTTTTTTTTTTAATGTAATTGCCTAATATTTTATAAATGCATGCCGTGGCTTGGCACAAAATTTCTAGTGATAAGAATATACTCTGGTAACAGTGTATCTCAAAAACTTCTATAGAAATGAGGGGGACATACTTTGGGAAATGTTTATGTAATGTCCAAAATCACAAAGAAAGATTGTGCCAAAGACATTGATGTCAGATATTCATGTGAGAAATGTACAGGAAGCATTTGAATAAAATGTTTTGTAAAACATGAAACAGGAACCCAGCAATATGTTTAAGTTAATCTAGTTTATGTGATTAAAAAATATGTACATGTAACTTAAACACTTCTCAAATCAACATAAAAACAGGTATTTTAACTATGTCAGCTACAAACCTGAAACACAGCCTCAGCCTATTTATCTTCTCACTGAAAAATGGTGATCAACATTTCAATTTTTAATCAAACCACCTCCCTGACAACATCTACACAGACACCTTGAAGCGGTGAAATCACAATTCCTAACACCCTGCCCTTCTTCTTGCTCAAATCTCACTCCCTGTCCACTTTCTTCATATCAGTTACTCAATTGCACATCTAGGAATTACTCTGAATGTTTCCTTCAACTCTCAGATCCAATCTAGCAACGAAGTCCTGTCTAGTTGACTTCCAAAACCCTATACTCCAACCTGCTCATTTCTATCTCCTATACTACTGCCCTGGCTCAAGCTGCATCATCTCTCATCTTGGACTAAGGCCACAGCCCCTTAATTGGACTCTCTGAGGTTATACTAGCCTCCTTCAACCCATTCTCCCCATGGCAGCTAGAGCAACCTTTGGAAAAGTAGGCCTTAGCATCTTCACCATCTTACTGGGCTTCTCACTGAACTGAGAGTAAAACCTAAACTCTTCCGACCCCCGACCACAGGCCCTCCTGGCCACACAGGCCTCCCTGACGCTCCTCAAGCACATCAAGCCTTGACTGCCCCCAGGCTGGGACGCTCTCCTCACCTGCATCTGGCAGGTCACGGCTCCCTCCTCACCTGCACAGACAGGTCTTCCCTGCTCACTCCACCTCTCAAGGGGCCCCAACACCTCATGTTCCCCCCCAACCCCGACACGATCTGAATTCTTGTTGTTGCTCTTCAGTCGCCCAGTCCTGTCCAGCTCTTTGCAACCTGACAGACTGCAGCATGCCAGGCCTCCCTGTCCCCCACCATCTCCCAGAGCTTGCCCAAGTTCATGTCCATTGCATCCGTGATGCCGTCCAGCCATCTCATCCTCTGATGCCCTTGTCTCCTTCTGCCATCGATCTTTCCCGGCAACAGGAACTTTTCCAATGAGTCGTCTGTTCACATCAGGTAGCCAAAATATTGGTAGCTTCAGCCTCAGCATCAGTCCTTCCAATACTCGAGGCTGATCTCCCTTAAGACTTTGATCTCCTTGCAGTCCAAGGGACTTTCAGGAGTCTTCTCCAGCACCACAGTTCAAAGGCATCAATTCTTTGGTGTTCTGCCTTTTTTACAGTCTAGCTCTCACCACTGTACATGACCAATGGGGAAGACCATAGCCTTGACTATACAGACCTTTGTTGGCAGGGTGATGTCTCTGCTTTTCAACACACTGTCTAGGTTTGTCACAGCTTTCTTGACAAGAAGCCATCGTCTTCTGATTTCATGGCTGCAGTCACTATCCACAGTGATGTTGGAGCCCACAAAGAAGAAATCTGTCACTACTTCCAACTTTCCCCCTTCTATTTGCCATTAAGTAACGGGACCAGGTGCCATGATCTTAGTTTTGGTTTTTTTTTTAATATTTAGTCTTAAGCCTGCTCTTTCACTCTCCTCCTTCACCCTCATCAAGAGGCTCTTTAGTTCCTCTTCGCTTTCTGCCATTAGAGTGGTAATGAATTCTTACTATCATCTATTTTTCTTGCTTATTAACCTGTTGGTTTACTGTCTGTTTCCTCCAAGGAGATGTAAATTTCATACTCATCTGTCTTGTTAACTGCATTCCTGTACTTAGAAAATGTCTGTCACATATTAATACTATGACCTTGATAAATATCTGAGTGAAGTGAATGAATAAATAAATGAAGCCTCCTAAACTAACTGCATTAAAAAGGACAACAGTCTTTTGAAAATTTGAATGCTTAGAAAATCAACATTATGTTTTAGCTGCTAATGGTCACCACCCCTTGGATGTAAGCCTCATCACTGACCATGGCTACTCTCCCCTCATTTATCCCGTAGGACCTGTTATATATACATCTTAAACAGGGTGTTTAATTTGTCTCACAGGTGTTGTATTTCTAGATACTTTCTTGGAGAAATGAACTCAGTATTAAATGACACAGGAAAAGTAGATCTGGTATCTTCAGTCATTCAATCAACAATTTTTATTAACCACCAGTCATGGGGGGAAAGGTTTTCTCAAGACCACATTATTGATTATCTGTGTCCCTGTAGATATATATGCCTGAGGAGGAAAACATAAGTTATCATAACATCAAAACAATTACTTATAAACCAGCCATAAATAATATTAAATCATCTCTTACACCTCTCTCCTTTCAGGCATCCCTTGACGTTTTGCAGTGCATGACCTATGTGGCTATGTGAAGTGAGCCTTCTTTCCTAAGACTAGTATTGATCATCTCCTGTTCTTTAATACTTTAATTTCTGCAAATACAAATCACTTGCAGACTGAAATGTAAACTTACGTAAGATATAAAATTTCTAGAAGCAGAACAAAGTGATGTTGGAGACTATTCTAATATTACATAAAGCCACTGATAATTAAAGGTTAAACCCAATTAAAAACCAGATAACAAAATCAACAAAGATCATTAACATAACAAATACCTGAAAAGAAAATTCTATTCAAACAAGTGCATTCTAGATTAAGAAAGGCTGCTGGAAATACTGAAGATCTTCAAATGTTAATTTTAAAAAACTGTATTTGGGAAGAAAAACTCTATGATTTTGTTGCAAATGTCAAACAAGTAAAGTTATTTGCCAGAAACTATTTTACAAATTAGCTTGGAGTTTCCATTATAATTTAAATTTTATTGGATTTAAAATAAATTTACTTTCATTTACTTCCATTTTTCAAAGTAAAGTTCCAATCGAAACCTTTTCACTGATACTTTTTCATTTTAACTGGATTCACTTTTAAGTGTCCTTTTCTCTAGACTGCATTGTGCTCATGAAGCTTCTTGTGCACGTCAGGCACTGTGCTGGCACCCAGGGATACGGGCGTGAGCAAGCCCAGACCGCTGCTCCCCAAACCGAAACTTAGAATGTGTCCAGAAGTTAATTTATACACATACTGAATTTTGCTGTCATATGAAGTTATATGTCGTTGTTTAGCTGCTAAAGTCATCTCTGACTCTTTGAGACCCCATGGACGATAGCCACCAGGCTCTTCTGTCCATGGGATTTTCCAGGCAAGAGTACTGAAGTGGGTTTTGCATATACATGAATAAAGATGGAAAGATGAACATGTCAAATATGAGGGTAAATATACCAGATGGGAGTCAAGAAACCTGGTTGACAGCTCTGACTGGGGCAACTCTCTTCTATGGCCTGGACAGGATCTCTACTTTCCCTTTTTTCTCTCCCTTGAATCTATGAGATTTTGAAAAGTATGTCTATCAGAGATACTGGAAGAAAAAAGCACCATTTTATTTAAACCTGGCGAGGCAGGTATTAACAATCCTACTTTCTAAATTAAGAAGCTAAATTAAATGGCTAAACCAAACACACTCTATCTGGTAGCAAAACTAGGAATCAAATCTAGGTTTCTTATTCCAAGTCTTACTGCCTATAAGACTATAGAAGTTCCCACAGCATCAATGTTTGTCATGAAGAAGACACCTCATAACATCCAGATGCAGTAGAAAGAGTCAAAAATCAAATTTAAGCATATAAGGTATAGAAGGAACACAGTCGCTCACAACGGCACATCCTCTGACTTAATTCTTTCCATCCAGACCACAAAAGGATGGCATACTAAACCACTGAGGCAAAAACAGTGTCACGGGACCCAGAACAAAAACTCTGAAAGACAGTGTCCTTAAAAAAATCTGACTGAATCTCATGCCTGTTTCTCTGAAAACAGGTCATGGTTTACAAACCTAAAATGATGCACTGAAAAGAACGTATATTAAACGTGTTCAAGATAAGAGTAATTCTCAGGGTTGCACTGTTGTTGTTCACTCACTAAGTTCAGGACTGATTCTGTGCGACCCACGCACTGCAGTACACCAGGCTCCTCTGTCCTCCACTGTGCCTGAGTTTGCCCAAACTCACACCCATCGAGTCGGTGATGCCATCTAATCATCTCCTCCTCTGTTGCCCCCTTCTCTTCCCGCCCTCAATCTTTCCCAGCATCAGGGTCTTTTTCAGTGAGTCAGCTCTTCCCATCAAGTGGCCAAGGTACTGGAGCTTCAACTTCAGCAGCATCCCTTCCAGTGAATATCCAGGGTTGATTTCCTAACAGTTGATTAGTTTGATCTTCCTGCAGTCCAGGAGACTCTAAAGAGTCTTCTCCAGCACCACAATTCAAAAGCATCAGTTATTCAGTGCTCAAACTTCTTTATGGTCCAACTCTCACATCCGTACATGACTACTGGAAAAACCATAGCTTTGACTATATGGACCTTTGTCTCTGCTCTTTAATATGCCATCTAGTTTCAAAGGAGCAAGTGTCTTTTAATTTCATGACTGCAGTCACTATCCACTGTGATTTTGCTAAACTTAGCAAATAAAAATACTGGATACCAGTTAAAACTGAGTTTCAGATAAACAATGAATACAGTTTTAATATAAACTATCTAAAATTCAAATTATACTGAATTTATTTCAAATGACCGTACTAGTCATTTGATATTCTGTTTTTCCCAACTGAAATTGTTGGCAGATAGACATCAAAGAAAAGGTAGGTTCTGTGTAGCACATCAATGAGCTCTGTGCCATCAAATAACTAACTGTATCATTGAAAGGGCGCAAAGGATCCTGTGTGTTATGGTAACTGAACTTTTGAAAGCTCTTAGATTAATAATGTGTGGCATAAAATTCTTCCTTACATCAAGCCTTTTCATTTTACTGTCCAAATCATGCCATATATTTAGTAGAGAAAAAACAAACTGCAATCTGCTTATATAACGGAGGCTGACACATTGCTAAAAATTCTTGGGAAGCACTGAGAGGCTATGTTTTTAGTCATAAATCCCAAATTCCAATCTATACTTTAGCATTTGTTACCAATGGGATTTGTAACCAATAGCAGACAATTTTCTTCTGAGTTTCAATTTCATCCTGTTTCCAGCAGGGGAGACACTGACTGTTATAACTTCTTCCTAAAGTGCAAGGTGGCAACTATCTTCAGTTGAGTATAAAGTCAAGAATACTAAACTGGACATCAGGAGATCATTCTACCGGACAATCACTACTCTGGAGTTCATTCTCTCCTGAGTACAAGTTCTTCATTGTAAAAATGGGCAGCTCTCTGAACGGGTCAGGAAGATGCCCACAAGTGCTTACATTATCAGCAGACCAATAGGTGATGATTATTAGGTCAGTCAACTCTCGTCATCTCCTTTTGCCCCTTAGCTTCTTCTCTTTCTTATTCTTTCACTCATCTCACAGGGGTGATGTTCGAGTCAAATTAGAAAATGCACATGGAAGTATTTCAAACTCTCTTCCACATACTTAAGATGCTGCTATCTCCTAGACCCTTTCCAGTGGAGCTGCAGGGCTGGCCTAAGGGGCAATGGGTGTTTATTTCCTCATAACGTTCTCTGAGAGAATCAGAGAAAGCAAGGGGGGAAGAAAGGTCATGTTCCTGGTGGTACAGGCCCACAGGTTTAGCGGGTCTGATATGATTTGGAAACAGCCTGTCTACACGTACCCTGAGCACCTAGGTCTTTGTCCAAAGAAGATAGTGTAGATTGTTATTTATTATAGAATCCCACTAAGCTTCCCCCAAAAAGATGAGTTACATCACAACTCTACATAAATTACATCCTAGCTGTCTGAGCAAAAAGAACGAAATGGACGCAAATTCCACAAAGGTATTTTACTTCTGCTGGAGGTTCTAATAACTTAGAAACCCTACTTCCAAGTATAAGCAAGTCTTTGTTAACTGCCCTGCAAACAAAAACAGAACAACCATCTTGAAGTCTTTGACTTGATTTAACTTTTACAAGGCTTTTAATGAAAGACAACAGGCCCTGGATGCTAGAAATAAAGCCACAGCCAAAGGAAATGCAATAAAAGTTAATGCCAAGAATTTATAATCAATGACAAGATCCTGATGTTTAACATCCCATCCAAATCATTCCTTCTCTTCTCACCGAAACCTATTTTATTATCCTCTAGTCAGTTATTTCCTCCCATATTTTATTACAGAAAAAATTTCTTACCTCATAAATGAATTATATGTCTCTTTTAAAATAGGTAAACAGTTCAGTTTTGTTCTTAAACTTTTACAATATGTCTTACAATAACTGGAGAAATCCTGCATGCGAGCTAACTCGCTTCAGTCATGTCTGACTCTTTGTGACCCCATGGACTGTAGCCTGTCAGGCTCCTCTGTCCATGGAATTCTCCAGGCAAGAATACTGGAGTGGGTTACCATTTCCTTCTCCAGGGCATCTTCCTGACCCAGGGATCGAACCTGTGTCTCCTACATTGGCAGGCAGGTTCTTTACCACTAGCACTACCTGGGAAGTGAGATGCAGAAACCCTGGAGGGTACCAAAATCAATGCCAGGAGTTATTTTCTCAGGTAACATAAATGTGAATACCATTTGTGATTTCAAACTTGTAACACAACTTGGCACAGATGCTGCTCACGGCTCACCAAGGGACCCCTTCCCACAAGGCAGGTAAAGAGCAAGTAAAGAAGTAAAGAACCTCAAAAGAGCAAGTAAAGAACCCCCCAAATTGATATTAATTAGATGGCAGGAAACGAAGCCAACTGGGAGCTGATAAAAACTTGCTATGAGTTATCAAAAATGTGACTTGGATTTTAAATCTCAAATCTTTTAAAACAATGAATCCAACCAGAAGTTTACTGCCTTAATATTCCACTTTAGTGAAGACTCTAGCAGCTCAAGAATCTTGCCCATGCAACGATGATGTAATATAAAAATCAGTGTCAGGAGGAATAATCTTTAGCATATTTTGACTTCATGAGGCTTCCTTAGAGTGTTAACAGCACTGCATCTTTCAAGACGATGTGTCAGGGTGGGTGGAGCGCCCTACAAAACTGAGTGGATGCACTCAAAGGCCCGGCAGCCACGTTCCAGCAGCTGCTGCACGAAAAGGCTGCGTACTGGCATTTCCAGGGCCGGACGTTTGGGGTCTTTAATAATATACAGAGGAAAGGAATGAATACATCCACTTGTGAATGATTTAAAAAAAAAAACAAAAACAGAAGGGAATCTGTGGGGCAGAATGTCTAGGTGAATTGTCTGTTTTTTTTTTAATCATTGTAATAGAGTTTATCTCATCAAAATTATACACATGGCAGAAATAAAGTGCTATTTCATACTACACATCCCATGTGTTCATATTTTTAAAGAAGATGAAAAATATATTATTCTTAAAATAAGAGTCGAGGTAATGATTAAACTGAATGGTAGCAAGCTAATAATATCTGTTTTTACTGGATATTTAAATAGCTTTAATTTTTGTATATCACCTATACTTCATCTCAAACTTTTCAAAAATTTTATAAATTGATAAATAATATTGACTAAAAACCCTGGAGGAGGAAATGGCAACCCACTTCAGTATTTTTGCCTGGGAAATCTTATGGACAGAGGATTCTGGTGGGCTGCAGTCCATGGGGCTGCAGAGAGTCAGACATGACTGAGCGACTGAGCACACAGGCACATTCATTTAAAAAAAAATGGAAAGTCACTATCTGATGGCACATACTCTGTTAAGGATGAAAACTTTCCCCTTTTGCAATTTCTCATTTTCACTCAATAGTACTATCTATCACAGAAAGGAAAACTACAGTTTATAATTTATATTATAACTAATATAATTTTTCACTAATCTAATTAGATCACAGTTTTTTCCAAATGCCTATAATCTAGACGTATTAAATTGTATATGCAAAGCACTGCATAGTGAAATACAAGCTCTCACATAGCACTTCAAATATGATTAGCAAAAGGGATACACACACACAACGTAGCTCCATCCAATAATAACTTTACTTTCTACCAAAGTTGAACTTGCTCACTCAGGTTACAAAACGAATCTTAAAAAAGACAGGAATATCTTAAAATACATATTCAGTATTCCAGATGCTTTTTGAAAGGGAAAAATAATTAAAATACCTTGTCTAGGTTTTAAAGAAAATTTCTTGGCATCAAGAAAAGGAAACAATTTACAAAGCAGTGTAAAATTCTAAGGTAAACATAATAATTCTCATGAGCTAAAAATATAATTAGATGAAACCTACTTGTAGAGCAACTAGCTTAATGTGTTTTGTACTCTTGCCTAAAATAATGTACCAGAGGATAAAAATCCTTTGAAAATATACTGCAGGTAGGGTATCTGTAGTCTAATACTAAGAATATAATTGTTAACAGTCTAGTATCTAAATTTTCAGCCACTCTATTTTAAAATATCATTAGAGAGTTCCCACTTTTTATGCTCTAAAATCATATATGGAAACAAAACGCACTTGGGCAAAGTCTCTAGGCAGCTCATTTAGTAACGGACTTGCACATTAAGAGGCACTAGGAGGAACTTCAGCCTCTTCCTGAGTCAAATTTCTCATGCCATTAAATCTCTGAGTCTTTCCTTTGCTTCCATTAATACTGACACTGAACTTCAGTGGAACATGGCGTATAAGGGCACCAGGTGGGACAGACTCAGGCTTCAACCCAAGCTGCTTCTAAGATAAGACCTCAGGTGCATTATTTATGCTGTCTATAAAACAGAGATAAGGGTATTAACCCTCATAGGCTTCCTAAGAAAATTAAGAAAAATGACACCTATGAAGTGATCGCATAGAGTCTGGTACTAAGGGTTTAATATATTAGTTACTGTTTTTAAGTTAATCAAACATTAACTGGAGTATATTTTCAAAGGCAATTAAGTTTTTTGTAAAAATAAAAAGAATTTATTCATGGATTTCTACAAAATAACTAGATGTTAGCCATTTGTTTTCCAAGCTCCTAGTTTAAAAGCACTAATTTCTCTACAAAAACACTTTTACAAAACAAAAACGGTGTTTTAATGTCTGTAGTTTCTCAAACTAGAATTGAAAAAACACGGACTCCCTAGACCAATAACTATACTTATGTATGACAAAATTTTCTAAATAATAAAGAATAAGAGCTGATCATTTAGTTAAGAAAATCACTGAGAGAGCATAACTTGTTTTTCTATTACCACTCAGAACTTAATCGCTAAAAATAAGTTATAGAATTTGGAGGATGATGTGGTTTCTAAATACCAAAGATATAATAAAACTGTTTAACAATTGTGATAAAATACACAACTAACTGCCTATGATAAAAACCATAACAATATTTCATAAAAACCATAATTTTAAACTGGGGAATGGTTTCAATACTTGATAAAAACAATGCTTTAACATTTGCTACAGGAGACTTAGGGATTAAAGTCGGTCCGTTTTAGTTACTACCCAAGGGGGCTTACTTGGGAGAATTCTGTAAGTAGGCTGATACTTGAGCCTCCCGGATGTTACCCTGGTGTGGTGTAACATTTGGGGAGACTTGCAGGGCGCCTCAAATAAAACAGAAGTAAAAGCTGCGGGCCCTGAATGACCCACAAGACACAACGCAGGAACGCGTTTTCAAGGCCACTATCAAAACAGCACCCCTTTCTTCCTTTCCCGTGTTTCTTCCATCTTCATGTGAATTAACTACTTAAGACGAGAATCAAGAAGAGTGTACTAATTTCCTGTCAAAGGATGGTTGATAACATAGAAATGGCTAAAATCATCTGTAGGAAAAACACAAAAAATCTCACATAAAATATAATAGATATTTCTCCTGCTCCTGGATCCTAATTTTACAGTTTTAGTTGCCATGTTTGGACACTTTGACCTAGATCCACCACTCTTACTTAGAAAATACTTAAAGAAGGAAACTATTCAAATCTGAGAAGTTGACACTCTGCCCTTCTAGTGAGAATCAAGAATGCTTAGGGATGAAAGAGAATTTTAAACTCATTTACAAATCTCTCTGCCTTGACTTCTCCCTGCTCCCATCTCACATAAAGTCAAGGTTTATTAACCTGGGCCAGTTACCAAGCTGGGGACACAGTTGGGAGGTCTGAACTTCCATTCCAGTTCCCTTTCCAGTACCTTCCACAGTCTTCAGAAGGTTCTGTTCAAACCATTAATACAAACTCACTTTAAAAGTGAGGACACAAAGTCTGTTAAATCCCTATTCTGCTGTTCTAATTTCCACATATCAGAATAGGGGGATGACTCCCCAAACTTGCAATTATAATTAAACCACTGGTGATTCCCAACGTAAAATAAATTGTAACCTACTGAAAATCACTCTACAAAAAAGATTAAAAAATATGTATTTTTCCTTTAAATTTCTTAAGAACACTAGAAGTAATGCTATTATTAACATTTTACAGAGAAAGCAAATAAAGTACCTAAAGGTCATAGTCTTAAGAAAGACGTAGTTTGGGAGTTGAAGCTTAAATCTGTCCTACCTGGGAACTTTAACCATCATAAACTGAAATAAATTTTAAAGGGCTCAGAACAGTGGTTGGAGAAGGCAATGGCACCCCACTCCAGTACTCTTGCCTGGAAAATCCCATGGAGAGAGGAGCCTGGGGGGCTGCAGTCCATGGGGTCGCTAAGAGTCGGACACAACTGAGCGACTTCACTTTCACTTTCATGCACTGGAGAAGGAAATGGCAACCCACTCCAGTGTTCTTGCCTGAAGAATCCCAGGGACTGGGGAGCCTGGTGGGCTGCCGTCTATGCGGTCGCACAGAGTCGGACACGACTGAAGCGCCTTTGCAGCAGCAGCAGCAACCAAGTACTGCTGCCAGACTTCGGGGTGGCATCTGGAAACTCGTGTCAGAACAACGGGGTGCTCCTGACATGTAGTGTCTGGGGCCCAGGGATGTTAGACACCCTGCAAGACACTGAACAGCTTCTCACAACAAAATGTATCCCTACCAAAGGCCAAACAGCATCCCTTTAAGAAGCAATCTTTTACTATAATGGAAAAGAATCTGAAAAAAGAACATATATAAAAAATATACATACCATACATATATATAAAACATATATATATATATATAACTGAATCACTTTGCTATAAACCTGAAACTCATACAATATTGTAAATCAACTATATTTCAATTAAAAAAGAAGAAGAAAAAAAGCAAGGGTTAATAAGAATAAAAGATTACCATACTATAACAGGGTATTAAATCAAACAGGGGAGATCTGAGACACCGCCAAGTGATTCCTCCAATAATCTCTACTCTGATGTTACAGTGAGTAGTTCCCTTGCTTCTGGTATGGATTAGAAACAAATGCTGCCTAAAGTTAATTAACATTCTCAAGTCTTCTCCAGCTATGAAAACATCTGAGAAGCTTACTGGGACCAAATATAAATAAAATGCATAACCACTTCATATGGTTTTACATTCAAATTTGACCAAGAGTTGGAAGAGACATGTTTTGCAATCTTCCATGCATTCATAATCACATGTATGAAAAATGTTCCTTAAAGAAGTATCTATTTACATCTAAAAGAAAATCTAATAACCAAAATCTATGCTGTAAGTATGTACGTCAATTTGTTTTGCAGCTTAGACATGGAGAAAAGATTAGACTAGATTGGCATGTCTCAATATGAGGTATGAGAAGGCCTCAGAGTCTGAAGCAAGTATGTTTTGAAGACCTGTAGTAGGCTCAGATGGTAAAGAACCAGCTTGCAATGCAGGAGACCTGTGTTCATTCCCTGTGTTGGGAAGGTCCCCGGAAGGAGGGCATAGCAACCCACTCCAGTATTCTTGCCTGGAGAATCCCATGGACAGAGAAGCCTGCTGGGCTACAGTCCGTGGGGTCACATAGAGCTGGACACAACTGAGCGACTAACACCCACACACAGTTTTTCTATGGAAATGCTACAATTCTGTGTTTTCACACTAACGACAATAACAACAAAGACAGACAAAGACATATACTTTAAATTACTGGGATGACTACCTTATAACCAACTACTATCCTGCAATTTTAGGAGTCAAGTTTATATTTGTGTTTACAGTCACACTGCAGCCCAAAGGTTCTGGGATAAGGAGAAAATAAAAGAGGTAGATTTAATATGCAAATATGCTTTCAAGCCAAGTAAAACCAAAAGCTGGTGTACTGTGCTATAGGACTGAAAGTTTCATGACTGTTGAGAGAGACCCAGTGGGAAAAATGAGTCATCACGAGGCAACTGTAGCAAAGGCAAGATGACCTCACCAGACCCCAGCATCGTCCTGCAATTAGGGCCACATTCACTCCGCAAGGATGATTTAATGAGTGTTGTCAATTTGCATTTGGCTAGAGTTTTATCATTTTATTCATAATTAACTTATACATTTATTTTGGTATTGCAGTTGCACAAATGCTATAACTATGATTAAATTATACCTACTCTTAAGAATTCCACATTTAACTAACATTAAAATAAGAGAAAGTCAATATTAGCTATGGCAGATAGCTGGAACTTCTGGGTGCACTCACACCACTTTCGTTTGGGAACTTTTCCTCCCTCACTGACACATCACACTATGGGTTACCTGCCCCAACAAAGGAAGGAGACAAACCTATTCTTCCAGAAATAAAGGTTGGTCCAGAGCAGGCAAATTATGCAAGTAAGGCCAAAATAATTCTCAGAGGACTGACATGGATAAGAAGGTATTTCTCAAACATCAAAAGTTTAAGACCCACATAAACTTGCCAAGAAAAATGTTCCAGCACATGAAGAAAGCCTGCTGGAGAATAAAACCAATATAGCACAGTGTCAAAAGGATGGCTGAACAAATGGATGGACGGTGGGATGAATGGATGGTGAGATGGATGGAGGGAAGAAAGTGGGAAAGACAGATTGATTAGATATATATACAGGCCAAAAAAAAGAATACTGACAAGATTATATCATCCCGCTGAATTTCACATCCAAACCAGTCCCCAGGAATGTCAATTTTGCATGAGTTCAACATGAATTTCTGTCATTTGTGACCAAAAGTTTTTAAACTAAAATACTGGAGGTCAATAAGAATGTCTTTCTTTCACAGGGGAAGATTACTTAAATTTGAGAAACACTGGATTACACGATCTCCAGCTCTATAAAGTTCAAAGATTCTGTGTGTGTTTTAAACATTTCACCAGCTTTAAAAAAAAATCAGGATCTTTTCTTATAACCTCAGCACGCTTATTCAACAGAAAGTAGAAGTGATTACTTTTTTCATGATTATTACCAGCGATATTATATCAGATAGGAGACTTTTCTCTCTCAAGTTTAGATGTAATAAAATTATTCAGAAAAGACAATTTCAAAAAGTTAATCTTACGTCATGATTCAGAATCAAGGAAAAGGTTTCAAAGCATATAGAAGCTAATAATGGCACCTAAGATTTTAAAAAGCAAGTTCACTACAAACGACAAACGGGGCACATATATATATATATACATACACACACACACACATATACACACATGCATCCATATATATATTGAGTAGGAAAAGTTTGTTTTTTTCCATAACATCTTCCGGAAAAAAACAGAGGAACTTTCTGTCCTACCAATAAAAGGCTTTAAGCTTTTAATATTTATCGGAATAATTCTTATAAACTTAACACTCAGTTTGCTTTACCTGCCTGATATTTAGTTGGTAATACATATAAATTCCTAGTAAGAGAAAATGAATAAAGCACTCACACCATGAAAAAGAAAAAAAAAAAAAAGATTCAAAATAAAATGAGAATACCAAGTCAGTAAGTAAGATTACAGAGCTAAGTATCAAGTGAATGACTCATATGGAAAAGTTTCTTCAGTTTTTATTCTTAGGTTGTAACTCACAGGTACTTTTTTTTAACTGAACCTGATTTAACAGATATTTCCAAGGCCACACCAATCAGCCACATCAATTGGTCAACTAAATCTGTATCTGTTCAGCTAAACTAATCTCATAGGAAGTCCTACACAGTCAGTAGCCACTCTGCATTCCAAATTCAGTCATTTTTCAACCCTTCACTGTCAATCACCTCAGTGATTTATTTAATTACTCTGCAGTCCTTACCAAAGGCTTTTATCCTAAGAAAAGCTTTTATCCTACACTTAGCCCTGAAAACAAAGAAAGAAAACAACTCAATACAACAGTTACAGGTTTAACAAATTGTTTGTTTGAAAAATATTTGGGACAAACTAATAAACAGCAAGCAGTTTTTCCCCCAGCCTTTTTAACTATGAAAGAACTTTCTCCCAACCATTATTAAAATGTACTATGAAGTTCAAGCAGTTTTAAGTTAAATTGCGTCTTCAAACCTAGAGGAAACAAAGCATCTTGGTAAGACATACTCTCTGTAATGAGGTGAGGGTGAAGGTACAAACTCTATCCATACAACTTGAAAACACCTTCAAATATTTTAAAAGAAATGATATCAGAGACAAGACTCAAGTCATTTCTTTAGATGGAACTATCTAAATAGGAAATTCTGTTGCACCACATAATCAAAATGCTAAAAGTTGCTCATCTTTAGGTAT
Source organism: Cervus elaphus (assembly GCF_910594005.1). Lineage (NCBI taxonomy): Eukaryota > Metazoa > Chordata > Mammalia > Artiodactyla > Cervidae > Cervus > Cervus elaphus. The sequence continues at coordinate 7,420,436 of NC_057831.1, read as the reverse complement.
TGAAGATGACTTCATGAAAATATTAGCAATTTCTATAGATTTTTAGATCACAAACTGAAAAAAAAAGTTAATGAAATGTATTACAAACCTAAGTATTATATTAATATTAAACAAATATATTTATTTTGAGATATTTATGACTAACTGCCACTGCATTGGTTCTATCACAGTTTTAGGAATCATGATCTTGTATTGGGGGCTCTAAAAATGGAACTAAATATAAAACCTTGAGAACATTAGTGACAGAAGGGCAATGAGAAGCATCATTTCAGGGGCTCCTGCAGATTCTTCTAGATTTAATCACATCCAAATTCAATCCACATGAGAACTTTTAGGGCACTAAAAAGTGCCTTAGAGCTGGCTATAAGAACCCTGGTTATAAGCAATACAAGGATAAAAGGACATTATCACACCAGAATTACCATAATAAAAATATGAGAAATAATATCAAAGCCCGACTAAGTCAATACGCACAGGATTATATTGTCTTCAACCCTAATGACTACATAACAAAATATGTTTAACAAAATGTTTGTCTGAAAACTGTGAAAAGTTTATATTCCTATATGATATAGAAATTATCATTTTAAAGAGTGAATAGCAATATTTAGTTTATACCCATCATCTGACTTTAAGAAAAATATTTTGCAAATAATAATTACAGCTTCAAGAGATAAAAAAAATATTAAAAACAAGCAAACAAAAAAGAAAGAATCCTAAACAGTGAACTTGGAACACCAACTAATTCACCACAGCTTTGCAGTGTTAAATAAAAAGTCTATCATAGAAAACTGCATGGGAGTGTAAAACTTCTGTTTCTGGACTTTGATCCAAGAAGTCATAAAAAGTTGCCCTCACTTAATATCTCCTATTTCCAGTATGTGCCAAATATTCTCAAGCTTTTGTCTAGTATAAAACAAAGTAATAAAAAGTCAATCATATCACCTCGTCAATACTAAATGACATAAAACACTGCCCACAATCACAGAGCTGGTAAGTAATATTGAAAGGTAAATTATTCTAATATGCTGTCAAGAATAACCACAGCTGTTAAAGTGGCATTAGCATCAGAAAGGCTTCATCTGCAAAGGCAGGGGCATTTAAGCCCCTAAGGAACACGGTATCTCAAACCTGGAGGACTGCAAAGTTTTCTACAACAGCAAGGGTGGGAGTTTCCCACAGGTTTTAGTTTCCAGTCGCAAACTAATTTTTATGCCAATAGATTATGTTATGAATTGTTCAACTGACACTCTCAAATCCACTTCAACAGGTTTTGACTGCTAAAAACCATTTATTTGTGTGCTGCACGCTCTGGCTTCTAAGGACGTGTTTAGCTCTGTATTGAAAGATTATTATAGAAAACAATGTAATATAGCAGCAATAATTGCTTTCCAGGTCAATCAAAATTCACAGGTGTTTAAATGAGAGTTTAGGAGTGCCAGAACCTTCCTTCTATTCAATGACTACTATTGGGTGCAGACCATTCAGTCTGGGAAAAGAACAGAGAAGCACAGATAAATGTCAAACAATTAAATCAAATAAGGAGGAAATAGTTCTACCAATAAGCCTGTCTACCGATGCAGATGGCCAATCTAAGTAAATCCAAATTTATTTTAAATAAATAAACATGCAAACCGCCCCTACAGAGCTATTCTATTTCACAAGTTTCCTGAATTACAACAGTATTCATTTTATACATACAAAATTTAAGAAAAGGGGGGTAGCAAAGTAACAGGAGCTTCTGGTTAAACACACACACACACACACACACACACACACACAGCTCAGCTGTAAAGTTAGTGTCTGCAATTAGATTTTACCGCAACCATGTGAATCACATGGTTTAGCAGGGTGGCATTTTTATGTCCAACCTCTCATTCTTAAAATTTTAAGTCTCCAGCTAATGCTATCAAATATAAGCCCAAACTGGAATACTGTTTCTAGAAAAAATTATGGCTACGCACAAGACTTAGATTATATTCTTCACACTGACAACTTTCAGCACTTTATAATTCCTAAAACTGAGGGCCTGTACTATTCTTGAATATCTTCACTTTCATTTTCCAACTTCTACTCAACACAAACTCTTCTCTCAAGATTATATATATATACACACACACATATCACAGAAAGTGTTCAGCCTACTCTCAACATCAACTGTAATATAAAAACTCCAACTGAAGAAAAAGTCTTTAACAGTCTCAGATGATCTAAATTTTATACTAAGTAGTGTCATTTTGAGAACTGAGATTTTAATCCTATGCTACTTCGGAGGGAAAAAAATGTGAAAAGAAATGTAACTGAATTCATTTAATTTATTAGGAAAAAATATTACTCTTCAAGTTTTGGCAGATTCTCAAAGTGAAGTATTCTTATGTATGAGTTAAAAGCTACCGCCAAACACCCCCAAGTTTGTGTCTTTAAAGGGAGAGGAAAGAAAACAAAACAAAACAAAAGGATATTAACTCTGATTTTTAAATAAATAATTTCGTTCTTTCTTAATAATATGCCTAAGGAACATCTCTAAAGAACATCCCCCTTCACACTTAAAAGATCAGCCCAGATCTCCTGCCCAGTCTCTTCTGCGCTGTAATTCATTAAGGGTGGAAGTGTGCAAACGGTGAAACGAATCCGGAGACAGACGGCCTCGGAGGAGACCACCTCTGGAAACTGTTGGCCTCCAGCAATGGATAATTCCAGGCCTAGACGGTCTTGGTGCTCACCCCAAACTCACAGAAAAGTGCCCTTCGGAAAGAAACCACTTCCATTCAGGGTTTATCCTCTGGTCACTCCAGATTAAGTATTGTGATAGAAGACGAAAGCGGGGAGAAGAGGATTTTAAAAGGAAGGCGGAGTAATCAAACAGAAGAGAGAAGGTTTGTCCCCAAACCTGCGCCTCTGTTAAAAACCCCCGAAGTCATCAAACCGATACCAACCCTGAACGTTCGTTGGGAGAAACGGAGTTAAAAAGACTCATCTAAGATTTCAAAATTATTACCTCTGCAGGAATGTAAACGAAGACAAAAATGTCAAAGAACGCATTTTCAATAGAGCATCTCCCAGCCGGTGCGACCCGGGTGCCACCAGCCAGCACAGCACCCGGCCCCACCGCGCCCCCCGGGAAAAGTGGGAAAGACGGGGGGACTGCTGAAGGAAGTACCTTGTTTTGTCTCCAAAGGGCAACATAGCAAACGTGGGAAGTTGGAGGTGCACACCAGGCGGCCTCTGCGGACCCTGGACTGCAGGAGGCGTCGGGGGGCGACGACTCGCCCAGGTGAGGCGGGTCGCTCGAAGCCGGCTTCCCTACGGTCCCCGCCGTCGCGCCGCCGCCCGCCGCCGCCCGCTCGCCCCGCGCCGCGCCGCCCCCTGGCGGGGAGCGCCAGGCCGGACCGCGGCCGTGCGCCGGCGGGTGGGAGCCCGGCTGCCAGCCCCGGCCGGCTCTTCCACCATCACCGCCCCGCGAGCGCCTCCCTCCCGGCCGAGGCGGCCAGCTCCGGCTGCCCGAAGGCCGCTGCCCCGAGCCGGCGACGGCGAAGTCCGGGCCCCTTCTCCAAAGGAGTGCGCCTGGGAGTCAGCCCGCGTCCGCGCGCAGCAGCCTTGCCCTGGCTGCGGCTTCGCATCAACTCTCCGGCTTCCGGGCACCCGCCAGCCTCCCACTCTTCGTTCCACCCTCCTAGCCCTTCGGCTTCAGCCTCAATGCCTCTCCAACTCTCCCGCGGGCGTTTCCCACGCGCGCCTCGACTGTCAGCCGCGCAGCCTCCTCCCAAAGCACAGGCTCCCTCCTCCCCGCCCTCCGCAGCAGCCGCCCGGGCGCTTGGCTCCGGACCAGGAAGACTGGCCTCCGGGGTCGCCTCGGGCCGCGCGGGACCTGCCACCCCCCGGGGTCAGCTCTCCGCCGTCCTTTGTGTGCGCGCCGCCAGCCCCTCTGCGGAGCGCCTTCCACGCCGCCGCCTCGCGCGCAAACGCGAAGGAGAGGAAGAGCGCGGGACAACTAGGGGACTGGAAGGGGTAAAAGACGACAGCACTCACTCTGGGAAGGTTCCGGCATGGTGCTGGCTTTGGGCTGCTTCTCGGTCTCGCCCCTACCCCGGCTTCCCCGCCCCGCCAGGGCCGGGGCAAAGGGGGACGGGGGAGGAGCGGAGCCACGGGGACCGCGTTGGAAATGGTGCTTCCGGAGCTGCAGGGAAGGGGGTCAAACACTGTTTTGGTTTCGCTAAGGAGATTTAGGGGAACCAGGAGGCTAGAGAAAGGCCCGTGAGCGCAAATATATGGAAATAATCTTGCTCCCAGGGAATACCAGGGCAGCCGGCGTGTAGGGGGTGGGGGTGGGGGTTCGGCACATACATTTTTGTATTTGAACTTTTGTGAGCACGTTGGATCGGATCCGACGCTTGGATTTTTCGACTGTACTCGCCTTAAAAGTCGAGGTCTCTACACCGTAAGATCATGGCCCTACTTCAAAAGCACAGGGCCTGAGAGTGGAGGCTGTTTAATGCTTAAGGAAGGGAATTCAGTAGGGAAGAGAGAAACCCCAGGTCATGCTCCATGCCCCGGCCGGGTCTTCCGTGGCTCCTCCTCTTACCTGGTGCCTTTCCTAACAAAGTAAGAGAAGGTAAAGTTCCAGTGATCGTCCAGCCACGCTTCGACCGAGTCCTGGTCCCATTGCTGTTGCGGCCGCGCGGAGTCGGGGCCGGCCCTCTCCATGATCAGCCCGGCTCTCTGCGGTCAGCTGGTGCTGGTTTTCCACTCCAGCTGGGGTCCTTTCCCTCGGAGGAGCAGAACTCGCCTCGAGACCCTCCCCCTTCGCCCTGCTTCAGTCGGGCCGGCTTTCGGCGGAGCTGCTCAGGCGCCGGGCCAGCCTCCTGCCGCGCCCCGCCTCTCCCGGTCCTCACCGCTTCCAGGTGCGGCGGGCGGGGCGGTGCTGCAGCCCCGCGCCTTCCCCGGGGTCTGTCTGAGACTGGCTCTGGAAGTCTCTCTAGGCTCCAGATTCCGAGGCGGCCGGGGCGGCGACTGGCGAGCTCTCCGGAAGCCTAGTGGCCAGGACTAGAAAGGAGGCCAGGCGGCCGCTGGGGTGCGCTGCGTGCCAAGCCGGCTCCGGAGGAGCGCGCAAAGGTGACTGTGGATGTGTTCGCTGAGCGTCCCGCTCTAGGCAAGGGAAGGTCACGCTGTGGAGACCCAGCCCAAACCCAGAGAGCGGTAGCTGGGGAAATTTTCGCCCGAAAATGAGAGGTGCTAGTAGCCCGGGCTCTTTCACCCGCGCCTGGGAGAACAATGACTGTCTTGCCTCGCTTTCCGCCAGATCAGCGCGTGGGTCTGGGAGGAGCTGCGACCCACGGCCCACGGAGCCCGGACAGCGCAACCGCTCAGGGCGCCCCCGCCAAGGACCACGTCTGGGGTGACGAGATCTGGGACGTGAGTCACCAAAATAGATTCGACAGTCCTGGTGGGTAACTTCTAACAGAGCCATTCCTGTGATTAACGTTAATAATAACCATAGTAAGTATAAATTAACTGCCTTCGCAGGAAAGGCTTAATTTGCCTTTCTTTGCATTAAGCCCCCTTTCCTAACTGGAAAAAGATAAAGGTAAATTGAAATACAATAATCACTATGGTTTGTGTATGAAATCGCAAATCTCCATACAAGTAGGGTAACTTGCTCGTAGGGGCAGTCCCCAGGTACCGTGCAGAGCAGCCAGTTAGCCCAGTTTTTAATTCGTCATTTATATTGAACTGGAGTTAAAATACACATGCCTCGAAAAATGTATCCGTTTAAAAGGGCTCGGCATTCCTACCCTGTTTTGTCGTATTCTTATCAAGCTTTGATAGGGCTTCCCTTGTGGCTCAGCTGGTAAAGAGACTGCCTGTAACTGCGGGAGACCTGGGTTCGATCCCTGGGTTGGGAAGATCCCCTAGAGAAGGGAGTGGGTACGATCCCCTAGAGAAGGGAGAGGCTACCCACTCTAGTATTCTGGCCTGGAGAATTCCCTGGACTGTATAGTCTGCTGCTGCTGCTGCTGCTAAGTCGCTTCAGTCGTGTCGGACTCTGTGTGACCCCGTAGACGACAGCCCACCAGGCTCCCCCGGCCCTGGGATTCTCCAGGCAAGAACAATGGAGTGGGTTGCCATTTCCTTCTCCAATGCATGAAAGTGAAAAGTGAAAGTGAAGTCGCTCAGTCGTGTCCGACTTGTAGTGACCCCATGGACTGCAGCCCACCAGGCTCCTCCATCCATGGGATTCTCCAGGCAAGAGTACTGGAGTGGGTTGCCATTGCCTTCTCTGTATAGTCTATCAGGCTGCGAAGAGTCAGACACGACCGAGCGACTTCACTTCACTTCTGTCATGCTTCACAAAAAAAGAATTGGGAGTCTTCCCTTGCTTTGTTCTCATCCCCATCTCCCTGCAGTTTTAATATGGTATTTTGCAATGACCTAATTTTTTTTGGCAGAATTAAACTGGAGCTGTGTGTTTCACAATGTGTGAACGACACCATTAGCAGTGATATACCAAAAGTGATGTAGCTGACACACTTTTAACAAACTCCTTTCAAAATATTCTTGGCAAGAATGTAAGACATTACTCACTACATAGAAACACATAATTAAACAGATAATATGAGAACTTTAATAAATGTCTTCCAGTCCCCCAGTTTATACTTCCTTCATTAAATAATTGTCCTTTTGTAATTTCAGTTTCTTTGAAAGTTCACTGTTGTATGCAAGTAGCCACAAACCAGTAAAAAGCAAGCAAAGGAGTATGAAATAATACATGGTAAGTTATATCAGACTTTTAAATGAGAATTATTTTCTAATTTCTTACTATGATAGTGATTATAGTGCTCATGACCTAAAGACCATCTCCTCAGTGGTCAGGTTTTCTCTGTGGAAGGTCATGCATTTCTCCCCTCAGGAGGTCAATTATAATTTAAAATTCTACTTCCAACTAAGGATGGAGTGAATTTTTGGCTTAAAAATGCTTGCTTTGGTTGGCTACCATGATTAAATAAACAGGCATTATCCAAATGTCCGTTTTCTCTCCCAACCTGAAAGGGTTAAATTATCAGAAACCAGGAAGGCGTCTAAAAAATTATGCAAGAAAAACAATCCCTGGACTCTCCCATCAGTGAGTCTCAAGTCTGTGTGGTATAGATGTTGGGTGGGGGTTACTGTGAAGGCCGTTACCTGAGTGAGTATATCACAAGGGATGGGGATGAGGCATTTCACACTGTTCTAGTCTCTAGAAAACTCAGATAAAACAATACCTCTTGTAACATTAAAGTACTTAAAGTTAAGAATATTTTGAACTGGCCTCACCCTGGCATCTGTTCTCCAGCTCCTTTTATTCTTTATCCCAATTTCCCCATTTTTTTTAACATACATTCTTTCTAACTTATTGGTATGGATTGCTCTAAGCATATCAAATCTTGTTTTAGAATAAGTTGAAGGATGAGTAAATAATAAACATTACCAGGAAATAACCTGGAAAATGATGTAAATGCTACTTAAAAAAACTTGCACTGACTTAACACAAAGCCCTCCAACCTGTTATATTCTCATTGTACTAGGAAAAAACCCGAAGTCTCTAACATGGCTTACAAGGTTTTGCGTGACTTTTACTCATTTCTGTTGCTAAAGGTTTTGTTCATACAACTAGAAAAAACAAACAATGGATGATCAAATTCCTTTTCCAAAAGAGAACACAGATTATAAAAGTCATGACATCTTTCCTGCCTTTTTTTTTTCCAAACACTACATAGTATCTTCTTTTTTCTTACAGCAAACCTATATATTCTAAGCTTGAGAAAACTGAGTAAATATATTAGCATATATAATGTGCTAATAAATATATTAGCACATATAATAGGATCTAGGTCCCTCATTGTTGAAGGGGAAGCCTAGAAGGTACATTGTGATGTTGAAATGCAATTGGAGGTTACAAATTAAATGTGTGTATGTGTGTGTGTGTGCATGCGTGCATGATGTGGGGAAATCCCACATGACAAGGAAATGCAGGCAGCTTTTAAGAGCTGTGGGCAGCCTCCAGCTGATAGCCTACAAGGAGCTCCAGCCACCAAGAAAATTAATTCTTCGGTGTTGTAACTGCAAGACTAAGACTAAAGTGAACTCAAAAGCAGGTATTTCCCCAGTCACGCCTCAAATGGGACCACAACCACAATTCCAGCCAATAAACTGATTGCACCCTTATGAGATGCTAAGCAGTAGACATCTTCATAATCAACATCTTAATAACACTGAGTCCTATATCTATTAATGTATGTATTTATCCATTTACTTCAATCTTTCAAAATTTCTCCCAGCAGTGTCTTGAAGTTTTTAGTGTACATGACTTACATGTATTTTGTTAAACTTATTTCAGTATATATCCCACTGTCACTGAGAAATACTAGAAGCAATGATATTCATGTGGCAGAGTACACTTAGTCCCAGATTTTGGTTTAAACATATCTTTCTTCACTTCAAAAGAAACCAAGAGTCTCTGTAGAAGATTCCAGGTCTGTGACAGGGAAAGTGCAAAATATACCTGGAAAATCTTGTTTTGACAGAATATAAGAAAGACTTAAAAATAATGCCAGCATATCAGAACAGAGGACTTCCAAAATATAATACAAATCTGAAACAATTAGAACATCAAAATACATATTGATATATATTGACATATATTGATAGTAACAAATTTTAAACCATTGACTAAAATAAACTGTGATTCCATACTGATATAAATAAGTAACTAGATAAGCAATAAACAGAAGAGAAAGGAATGTTCCAGAATGTCAATGAAATGAATATAAAAGGAATCATGTAATTACAAAATCATTGAAAAGAAGTTGTTAGTCACTCAGTCATCTCCGACTCTGCGACTCCATAGACTGTAGCCCACCAGGCTCCTCTGTCTATGAGATTCTCCAGGCAAGAATACTGGAATGGGTAGCCATTCCCTTCTCCAGGGGATCTTCTTGACCTAGGGGTTGAACCTGGGTTTTCTGTATAGCAGACAGATTCTTTTACTGTCTGAGCCACTAGGGAACCCAGAAAAATCACTAATGGTCATTAGAATTAACTGATGAGAGTGTGATGATGGGTGGGATATTTACATAGCTTCAAGTGTCACCTGGCAGGTTTCTTATTAGTTACCATGGGCAAATAGTATCTTTACAACAAAGAGACTCTAACTAAGTGATTCAGTATCACTTATATTGGGACAAACCAACAGTATGCACATTTTAGAACATACTGAGAAGGATACAACATTACATTTATGTCATTACTGTCAAAATTGTGAATCTAGTCATGAGGATGAGATTGACTGATTTCCATACAAACATACCTAGATTGAGGGACATTCTGCAAAATAACTGGCCTGCATGCTTCAAAAATTTCAAGGTCAAGAAAGGTAAAGACTGAGGAGCTGTTTGTTAGTTATTCATTGCTATGGAGCGATACCACCACACTATTAGTGACTGAAAGCAACACACACTCATTATCTCTGTTTCTGTGAATTAGGAGTCTAGGTTGGTTGAGCTGGGCATTCTGCTCAGGGGTGTCTCACAAGGCAGTCAGGGTGCTGGCCAGAGCTATAGTCTCATCTGAGGCTCAACTGGAGAAGGAGCCTCTTCTAGGATCACTCAGACTGTTGGGAGAATTAACTTTCTTGTGATTGTAGAACTGAGAAATTCTTTCTCTTGCTGGATGCTACCTGGAACTTGTACAGGTCACTGGCTGGAGGCCCCTCTCTGGTTCTCAAAGCCACTTTCAGTGCCTTGCCACGGGGAGCTTTCCAACGTGGTCAGTTGTTTCCTCAGAACCAGCAAGGGAGACAGCCTCCAGCAAGAAGGGCAGTGCACGTTTGTAATAATGTCATCAAAACTGTCACAGACACATAATCACATGCATACCTTTGCCATATTGTTTGTTCGAAGTGTGGGCAAAATAACATGTTGCCTGCCATTTCAGTAAACAGCGAATGTTGCCTGCCATCAAGCCTGCAGCTGTCCCAACCGTGTGCTCAGAGGGGAATATGCTGCTGCTGCTAAGTCGCTTCAGTCATATCCGACTCTGTGTGACCCCATAGATGGCAGCCCAGCAGGCTCCCCTGTCCCTGGGATTCTCCAGGCAAGAACACTGGAGTGGGTTGCCATTTCCTTCTCCAATGCATGAAAGTGAAAAGTGAAAGTGAAGTTGCTCAGTCATGCCTGACTCTTAGCAACTCCATGGACTACAGCCTACCAGGCTCCTCTGTCCATGGGATTTTCCAGGCAAGAGTACTGGAGTGGGGTGACATTGGGTGTAAATAGTAGGATGAAGGGATCATGGAGGCCACCTCAAAAATCCACCTAGAATAATATTGTAGAATAAGGTACAGTGATTGGGACATAACATGTGTTCAGTAGCTATTTGTTGGGTCAATTTAAAAAGAACTGTGGGCTTTTTAAAAGAGTATTTTGGCAGTTGTTTCTGTTCAGTCATTAAGTCTTTGTGACTCTGTGGACTGCAGCATACCAGGCTCCTCTGTCCTCCACCATCTCCCAGACTTTGCTCAAATTCCTGTCCATTGAGTCAGTGGTGCTAGCTAATCATCTCATCCTCTGCTCTCCCGTTCTCCTCCTGCCTTCCACCTTTCCCAGCATCAGGGTCTTTTCCAAGGAGTCAGCTGTTTGCAAACAGCTCCAAAAGTATTGGAGCTTCAGCTTCAGGATCAGTCCTACCATTGAAAATTCAGGATTGATTTCCTTGGTTTGATTGGTTTGATTTCCTTGCAGTCCATAGGACTCTCAAGAGTCTTCTCTAGCACCACAATTCAAAAGCATCAATTCTTTGGCACTCAGCCTTCTTTATGGTTCAACTCTCACATCTGTGCATGACTACTGGAAAAACCAGTTTTGACTATAGGGACCTTTGTCAGTCTCTGCTTTGTAGAATGTTGTCTAGGTTTGTCATAGCTTTCCTTCCATGGAGCAAGTGTCTTTTAATTTCATGGCTGTAGTCACTGTCCACATTGATTTTGGAGCCCAAGAAAATAGAACCTGACATTACTTCCACTTTTCCACCTTTTATGAAGTGATGGGACTGGATGCCATGGTCAAAAAGCTAAGGTAAGGTTTTTTGAATGTTGAGTTTTAAGGCAGCTTTTTCACTCTCCTCTTTCACCATCGTCAAGAGGCTCTTTAGTTCCTCTTTACTTTCTGCCATAAGGGTGGTATCATCTGCATATCTGAGGTTGTTGATACTTCTCCCAGCAATCTTGATTCCAGCTGTGATTTATCAAGCCTGGCAGTTGTATGAAGCAGGGTGACAATATACAGTCGTGTTGTACTCTTTTCCTAATTTTGAACCAGTTCATGTCTGGTTCCAACTGTTGGTTCTTGACCTGCATACAAGTTTCTCAGGAGGCAGGTAAGGTGGTCTGGTATTCCCATCTCTTTAGGAATTTTCCACAGTTTTCTGTGATCCACACAGTCAAAGGCTTTGGTGTAGTCAATGAAGCAGAAGTAGGTGTTTTCCTGGAATTCCTTTGCTTTCTCCATGATCCGATGAATGTTGACAATTTTATCTCTGGTTCCTCTGCCTTTTCTAAATCCAGCTTGTACATCTTGAAGTTCTCGATTCATGTACTGCTGAAGCCTAGCTTGAAGGATTTTGAGTATAGCCTTGCTAGCATGTGAGATGAGTGTAATTATACAGGAGTTTGAACATTCTTTGGCATTGCCCTTCTTTTGGAATGGAAAAGCATTCCATTGGGATTGGAATGAAAACTGATTTTTTCCAGTCCTGTGGCCACTGCTGAGTCTTCCAAATTTGTTGAGATATTGAATGAAGCACTTTAACAGCATCATCTTTTAGAATTTTAAATAGCTTTAAATTTTCACTCAACTTTGATACTGCCTCTGGCGGTACTTTTGCTTATTGGATATATGTAAATATGTCAGCAACTGATCTTTGGGGAAGGTTTATTTCTTTTAGTGGTCTGTGGAAGTCTTATCACACTTCACAAGATCATCCTTTATTTTTAGCAGCACTAGGCTCATGTGATATAGCAGTTTTCTGCAGAGAGTGTTGGAGTACATGTTTCAGGGTGTCACACAGTAGGGATCAGCTTATTATTTTTAACTGCATAAATTTAAATCAAGCCATAATTATATATTTCAAAGACAGAGCCAACCTATGAATAATAAGACTGTGTTATGGTGCAGTGCAATGATTTCAATCAGTACACAGCATGTTCCCTCCAAATCAAACATAGGGTTTTTTTACCCAAGTCTCTTGAAGAAGCCAAGAATTCTATTTGATGTATAAAGGCTGATCCATGTGAGGAGACATTACACAGTGATGGCGAGCAGCTGTTCTTCACATCAAGGAAGGTCACAACGAGAGGAAATGGACTTACATTCAAACAGGAGAGATTTTGGACAGATACTAGACACACTTTCCTGACAAAGGGATGCAGCACAGATGGATTCAGGATGAAAAACAACTGTGGAATTTCCCCCCAGCAACTTTTACAAATGAGGTGGACAACCATCTGTTGCTAATGCTTTGAAGTCCTGTCTTAGGGCAGATCAACCTCAGGAACTCCTGAGGTTTCTCACTGCCCTTTCACCTGCGTCTGGAGAAGATATTAAACAGAAGAATGATGTTGTTTTAATTGATCAGTATAATATGCACCATGCACATAAACATGAAATAACCTAAAACACCTATATCCAGAACAAACCTATGCTCTTTTCATCCACTTTCCTATTAGAGAAAAGATTTCATTCTCTAGAGAAAATATCTTGTGCTAGTCAGAATGGCTAAAAATAAAATAATTAGTTTAGAAAGAAATAGCAAGGAGTGAAACACTTTTAAAAGTCAACTGCACCTGAGTGTGACATACTTAACTAAAAACCAGTTTAAAAGTAGGTCATTTAAAAATAGACTCTTTAAGGTTAAAGGAACAAAAACGTGTATGTTTAAACGTAAATCAAGAGATATCATCTTGTTGATCTTGATTCCAGCCTAGAGAATCATTTGTCTTTCCTTTGTAAGTTACAGACTAAAATTTTTTTAAGTGATGCTCAGTCTCATTTAAAATATCTCAGATGACTGCATAGACATCATTATGAAGCCTGCCTCTTCCCAAATATGTAAGGAAAGTGTGATTTAATTATAATGCCACAGGGAAAGAAAAAAAGAACCTCATGATCAGAGATAATTTTCATCTTTTAGAAGTAGCTTTTGGATAACTTTTTTGACTGAACTCTTTGGAAACAAAAATCAACATTTTTTAATTTAATAAAATCAACTAAAACTCAAAAAAGACCCTAAGTATTAGGAATACTTATGCAAAATTCTTCATTCAACTTTACTACATGCCTTGAAAATAATACATGTTTTAAATAAACAAAGGCTGTACGGAGATGAAGTTCATTCTTTTCACAGTGACTCAATTTTCCCATTCACTTCTTATAGGGAAATGAACAATATATTGAAAGTAGGTAATGTGCAACATTCTAATCTGGAAGTTCCAGGATAAAACTTCTGGCTATGCTTACATAAAATGTTGTCTTTAAATAATAGCACTTCCAAGAAGAGCAATCAATAAATCAATGGAAAGAAGGAACTGTTCCATGGAACAGTTCATTTGTTTTCATTCTTCTCTGTCAGTGACATCACTGATGTGGTGCATAGATTGGAAGTATTGTGCAATACTGGTCTGAGAACTTGAAAAACATTTCTATAATGTCTTAAAACTCTAGAATTGATCAATGTAAGTTATTTTCTCTTTGCCATAGTTACCTTGGAAAGCTGTATGTTTTTATAAACTGTGTTGCCATTGCTTGAAACATTTTGGGAAATTCCTCTTTGAATTGCTTTCAAAGTCTGCATTTGACTTTTTGCATCTCTTCAATAGTGACAATATTTTGGTTTGTAGATTTCATGCTGAGAGTGAATTTTTTTTGTTTTTTGTTTTTGTTTTTTTTTGGTATTTTAAAGAGCCTAAATTTACTTCATTGGAAGAACTGATGCTGAAGCTGAAACTCCAATACTTTGGCCACCTCATGTGAAGAGTTGACTCATTGGAAAAGACCCTGATGCTGGGAGGGATTGGGGGCAGGAGGAGAAGGGGACGACAGAGGATGAGATGGCTGGATGGCATCACTGACTCGATGGACGTGAGTTTGAGTAAACTCTGGGAGTTGGTGATGGACAGGGAGGCCTGGCATGCTGCGATTCATGGAGTCGCAAAGAGTCGGACACGACTGAGCGACTGAACTGAACTGAACTGAAAGTTACTTCACCTATGGTCTGGTGGGAAATAAGAGGGTTTTTTTTGTTTGTTTTTTTTTTGGTTTTTTTTTTTTTTTTGGTAAAATGGTTACAAGGTTATGAGACTGATTTTTATAGTCGAGATTAGAAGTTTGTGTTATCCTGTTTGTCAGCTATGTGACTGCCCAACACCTCAGTTTCTTTATTTGTAACAACAGTAACAATGGTTCACATAGACTTGTTCTATTAAGTGATATAATAAATATACCATAGTAGTCAGAGTGCCCAGCACACAGTTGAACAGTTCTCACCTGAAGAATAACTCCATGAAGGGATTTCTAGACCTCTCCTTTCTATTAAACTCTCAATCCATCAATCCAGATCCAGCACATCACTCAAAACTGACTCCAAATCCATTCTCTGAAGTCACCTTTGTTGTGTAAGTAATTCATTTTGTAATTTTCTCTTTTTCCAACCAATCATGGAGTCCTCAAGACTGATCTTTCATCATGACTCTTAAATCTTTTTCTCCAACCCACTTCCTGTCTTCAATCCCTGAAGCCATGCCTTCTCCATGTTGTAGGCAGAGTGATCTTTCCAAAGTGTTAGCCTGATGGAGTCACTTCCCTCTTAAAACATTTTAATGTCTCCCCATTATCCTCTGGTAGAAGACAATCTTCTCAGTAGGACGTAGAAAGCTATTTGTGATCTGAAGTTGGTTTACTGCAGAAAGTCAATGCCACATTTCTTTAAATGTAGCATATTCTCATGTTCCTAGGATTTTGCATGAGGCTGAAATTTGTTCTCTTTCGCTTCTGGCTAATTCCTATTATTTCCTCTGGATTTATTTTAGACATTAGGTGCTCCAGGAAGCTCAATACTCTCAGGCCCTCTAAGGGCCCCACTTCCCACATGAGGCTTATTTATGTATACCTCTTACGTAATCTCGTAACACTTGCTTAGCCATTGGACTGTATTGTTACCCTCTATTTGTTTGAAATTTATTTACAGGTACTGTGTCTTATTCATACCAGTCTTAGTTACACCCTCCAGGACCTTGTGTTCACATTTGTATCCCTAGGAACATAATGTGCTCAGTTGCTCAGCTGTGTCTGACCATTTGCGACCCCATGAACTGTAGCCAGGCTCCTCTGTCCATGGGATTTTCCTGGAAGAATACTGGAGTGGGTTGCCACTTCCTCCTTCAGGGAACATAATAGGCCTCAGTAATCATTTATTGAATGAACGAATGAATGAATAATGTTTCTGACGTCTTATTTACTGTTCTTGTGACTCATTAACAATTTTTATTGCTATTAAGATTTAAAAAAAAAAAACTGTCAAATTTTGGCTCTCACACCCGCCCTCTCTGCCTTGGAAAAATCCAAATAGTTGCATTGAATCTACCTCAACCTCTCACTTAATGTGGATCTTTAAGGATCATCTTAAAGGATCATCTCAGAAGGATCTTCTGAGCAAGCAAATAAGACACACAATCAGAGCTGCCAAACAGAGCTGTGATTTTCTTGAGGCGTTTGTCTACTCTGGACATTATATTCTATATTTACTATTTGTTGTTTTTTTTTTTTATTCCTGATGTCTGTAAGCTCCATAAGGTTGAATTTGCTTCATTCACCACTGGGTCCCCAGGTCCCACCATACTATCTGGCACATATTGGGTCTTTAATTTTAAGTAAAGTACTGAATACCAGATTATAAGATCCTTGAGAACAGTAAATTGGGTATGTTCCACATCATGACCTAAAATGTTATATAGTATGTGATTGATAGATATATGTACATGTATTTTTTTGTTGTAGTTGCCGATAAAAAGTAACAGGATGCCTCTTGAGGCAGACAGAAACTGTAGGTATCCTTTGAGGGGGAAAATTAACAATTAAGTGAGCACTTCCATCCTGCGAGAAAGAGGGCAGACTGTTTCTTTGAATCAGATCTGCTAAAAATCACATGAAGTTTTGCCTCTAGTTATGTACAGGTGGCATTGGAAGGTTTCCGCTGAAGGGGGATGCCATCCCTGGGGCCCCTTGAGCAAAGGCAGATTCCTAGGATGGAATTAGATTAATTTGCATAAGGAACTTGGAACTTCTGGAAGAGATGAACTAAAATGTGTATCTTAATTACCTGAGATCTAGCACTGGGAGGCAGCTGGGGGTGGCGGGGGTTGGTGGAGAGTGCGCCAAGCTGAGTCAGGATGTCCCTGATCCAGGTGCAGAGGCAGAGAGCATGGGCTCCTCCTGAGGAAATTCACCTGCGAAAGGGCACAGGTGGTTTCACCTCACAGTCACCGAGGCGCACCGCACCATTCGCTTACCGGACGCCTTCCGAGTCTGAGTGAGTCCCTAGCACTGTGGTCACAGAGCTGCTTTACGACGTTGTTCACTGTCTGTGTACGGCGCAGTGAGTCCGCGGTCAGGACACATACATCCCCTCTCTTTGGGTTTCCTTCCCATCTGGGCCACCGCGGAGCGCTGAGGGGGGTTCCCTGCGCTATAGGGTAGGTCCTCACTCATTGTTTATCTGTTTCACACATAGCAGTGTGTATACTGTGGTCCCAATTCCTCCTACCCTCCCACCCCCCCAACCCTGTGTCCACACATTTGTTCTCTACATCTGGGGCTCTATTTCTGCTTTGCAAATAAGTTCTGTATCATCTTTCTAGATTCTACATATAATCGATATTATATTTGTTTTTCTTTTTCTGTCATTTCTTTTTATTGTTGAGTTTTTGCTAGCTGCCCTGAGGTAGGAAAGGCTTAATAGACTATCCCTACCACCCATGCTTCAGAATCACCTAATACCAGGACAGGAAAGGTCAGACATCCTGTCAAGATATGAATGTGCCTTATATCACCTGTCACTAGAAGTATGTGGATAATTCTAGAGAAAAAAGACTCTGATTTGGAGAATCTGGAAAACTGTGAAGAAACAGTTTAAAATGAAACTGCAAGATGTCTTAAAATTACTGGACAGCAAAAAATTCTGGAAGATACAGAAGGGAAATGCTACTTTACTAGCCTTTGCTGAAAAAGATATTAACTATTTGATTCTGAAGATAAAAAAGAAAAGGATGTAGAGTATGATTTCCAGGGCCTTCACCTGATACTCTACCATTCCCTGCCCTCCATCATTTTTTTTAAACAGAGCTTCACGGTGAAAGGGGACCTGGTATCTGACGTTGCTGGACTCTTGGGTGTACAAGTACACTGTATCCCAAGTCTCAATATGCAACCACAACAGACTAACATGTTGCTAGTGGCCCTGTGTAAGGATAGTTTGTAAAGATATCCCAGTGGTGGGATTCCAACTGGAAGTAAGTCTATTTTTTCCTGCAGGTGAGAAATAGACTACCAGAAATTGAGGATGTGTAGGTAATGAAATTCTAGCCCAAACCAAAGAACACTGTTCCATATGAACACAGATTAAGAATGAAACGTACAACAATAGGAAATACAAATGTAGGTAATGAAGGGCTTATAGGGTTCCTTCCTCTTGGTCATTCCTATGTTCTCACGGACACACTCCTATATAACCATAGCACAGTGCTTGAAAGTCCTAAAACAAGTATTTGAAGATTAGAAGAGTCACTGGATATGCTGGGTATCTTCTGTTTGTTCCTCTGGCTCCTCTGTTCTCCAGAGGGCTGGCTTATAAGGACTGTATAAACAAGTTCCTTTGGAGGCAAGAATATACAGTGGAGAAAAGACAGCTCTTCAATAAGTGATGCTGGGAAAACTGGACAGCTACATGTCAAAGAATGAAATCAGAACGTTCTCTAACACCATGTACAAAGTTAAATTCAAAGTGGATCAAAGACCTAAATATAAGACCGGATACTATAAAACTCCGGAAAACTCAGGCAGGACACTGACATAAATTTCAGCAATATCTCTTTGGAACCATCTCCTAGAGGAATGGAAATAAAAACAAAAATAAACAAATGGGACCGAATTAAACTTAAAAGATTTTGCACAATAAAGGAAACCATGAACAAAATGAAAAGATAACCTAAAGTATGGGAGAAAATATTTGCAAACAATATAATCAATAAAAGATTAATATCAAACATATATACATGGCTCAATAAAAAAAATGGGCAGAAGATCTATATAGACATTTCTCCAAATAAGACATACAGATGGGCAACAGGCACATGAAAATATGCTCAACATTGCTAATTATTAGAGAAAATGCAAATCAGAACTACAATGAGGTATATCACCTCACATGGTCAGAATGACCATCATCAAAAAGTCTACAAGTAATAACTACTGGAGAGACTGTGGAAAAAAAGGAACCCTCCTACACTGTTGGTAGGAATGGAAATTGGGGCAGCCACTATGGAGAACAGTATGGAGTTTCCTGAAAAAACTGAAAATAAAGTTACCACATGATCCTGCAACCCCACTCCTGGACATAAATCCAGAGAAAACTATACTTCAAAAATATGCATACACCCCAATGTTCACTGCAGCAACTCCTTACAATAGCCAAGACATGGAAGCGACCCAAATATCCATTGACAGATGAATGAATAAAGAAGATGTGGTATATTTATACAAGGAAATACTACTCAGTCATAAAAAGAATGAAATAATGTCATTGGCAGCAACATGGATGGACCTAAAGATTATCATACTAAGTGAAGTCAGTCAGACAGAGAAAGATAAATATCATATGATGTCATATGTAGCAAGGAGAGATAAGAAAGCCTTCCTCAGTGATCAATGCAAAGAAATAGAGGAAAACAATAGGATGGGAAAGACCAGAGATCTCTTAAAGAAAATTATAGATACCAAGGGAACATTTCATGCAAAGATGGGCACAATAAAGGACAGAAATGGTAGGAACCTAACAGAAGCAGAAGATATTAAGAAGAGGTGGCAAGAATACACAGAAGAACTGTGTATTCTTCATGACCCAGATAATCACGATGGTGTGATCACTCACCTAGAGCCAGACATCCTGGAATGTGAAGTCAAGTGGGCCTTAGAAAGCATCACTATGAACAAAGCTAGTGGAGGTGATGGAATTCCAGTTGAGCTATTTCAAATCCTGAAAGATGACACTGTGAAAGTGCTGTACTCAATATGCAGCAAATATGGAAAACTCAGCAGTCGCCACAGGACTGGAAAAGGTCAGTTTTCATTCCAATCCTAAAGAAAGGCAATGCCAAAGAATGCTCAAACTACCGCACAATTGCACTCATCTCACACGCTAGTAAAGTGATTATTAAAATTCTCCAAGCCAGGCTTCAGCAATTCGTGAACCGTGAACTTCCAGATGTTCAAGCTGGTTTTAGAAAAGGCAGAGGAACCAGAGATCAAATTGGCAACATCCGCTGGATCATCGAAAAAGCAAGAGAGTTCCAGAAAAACATCTATTTCTGCTTTATTGACTATGCCAAAGCCTTTGACTGTGTGGATCACAATTAACTGTGGAAAATTCTTCAAGAGATGGGCATATCAGACCACCTGACATGGTGCCTCTTGAGAAACCTGTATGCAGGTCAGGAAGCAACAGTTAGAACTGGGCATGGAACAACACACTGGTTCCAAATAGCAAAAGGAGTACTTCAAGGCTATATATTGTCACCCTGCTTATTTAACTTCTATGCAGAGTACATCATGAGAAGTGCTGGGCTAGAGGAAGCACAAGTTGGAATCAAAATTGCTGGGAGAAATATCAATAACCTCTGATATGCAGATGACACCAACCTTATGGCAGAAAGTGAAGAAGAACTGAAAAGCCTCTTGATGAAAGTGAAAGAGGAGAGTGAAAAAGTTGGCTTAAAGCTCAACATTCAGAAAACTAAGATCATGGCATCCAGTCCCATCACCTCATGGGAAATAGATGGGGAAACAGTGGAAACAGTGACTGACTTTATTTTTGGGGCTCTAAAATCACTGCAGATGGTGATTGCAGCCATGAAATTAAAAGACGCTTACTCCTTGGAAGGAAAATTATGACCAACCTAGAAAGCATATTAAAAAGCAGAGACATTACTTTGCCAACAAAGGTCCATCTAGTCAAGGCTATAGTTTTTCCAGGGGTCATGTATGGATGTGACAGTTGGACTGTAAAGAAAGCTGAGCGCCAAAAAATTGATGCTTTTGAACTGTGGTGTTGGAGAAGACTTGAGAGTTCCTGGGACTGCAAGGAGATCCAACCTGTCCATCCTAAAGGAGATCAGTCCTGGGTGTTCATTGGAAGGACTGATGTTGAAGCTGAAACTCCAATACTTTGACCACCTGATGCTAAGAGTTGACTCATTGGAAAAGACCCTGATACTGGGAGGGATTGGGGGCAGGAGGAGAAGGGGACGACAGAGAATGAGATGGTTGGATAGCATCATTGACTTGATAGACATGGGTTTGGGTGGACTCTGGGAGTTGGTGATGGACAGGGAGGCCTGGCATGCTGTGGTTCCTGGGGTCACAAAGAGTCGGACACAACTGAGCGACTGAACTGAACTGAACTGAACATGTATATCTGGAGTGTAAAAAAATGATACAAATGAACTTATTTACAAAAGAGAGACTGACAGACATAGAAAACAGACTCATAGTTTCCAAAGGGGAAATGGGGAGGCAGAGATAAGTTAGGAGTTTCGGATTAGTACTGATATACTACTATATATAAAATAAATAACCAAAAAGGTCCTACTGTATGGCACAGGGAACTATATGCAATATTTTGTAATAACCTATACAGGAAAAGAATCTGAAAAAGAATATATATATATGTATATATATAATTGGAGAAGGCAATGGCGACCCACTCCCGTACTCTTGCCTGGACAATCCAATGGACGGAGGAGCCTGGTGGGCTGCCGTCCATGGGGTGGCTAAGAGTCAGACATGACTGAAGTGACTCAGCAGCAGCAGCAGCAGCATATATATAATCTGAATCACTTTTATTGTACACCTGAAATGAATACATTGTAAATCAACTACTGTTCAATTTAAAAATATGAATATAAAAACATATTAACCAACATAATAGTGATTATAAAAGTATAATAATATAAATTTGTAAATTTCCTCATTTTATTAAATTTTAGTAGGATTAAAAAGAACAAGTTCCTTTGCCCTCTGGCTATTGGTTGTCTTGGTTAATTGGGAGTATAAGCAAGAGATGGCAGGCCAGGAGGAAAATGAGCTCAGCATATTTAATAACCTGATATGGTAAACTAAACATGATGTCATTTTTTTTTTTAATTTTTGCCGTCGAAGGGTGACGTCTAATTCCTTTCTCCCCTGTAATCAGGATTGGCCTAAGTAACTTTCTTGAACAACTGAATGCAGTAGAAGTGACATTTTGAGGCTTCTGAGACTAGATCATCACAAGCAGACTTACAGACCCCACTGCTTCACTTTCTTGGAGCACTCACTCTTGGGGTTCTGAGCTGTCTTGTAAGTAAGAGGTCAACCACCCTGAGACTTCCCTGCTGGAAAGACGCATATGAAGAGAGCGTGGAGAGAGCAATGCTGGCCGTCCCCAAGCTGTTCCAGCCTTCGGAGGCAGATATGTGAGTGAAGACAACGCCTTGAAGGACACTGCAGTCCCAGCAAATAGCTGGTGAAGAAGAACCGAAGAAGCCAGCCAACAGCCTTACTGAGGCCCCAGATATATATGACCCCTGTGGGGCTGTCTCAGACATCTCCAGCTGTTCAAACCACCCCAATCGAGGATCCAGGATTTTGTGAAGCAAGAATAATCCATCCCTGCTGCGCCCTGCCAGAACTAGTGACCCACAAAATTGTGAGCACAGTATGTGATTATCGTTTCAGAGCAATAAACAACCAAACGCCTGGTAACCTCCTAGCTGGGTGAGCCCTGGTAGACTCTGCCCAAGTCTCTCCAAGACAGCCTCTCCATAGAACTACTTTTGCTTTACAGCCTAGGGGAAGGAGTGACTCCCCGCCATCAAGCACTGTACTATCTTTTGTCATTGGCTTTTAAAAATCTTGTCCACCTTTCAGAATAAAGTCCCTTAATTAAATTCTCCTGCATCACCTAGTTTGAGAGTATTATCTGTTTCTTGTCAGGATCTTGGCTTATAAACCAGACTTGATATATATATACACGTTTCAAGATTTATTAAAGAACAGAGGAGAAAGCTACAGTCTATGTAAGGAGTTTCAAAATTATGCTTTAGAAAACCACACAAATTAGCAAAATGGCACATGTACATACTTATATCAGGTAATTAGCATGTTACTGTTCTGTCCGTAGTCCGAGTCCCCGTCGGGAAAGAAGACTCCTTGAAACAATTCAACTCGCAATAGGGGAATTTATTACTGACTCGAGCCAGGGCCTCCCACCCTCACCAGATGTGTGAGGACGAAAGGCCCCGAGCCCCAGTTTTCTCGGGTATTTATTAGGTCAAAATAAGCAGCAGGTAGTTGGTGCAATCGGATTGGTTACACAGTGGGTAGTTGGCGCAAGCTGATAGGTTACACAGTTGCAAGGTAATTTTTGTTGGCCCAAGTGGGGCTTTCAGCTTTCCCCTGATAGGTTGCCTTTTCTCTGGCTAGGCATATGTTGATTGGCTGACTCTAGGAGGCCTGATTATTATGTTACCCTGGGAAACCAGGCCTACTCCTAATCTAGGCTGCCTGCCATGGCGTTAGCCGTGACAGCCTCACAGTTACCCTTAATGAAATACTTTAGAATACTTCAGAAGAGACTAGGTGTTTAAGACTATCCTTAAGGATTTTTGGATTCATTGAGTCTTACTCATTCTTTTGCTTTCTGTGGAAACTGGTCATTTTCTGGAACTGTGTTATTTTATTTAACAGTTTTATGTCACACTTTCTATATTCCAGGCACTCTGAAATAATATACAAATAATATTCACTCAATCCTCCTAATAACCCTATTAGCCGTGTGCTGCTATTATCACCATTTTACAGATGAAGACACTGGGGCATGCAGAGATTATACTAATGGGCAAGGGGCTCACAGTGAGTGGCAGAGCTAGTGACTGAAGCCACACAGTTCAGCTAGAGGGTATGCACTCTTTACCACTGTGTTATGCTGTGAGGTCTTGTCAGGATTATTTTTTAAAGTGTGGGAGTGTTTAAAGAAAACAAAAATAAGGATTATATAGAACTTCCAAACTAGTAACAGTAGAGAGCCATTGCCTTTCCCTGGACTGAAGGAAAGGGAGAAGTTACCAGAAATCAAGGGAGCTGTTTGTACAGGGTGTCTGACAAAAGTTGGTAGCATTTAGGGAGAGATGCAGATAGCCAAAGATGACTCAGTGGAGGAGGAAGAGGGTGGATACACACTCTCATCTCATTGTCCCATGCCCTCCAATCTTCTGCTTAGCTAACCTACCTGAAGCCAGGTGGCTGGAGCAGTCCACGGAGGTCAGCCTCCCAGGACTACAGAGCAGGGTGCTGGTGAGAATGGTGGAGGATGGGTCTCGACAAGCAAATAGAAGATAGCCAACACACCAAAATCTTACTGAGGGTCAGGTTAGGGTGGTGTAAGGAGAGAAGGGTGTTTTGGAGAATTACCAGGTGTCCCATGTAGAGCTCTAGATGAGTGTGGCTGGGGCTTGAAATGCAACCATTTATAGACTTTATGTTGCACTATATGACATTACCATTTTTATAGGTAAAACACCTGGAAAAATTGGCAGTTTCATATAGTTCAACCTAATATTCTGTGTTTTTTCCCATAAAGTTGCTAATAGATAAACTACTCATACCAGATGACTAAATATGTTGCTTCTCACTTGTCAGAGTTAGGGTTGTTCAACAGAATGTGTATTCTAATTGGACTACACGAAACGCTTTTTTCTTTTTTGGTTGTTCAGGGATGAGTCATTGCTCTTCTCTGTTACCAAGCCTTAGTCAGAACCACCCTAGTCTATGCTGACAGGCAGTCTAACTCCAGATTTCTGTCTTGGTCCCAATCTCTCTGAGGCTCCTAGGTTCTTCATGCAAATTTCTCGTATGGGTTTTTAAGCAGCAACAGTAAAGAGTGAGTGTCAAAAGGAATCTGTCCTCATAGGTGCCCCCTCACTATATTCATGTAACTAGGAAAATCACTTTTATTAGTTTCCTGTGGCTGTGGTGACAAATTATCACAAATTTAGTGGCTTAACACAAATCTATTCTTTTACACTTCTGGAAGTCAGAGGGCTGAATTAAGTCTCACAGGGCTAAAATCAGTGGGACTAAAACTGATGTGTCTGCAGGATTGGTTCATTTTGGAAGAGAATCCATTTCTTGCCTCTTCCAACTTTTAGAAGCTGCTAGCTTTCCTTGGCTCATGTCTACATGGCTCCAGTCTCTACTCCATTGTTGGCAAGGACCAACCAGACTGGAGCTGTCTGGTCCCTGAAGGTTCTTGGTAAATTGATGGTGGGGTAGGGAGGGGAGGCTTGGGGGTGAAGAAACTAAACGATACCAATGATCATATTCTTTATTCTCTGCTCTTCACTAAAACAGATAATCTTATAACACTATAAAATGAAAGGATTTGTACTTATATGTTTCAGTTCCTTTGATGGTTGACTTCTTTAACTAGGAGACTCTGTCAAAGGGCATTTTCTAGAAGTCACTTAACCTTTATGGCCTGTGTGCATGTATGCTCAACTGCTCAGTCGTGCCTGACTCTTTGTGACCCCATGGACTGTAGCCCATCAGGCTCCTCTGTCCATGGAATTGTCCAGGCAAGAATACTGGAGTGGGTTGCCATTTCCTACTCCAGGGAATCTTCCCGACTCAGGGATGGAACCCGTGTCTCCGGCACTGAGACTCCGGGGCCTATTTTATGTCAGGCATTGTTTCATGATCTTACATAGTTCATCTCATTTAAATCTTCCCTCCTTCAGTGAGGCAGATTTTCTTTCTATTTTATATGTGAAGAGATAAGGCTCAGGATTTTTTTCTAGCTGGTAATAAGAGATGGGTCTCTAGCCATATTATTGGTTTATAAACATCAATTATGGTCACATTTAAATCAAGTGGCAAGTGAAGCAAGAGTATTGGTAGGATGCTTGAATGCAGCTAATCTAGGAACATAGCCAAGATTTAATATAATTGTAAGATGTAATGAGAGTTTGCATAGGTCCTATTTTGTTCTAATTAATCCCTCACTCCAAACAAACCCTATTATCAAATACCCCAGCATATCCTCCTTAAACTCTCTGACTACCAAATCCCTGAACTATATATATGTCAGTAATGTATGAATGATGTGTAAAAAGTACCTTGAGTAAGGATGAGTGCGTGTGTGCTAAGTCACTTCAGTCGTGTCCAACTCTTTCTGACCCCATGGACTGTAGCCCACCAGGCTCCTCTGTCCCTGGGATTCTCCAGGCAAGAGTACTGGAGTGGTTGCCATGCCTTCCTCCAGGGGATCCTCCTGACCCAGGGATCAAACCCATGTTTCCCGCGGCTCCAGACTTGCAGGTGGGTTCCTTACCACTGTGCCACCGGGGAAGCCCAGGTAAGGATAGTGCTTGTTAAAGTTTGGTTGACTAAAAAGCTAGAAAAAACATAATGTGAAATGCACAGTAACAGATACAGAAGGCAAATAAAATGTTTGATACCATTCCAAAGTTACAGCCTTATTCTTTACCACCGAGCCACCTGGGAAGCCCAGTTTAAAAAACAGCAGCCACAAAAATGACCAAATTGGTATATAACTCCTTTCTGAAAAAATGTTGAAAGCACACTATGACACTGAAAGACAGGACTGCAAAAACCTCCCGACTGAGAGATTACGAAGCTACAGAATAACAATTCTGTATATAGAGAAGAGTAACTGCTCCCTTGCTTTTGGATTTTGGAGGGCTGTATTTTATATATGATCAACAATCACCATTTGAAACAGACATTTCTGCCGCGTACAAGCATTGGTTTCTCTCTTCCTTCCAACAATACCTAGACTTTATTCAAGTTATCTTCTCTTCCCCATACCTCTCATAGGTCTCAGGCGAACTTGACCTCATCAATCCAGATTGCTCTGGCAGGTGGCTCTAATGCACGTAAAGCTAACCGCACCTCTAGACCAAGTGATGGGTGCCAGAGATGACCTGTGACCCAGCTAACTAAAAAGAGGTTTGCCAGGGGCCTCTGAGACACCGTCACAGTGAGAGAGATTCCCAGAGTAACCCTCTCTCTAGACATGACCCTGAAAATGAAACTTCTGTTTAGAGTAGGAAAAAAAGCTCCAGCAGGTGACAGGAGTCCTATCTCTAACGCGTCTCGTCCTTCTAGCTAATTAAGCCAGGTTGAGTTTTAAGCTAGTTTGAGATGGGTTTTCTGTCATTTGCTGCTGAAAGTATCTATATCTCTGCACTATTAACATTTTATTCTGGTGTTGAGTCAATAAAACAAGTAAAAAAGATAGTCTTTGCTCTTGGTATCAAAACGGCAAGACTCATGTAAACCCAGAAGTCTATACTTAAGTGGCCTGTCAAGCCAAATACTGCTACTGCTAAGTCACTTCAGTCATGTCCGACTCTGTGCGACCCCATCCCTGGGATTCTTCAGGCAAGAACACTGGAGTGGGTTGCCATTTCCTTCTCCGTCAAGCCAAATAAGCACCTCTTAAAGAATACATTTATTTAAAACTTTCCAATTCAAGTATACCCATTCATCTGAAGTTATCAAGCCTCAGTTTCCTAACATTGTACATTGTGCGTTTCGTGAAATTACAAGTTTCCTGTGACAGCAAGAAGCCCAAGTAACAATTTACCTGGCAAAGGAGAGTGAAGAGTGAAGATGGGTATATAATTTGTGTATGAACTGCTGTAGAACCTTCGCATATTTTTAACACCACATGATATGATTAAAATGTTTTAAAGTTTTAATGTTTAAAATCCAACAAATTTTTAAAAAGTCATAAATTACTTTCTCAGCACAGTTAAAGAGAATTGCTAGAATCAGAGGCATTAAAATTTGTCTAAAGTTGTAATGGTACCTTAATGTAATGGTCAAAGAACATTTGACCCTTGAGTAGATCACAGCAATATATACAATATAATTTTTAGCAGGCATTCTGAATTGAAATGATCACTATCAATATGGGATTTCAAAGTGAGACTATCTCAAGCAGCTAAGCTAGAATAATGTGTCCCTTTTGTTTAACAATCTAGCAGAGAAGCCTAATTTGCACTTATGAAATATCAGTTCATTTACACTCAAATTTAAAAGTATGCTCATGACTTGAATAAATATGCTCTCAAGTATGAAATAGGATCCAAAATTACTTAAAATTTAAATGATTTTCTCTGTTAAGTGATTATTTATGGCCTATAATCAAATTATTAACTTTTTTTAAAAAAAGCATTTACTTTGCATGTAAAAAAAGATTAAATCTGCTTGCTTTTCTTCCCAACTAACACTTATGGTACATTTATTTGGTGTAAAGGGGTAAAAATGAAACAAATCTTGGAAGTTACCTATCACCCCAATCAGTCTGTTCAGTGGCCTGGTTCCGACTGGAAATATAATCCTGGAATGCGCTGGGTAGCCCCCAATGGGACCCAGTGGCTCTGTGGGCTTAACTTATGGCCATGGTTACCAGTTGGCTGGGTGCGGCTTTGCACATTAGGATTTGCTTTCACCCATGGCAGAATTAAGCCTAGCCTACACCAGCCTCCAGTAAACCTGCCTTATCTGCATGCAAGATGGACACGATCTGTGTTCCAATGGTATGACTATCTTGCTGCCTTGTTTATACCCTCTGTAGGGACAACGGATATCATGGTTAAGGTAGAGGCCTTAACTAATTTCACTAAACAGGCCCTCTTAGACAGTACAAAAGCCATTCAAGCTTTGAACGAGGAACAAATTCAGATGAGGAAGGCAGTAATTCAAAATAGGATGGCATTAGACATACTCACAGCAGCCCAAGGAGGGACTTGCGCCGTAATTAAAGTCGAATGTTGCGTGTACATCCCTGACCTGTCTGGAAATGTATCTACCTCCTTGGAGGATATGCAAAATCAAGTGAAAGCCATGTCTAATGAAAATATTCCCTTTTGGACTTCAGTCCTCTCCTGGGTAAAGGGAGACTGGTGGAAAACCATTGTAACGATTGTTACAGTAATCTTAATCATACTGCTTTGTGGGCCCTGCTTCCTACACTGCCTTGTGAATTTTGTGACGCAGAGGTTGATAGCATTCTCTCATGTGGGTGGCAGGAGGGTTAAGGTACAATATATCTCAATGAATGATGCTCGTTACGGAAACTAAGAGCATCAAGACGGGGGAATGAAGAAGGAATTCATAGGGCCTGGACTCCATCTCAGGCCTGTCTGTGCTGATCGTGCTCGGCCACCTCTCCAGTGGACTCTGAACTCTCTGGTTAGTGCCTGTGGGAACGGCAATGGAAGGATAAGACCCCCTCTGGACAGGGGAACCTTGAAGATCATATCCAGGTTACTCATCACCTAAGAGAAAACAGACACTAAACACCACTGCCTCCAGACACTATCAGAATGTAAGCACAGGCTTATCAGTTATTAACTATTTGGAATGTAACTGCGGGCTTACTGATTATTGACTGTTTGAACACATAACACGTGAATGATGGGATTATTGTAGTTGTATTTACCCTTCCTTTGTTTATGTAAGTCTCAAGGGAATTGGGGTAGTGGGTTTGGACACGTACACATCGTACACATGGGGTATAAAAGATTTTCACAAACGCTGGTCGGGGTCCTCGGCTAAGAGGAGACTCTGCCTTGGGCCCACCGGTGTAATAAACTGCACTCCACTAAAAAAAAAAAAAAAAAAATGATCCAGCTTTATGTAAGCTAGAGAATTGACCTTTGGAATCTCACAATATATTTTACATTTACTTTGTATTTAGGTATTTTGTGAAAAGCAATAATTCTATTTTTTTAATTAAGTAGCAGATATCTGTTCTGTTGGTCAGAACTTGTTCATATATAATCACAGTATTGTACCCAGTTGATCTTTTAGTAACTATTTTCCAACCTTTTCTTGGACTGATGGTTTACTATTTTAATCATTTATTACTTCATATTAAATAGGTACAATCTTTAAACCAAATTAACAAATACTTATTGAATGTAACCATATGTCAAATGTTATATTTAAAAATTATTTTCAAAAAAAAATAAATAAAAATTATTTTCCCTTTTGGACATAAAAATCCATGTTAAGTCATATTATCACCTGATAAGGTGCAGAAGTATTCCAGCTGCTTTATTTACAATGAAGAAAAACTAGTCACTAACTGTAAAGAAACTCTAGTTGCAAAACAAGTTAGTGAAAACATGAATAGCATGCTCAAGCCGTTTTCCACTAATAAAAATATGACTCTATTCGGATAATTTTATCCCTTATATTATCTGTCCTACAAAAGCTGATTGGCTTTAAACAGCTTATAATAATTTTTTTTTCTTTAGGACCCAAATAAGCAATGTTTTATAAGGGAAGTTATCTCATGTTTTGAAGAATAATTTGACTAACAATTCTATTACTAATAATAATCCTATTACTAATAATTCATAGGATCTAGAAAGGATAGGATCTAGAAAGTTCCTCAGTGTTTCTTCAAATTTTATTCATATGTGTATTCATTTTTGAACGCCTCCTATGTAAAATAAGTTATAATTATTTACAAGTGTTTTGTGAAAATACAGTAATAAATTCTAATTATTTAAAAATGTTTTGTGAAGATACACATTTACTGAAAAAACAGCTATCAGGGCATTTATTTTCTGTTTATTTTTGAAAGAAATGTACCCCTCTGAGTTTGATTTGGATATGTATTCCTAAAGGAAATATTGCTATCAATGGCTTCCTGTTTAATGTGAGGTTAGTTAAGTGACCCTAGAAATCTTCCAGTTGTGTTAAAATTTCCTTTACATGGATTCCAATGTAATTGCTGTTATACTATTTGATATGTAAAAATCAGCTACCTTCTATATTCACACTTTTATACCACTTTATTCTTACTAAGAAACAAATTACTTAACAAACATAATAGTATTATTTTTAACTAATATACTATGTCCCATTTAGGCTAACATTTAACATGTCATAATTTTTAGACAGAAATTTAATTAACTATCTTGGCTTCCTGGTTCTTGGGAAGTTATGTACTACTATTTTTTTCTTATCTGCAAAATTAAATTATACCAAATGTATTGAGTTTCCTACATCTGGACCCACATCCTCTGCTTTTCATGCAGTAGCACGGCTCCTACCAACCCCTTGTTCCCCCAGCTTGTGTACTGGGTTCTCTTCCTCCTTAACTTCTCTGAGGCTGGACTGATCTCTGCCCTCTTCTGCACCATCCTTTCCTTCTGCACTAAATTACTGCCATCAACTAAAAGTGTGCGGAACATCTCTCATCTCATTAAAAAGAACCCCTCCCTTGACTCCTCATCCCCCGCTAGCTCTGCCTATTTCTCTACTCCATTTTATGCTAGAACTCCATACCTGTTTCTGTTTTCTTCACTTCCTATTCTCTGCCTGAATCTTTTACTTGAACCCACACGTTTGACTCCTCCACAGCACTCTTGATTTTTTCCTATTTCAGCTTCATGTAAGAGCATTTGTTAAGGTCACGAATGACCTCTACCTTGCCATGAATAGCGAGAGTGTCAGTCGTGTCCAACTCTTTGCAACCCCAAGGACCGTAGCTGGCCAAGCTCCTCTGTCCATGGAATTCTCCAGGCAAGAATACTGGAGAGGGTTGTATTCCCTTCTCCAGGGGAGCTTCCTGACCCAGGGATCAAAGCTGGGTCTCCCACATGGTGAGCAGCTTCTTCTCCATCTGAGCCACCTTGCCACATCCAATATGAAATCCTCAGTCCTCATCTAACCTTTCAGCAGCATGTGGAGCAGTGACTACCCCTTCTCCATTTTCTTCACTTTGTTTCCAAGAAACCACCCCCATCTCCATTTACCCCCATCTCACTGGCGGCCTGTCTCTCTTAGTTGCTGGATCTGCCTCCTTTGCCAGATTAGAACTGTCTTCAGCCCTCTTTTCTATTCACACTCATTTCATCAGCACTCTCATCTCTGCACTTGAACCTTCCAAAATTACATGCTCAGCTAACCTGGAGGACCGATTTTTATTTCTCATTGTGATTTATTAACAGTTAGAAAAGACGATTCTGTGGCATCCTTCTTTCTTGAGTCCATATTCAACCCCTCATTCTACCTGCTATCCTTGGGAGCAAACATGATGTTCACTTGTCCAATCTTTTGACAAATACTTTTTAAGCAGTAAGTGCCAGGCTCCATGCTGTCTTATCCATAATCTAGGCTTCAAATGGCTTCTGGCCTTTGCCCTCTTTTCTTTTTTAATCAGTTCTTCTTGCTCAATCTTATCCATTTCCATTAGTTCAGGAAAGTTCTAATGGCCCCTCAAATAAATATCTCCAGCCCATACATTCTCCTCCTCTCTGAAAACTCAAAATTCTACTAACTAGATTTCTAATCCTGGAACAAACACTTCAAATTAAACATTACAATTTAAATGTAAACAACACAAGGAAATGTCTTTCTGCCTAAGTCAAAGATGAGTCACTCTCCATCCATCCTCTTCTCTCAGCTCACAGTGTCTTTCTAAGTCTCTCCGTACCTGGTCACCTCATCCCTGTTCCTGCTAATAGTGCTTCATCTTTTACTTGCCTTAACCACTTACTCTCTAAGGATCTCTCAGGCTCTAGTCACGTAGCCTTCAATCCTCTCATTGCTGCCAGCATCATCTGCTTGAAATGAAATACGAATCATTCACTTCCTTCAGTATCATCTTTCATGGCTCTCCATCTCCTATGGAATAGAGCTCATGGCTTCATTCCTCATAAAAACAAAACATTTTGAGCCTCATCAGCTCTTCTGCAAAATCTCTGTAATTTCTAGCCCAACAGAATGACCTGCAGACTCATGAAGCTTGTTTCTGCATGTGTTTCCACACCCTGTGTGTCTGGGGAAGCTGCACTCCTGCATCAAGACTCAGATCAATGTATACTAATTTTAAAGCTCCTTAAGCAAGATCTCTCGTTTTTTCCCCCATGTATTTCATGTAGTGTAATTATTTGTTTGTATGTTTGTCTATTCCACTGTACAGGAAGTCTATGTGGGCAGAGACTTTGTAGAATTAACCTTTTCATTTCAGTCCAGTATTTTTATTTCATCTTTTCTAAAGAAGAGGGAACAGCTGATGTGCACTATCCTCTCTTCTAATGTCTTTACTGAATGTGTTACAATATTGTTTCTGTTTTATGTTTCGGCTTTTTGGCCAAGAGCCATGTGGGATCTCAGCTGTCTGACTAGGGATGGAACCTGCACCCCCTGCACTGGGAGCAGAGGTATCGTTTGGTTCAATTTGGAAAAAAATTTTTTTTTCTAAAATATAGCTATTTTCCTAATATTACTTACTCACCTACATGCTCTTTAAATTGAAATATAATTCACTTATCATAAAACTCATGCTTTTAAAGTACACGATTCAGTGGCTTTTACTATATTCACCAGGTTGTACAGCCATCACCACTATATGATTCCAGAATATTTCTAATTCTGGAACACTTTCATTATCCCCAAAAGAAACTCTGACCCCATTCCCTGTCACTCCCGAACCCCATCCCCTCTCTAGATCAACTAATCTATTCTTTACCTCCATACAGTTGTCTGTTTCGACCACTTAATAAGTGGAATTATACAATATGTGGTCTTTTATGTCTGGCTTCTTTAACTTGGCAAGTTTTCAAGGTTCATCCAGGTCATAGCATGCACCATTCCTTTTTATGAGTGAATAACATTCCACTGTTTGGATATACCATATTTGTTCACCCATTCTTCAGCCAACTGACATTTGGATTTTTCTGCTTTTGACTATTGTGAATAATGCTTCTGTGAATATTAATATACAAGTTTCTCTGTGGACATATGTTTTCAATTCTCTTAGGTATCCATAAGGAATGGAATTGTTGGGTCACGTGATAACTCCAGGCTTCCCAGGGGGCTCAGAGGTAGAGAATCTGCCTGTCAATGAACAAGGTGCCAGGAACGTGGGTTCAACCCTGGGTGGGGAAGATCTCCTGGAGAAGGAAATGGCAACCCACTCCAGTACTCTTGCCTGGAGAATTCCGTGGACAAAGAAGCCTGGCAGGCTACAGTCCATGGGGTTGCAAAGAGTAGGACATGACTGAGCAACTGAACACACATACACTTGATGGCTCTGTTTAACTTTTTTAAAAATAATATTTATTTGGCTGCACCAGGTCTTAGTTGTGGCATATAAACTCTTAGCTGCAGCATGTGGGATCTAATTCCCTGACTGAGGATTGAACCCAGGCCCCCTGTATTGGGAGCGCAGAGTCTTAGCCATTGGACCACCAGGGAAGTCCCCATTTAACTTTTTAAGGAACTGACAAATTATTTTCCAAAGTGACTGTACAATTTATATTCCCATGATCTATATATGAGGGTTCCAATTCCCCTACGTCCTCATTACTATTTGTTATTGCCCATCTTTTTTTTATTACAACCTTCTTAGTAGGTATGAACCAGTAGCTCATTGTTGTTATAAGGGTTTGATATCATCCTCCTGTAAAAGGGTTATAAAGAGTTCCATTCTATCTAAAATCAGTATACAAATATTTTGTTTTATACTACTCTGAAATAAATGTAAGACTCTCAGAAAACAGATATTCTTTTCTCTTATCTAAACATCTTTAATGTTTCATAGGATTTAGCATATTTTAAATTTTTTATTATTCCTAAGATTTTTCCAAGACTCTCTTTCCCACTTTTGGGGGCAATATATGGTGCTCAAATACAAAGTTCTTAATTAAGATTTGACATATTATTTTTGAGGGAAAAAATACTTCCTAGTTCCCATCTTCCTATTTATCCTATATCTATAAGCATCATATGACAGTGTAGGGCTAAGGATTGTTGTCCTTTATGACTCTAGATTTTTTTCTTTTTGTTTGGAGATATCGGCAAAAGTCTCTTGAAAGTCCTAACACTGCAGAAAATGGCCTGCGTTTAGTTCAGTAGTTCTTAACCAGTCTTTCCTGGTAACTAGCTCTTACCTCGGAGAAGGCAATGGCAACCCACTCCAGCACTCTTGCCTGGAAAATCCCATGGCCGGAGGAGCCTGATAGGCTACATACAGTGCATGGGGTCGCTAAGAGAAGGACTCGACTGAGCGACTTCACTTTCACTTTTCACTTTCATGCACTGGAGAAGGAAATGGCAACCCACTCCATTGTTCTTGCCTGGAGAATCCCAGGGACGGGGGAGCCTGGTGGGCTGCCGTCTATGGGGTCGCACAGAGCCGGACACGACTGAAGCGACTTAGCAGCAGCAGCAGCTTATACCTTGTTTTTGTCTTTAATTAGCCCACCTGTCCTGGTATTATTTGAAAACTTTCATAAACATACTATAAATTCCTTTCTGTTGCCTAATATGGCATTCAATATAGATAGTGGGGTTTAGAAATCGGATGATTTATTTGAACATGTGGTAGGGTAAAGTGACATTTGCTATAGTGGCTGTTTGTACCTTTACACACACATTCCCTTGGTTGAATCTTTCAAATGAGGTGACTGTGACTGTGACCAGGCCTCTAGTCTCCAGTAGAGGAGAGGATTATTTTACTTTACACAAATAAATGGTGACAATGATATGCCCAGATGGATTTTCCATGCTGATAAGTTAGGGCCAAACGCTGCAGGCCATTTTCTGCAGTGTTAGGGCTATTGAGAGGCTTTTGCTGACATGTCCAAATACATTCTGTTGGGGTCATTGCTCCGTTTTTCCCATGCTTACATAAACATTCATCCAGTGATCTTGTGTTCACACACTTTAAGCATTTCTAAGTTTTATCTGTAGGATTTTAGCTAAGTCATTGACTAAATGCTTCATTCATTCATTCACAGCTTATTCACCCTGGATCCAGTGCTGTGCCTATGATTTTCACTACTATTATATTAG
The DNA here is from genome assembly GCF_910594005.1 of Cervus elaphus. NCBI lineage: Eukaryota > Metazoa > Chordata > Mammalia > Artiodactyla > Cervidae > Cervus > Cervus elaphus. The sequence continues at coordinate 7,385,196 of NC_057831.1, read as the reverse complement.
AACGTTTTATATCCTCTAAGACCTCTCTGACCTTTCCTCCAAGCCATCACACATTTATATAGCTGTATAGAGCCTAGTCCACCCATTCTACACAACCTTACCGTAGACATCCTAGCTTAAATGTTGTAACTTAACCGTCACGTGAGTCCATATCGGAGCATCCTGCTGGGTGTCACTTCACTCCTGCAAATGTGCACCACTAAACATTAATCACCGTATTATTCATCTTACCAATTATACATAGTTATTTTATTTTGTCCTAGAAGTCTAAAGGAACAAGCATTCATATTTCTACGTCTTAATATACAGTGAGTTTTTTTAAAAAGTAAAGCAAATTATGTGTGTAGAAGAATAATTCATACAACATGTTAAACACTTGGGAGTTACATTAGCTTAAATATGTTTCACCTGTGATGGATGGTCAGGCCTCACTTTTATCTACTAAGGCAATCCGATTATAAAACACTTCATTGTGTGTCTTGCGATTTCTTTGTTATGCTGACTTTTCCTAAGAGGGTTAATATTCTTAGTTGATTCTCCAGTTAGGATCGATACTGGCAAGCATCCAACTTCCCCAGTTCAAATATATCTTTCTCACCAGTACATTTTCTTGCTTTTGTTGTTTACATCTGTAACAAAATTGCACTTAATTTGAGCCAGTGGGAGATCTGATAATGAGCCATAAAGAATTGTTCTCTCTCCCTCCTCCCCCAAGGATATCATGCTTACCTAACTGAAAATTTGAGGCAGATTGATTTTCCTCAAATATATGAAAAGGAAGAATAGACATGGCTATGTATTTTAGCTATTGGAATTAAAAGATGTGCTGTCCAGCGGACATCCAAGTTATCATGCAATTTATATCATGAGGGATTTGTCACTGCTGTAATTAGCACATATACCTGCATAGTCTGGGACCTTCAGGTGTGTCTGTAAATGAGAGGGTGCATCTAGACTTCCCTTAGGTACTGCATCATTTGCTTCCAACTGGATGTGCAATCAGTCACATATTCCCTGTCCATAAACTTGAGCAGAATGTGACACTGGGCTTGCATGACATGCTTTTATGGTCATAGATCTTCTCTCATCTTTCAAATTTGCTTTGAACTAAATACTCCAACAAATACCGTATTTCTAGAAAAAATTTCTTTCACTACCAGTTGCATTCAGTTTCTCTAAGGAAGCAGATGGAGCTTGACCTCCAAGTAATAAATTCAGTGACCTTCCTGGGTACTATTCTATGTCCTTTATCACCAAGTAATAATTTTCACAGGCTTCCCAGGTAGCTCAGTGGGTAAAGAATCGTCTGCAATGCAGAAGACGTGGGTTCGATCCCTGGGTCAGGAAGATTCCTTGGAGTAAAGCATGGCAGCCCACTCCAGTATTCTTGCCTGGAGAAACCCATGGACAGAGGATCGTAGCAGGCTATGGTCCATAGAGTCTCAAAGAGTTGGACATGACTGAAGTGACTTGGCATGCAGGCACGCATACAGTAACTTTCAACAACTTTAGAGGTCAGGGATTTAAAGTTCCTTTGTCTTATTTTGTTGGCTTCATTGGTCAAATTCTTGTCTTTAGAATCCAAACTTTAGTGGTAATACTCTGCTGGACTAAGACTGGGTCTTACAGAATGGATGCTCAGCTGTGATCTTAGTTTATAGAGCCAGGTAAAGCCTCGGTTCTCCTATATATAAAATGGATAAGAGCTGGATCAAGATGGTGGAATACAAGGACATGGAACTTCCTTCCACAAATAGATCAAAAATACATCTACATGTGGAACAATTCTCATAGAATACATGAAGAATGCTGGCAGAAGATCTCATCTGACCAAAAATGCAAAAAAGATCCCCATGTAATCAGGTAGGATGAGAGAAAAACATATTTTTAATCAACTTCACCTTTTCCAAAATCTACAGTTATACTTTGTTGTTAGGATGGGACCTGCACCCCTGGGAAAGAGGTGTGAAAGAGGAAAGGTTCCCTTACCCTGGGGGTGTGGGGTGTGCTTCATCAGTAGTGAGATCAGCTGGGACAGAAGGAGAGCTTCAGCGGCTCAGAGGAGATGCAGCAGCTGGACTGTAGCAGGCAGGACAGAGAGAGCGAGGTGCACAGAAGGTCCTGACCGTCGCACTGCAGTCCCCAGCCCAGGGATGCATGTCTGCTGCTGGCTTTCACTGTGGTGCCGGATGTTTGATACAATTAACAAGACAACGAGAGACAAAAACTTCGGCTTCTGTACTAGGATACTGGCATTAAATAGAAGTGATGCTTGTTTGAGTGGGAATTCATCCTTTAAGTGGCCATCTTATTTGTGAATATTTTTTGTTATTGTGAATTTTTACTTTTCTCTTACCTACTGGGGCTCAGTAAATGAATACTTACATAAAATCTCCCTAACTCTTCCATATTGTTGAGAAAACTAAATATGGGATTATATCCATAATATTTACACACCTGACATATATCAATCAAACCATACATATTAGTGATTGTTACTATTATCATTATTCTACCAACATTCTTTAACAAAGATCAGTCAGTTCAGTTGCTCAGTCGTGTCCGACTCTTTGCGACCCCATGAATCACAACACACCAGGCCTCCTTGTCCATCACCAACTCCTGGAATTTACTCAAGCTCATGCCCATCAAGTCGGTGATGCCATCCAGCCATCTCATCCTCTGTCATCCCCTTCTCCTCCTGCCCCCAATCCCTCCCAGTATCAGGGTCTTTTCCAATGAGTCAGCTCTTAGCTCTTAGGTGGCCAAAGTATTGGAGTTTCAGCTTCAGCATCAGTCCTTCCAATGAACACCCAGGACTGATCTCCTTGCAGTCCTAGGGACTCTCAAGAGTCTTCTCCAACACCATAGTTCAAAAGCATCAATCCTTCGGCACTCAGCTTTCTTCACAGTCCAACTCTCACATATACACGTGACCACTGGAAAAACCATAGCCTTGACCAGACGGACCTATGTTGACAAAGTAATGTCTCTGCTTTATAATATGCTGTCTAGGTTGGTTGTAACTTTCCTTCCAAGGAGTAAGCATCTTTTAATTTCATGGCTGTAATCACCATCTGCAATGATTTTGGAGCCCCCCAAAATAAAGTCTGATACTGTTTCCACTGTCTCCCCATCTATTTTCCATGAGGTGATGGGACCAGATGCCATGATCTTAGTTTTCTGAATGTTGAGCTTTAAGCCAACTTTTTCACTCTCCTCTTTCACTTTCATCAAGAAGCTCTTTAGTTCTTCTTCATTTTCTGCAATAAGGATGGTGTCATCTGCATATCTGAGGTTATTGATATTTCTCCCAGCAATCTTGATCCCAGCTTGTGCTTCTTCCAGCCCAGCGTTTCTCATGATGTACTCTGCATAGAAGTTAAATAAGCAGGGTGACAATATACAGCCTTGACGTACTCTGTTTCCTGTTTGGAACCAGTGTGTTGTTCCATGTCTAGTTCTAACTGTTGCTTCCTCACCTGCATACAGGTTTCTCAAGAGGCAGGTCAGGTGGTCTGGTATGCCCATCTCTTTCAGAATTTTCCACAGTTTATTGTGATCCACATAGTCGAAGGCTTTGGCGTAGTCAATAAAGCAGAAATAGATGTTTTTCTGGAACTCTCTTGCTTTTCCAATGATCCAGCAGATGTTGGCAATTTGATCTCTGGTTCCTCTGCCTTTTCTAAAACCAGCTTGAATATCTGGAAGTTCACGGTTCATGTATTGCTGAAGCCTGGCTTGGAGAATTTTGAGCATTACTTTACTAGCGTGTGAGATGAGTGCAATTGTGTGGTAGTTTAAGAAAGATAGTTAACCACAAACTATGGGTACCCTCATAGTCTTTGGGGGTACCCACTAGCAGAATGGATTTAACCATCTAGCAATTCACAAACTTTTATGTTCATAGACCACTACAGTGAGCTGGGCCTCTCATTTAATTTATTCAATCCACCAGAATTTACTTCTTCAAACCAACTAACAAAAAATACTTTTTATAAATTCTGTAGCCCAATACATTCATGCTGTTTTTCCTCTTCAAAGGGCAGACACAGAAAGTATAGACAAAGAGTTTAGGACTCTAAGTCAGAGACTGAAAAGGAGAATAGTTTCTGGCAGAATCAATATGAAAGACCAGGGCTCCAATCTCTTTAGAGACTTTGCCTCCTTCCTTTCCTCCATTTTATTTTTATTCAGTTTGCTGAAATCCTCTTTAAGCTAAGATAGAAATCAAAAGTAAGATCCAATCGTTACGATTTTTTTTTGAGACTGGAGAAAAGAGCCAAAAAATGATGATAAACGGAAAGATAAACAGTCCTGGTTGAGAGCATTCAGTACCCAGTTCCTGGGACTTGCAGTCAAATGGCCTTGCTAACAAAGAAACTGACCTTGTATAGGATGGCTGCCATTTCTTCAGTTCTCTATCCTTTCTATCCTTGCTTCCACTCCTAGCTTTTTATTTATTTTTTTTTAAAGTGTGCGTTATCAGATCAGTAGATACTTTAATCTACTGACTGGTTCAGTGCATCTCAAAATTAAAGTGCTTAAAATCCCCTGGAGATTTTGCTAAAATGCAGGTTCTGACTCTGTAGGTCTGAAAGATAGTCTGCATTTCCAGCAAATTCCCAGATGATATTTATGCTGCTGATCTAGGGCCAAGGCCCACACTTACAGGGGCAAGAATTTAGTATATTCCCAGCGATGTTGGGTAGGATGAAATGAAAAACCCTTACTGAAGAGTAAAGAGTTTTCCTTTATAAACATTGCTATATAAAAGGAAAGGACATTAAATTGGTCTTTCTAGCACTACTTGGGTTTGCAAAGGCATGCTAGTTACTCTATTTCTGGTCTTTCAACGATATTTCAAAATAATAATATTCCTTTTATCATAATAAAAGGAAAATAATAATATTCCTTTTATTAAGAATCAACTTTGTTCTTGAGTATCTGCACATAGCCCTCATGATTTCCAAGTTACTTCATGACTTCTTACTTTTTTACCCTCAATGGAACCCTTACGTTTATTCTAATTAGAATGTAGATAACTGATAGTGATAGTGTAAGCAGATGGAAATCTCCTACTGTGTGGCATATGCTGTGGTGAGTGCGGGAGACACAACTATGAATCAGGCATATATAGTATCTAACTGCCCCTCCTTCTAACCCAGGAAGATGGGTTATGACTTTGTGTGAAAGAGAAACACACGCTGAGTTAGATAACCGCAGCAGAAACAGCTGGTAAGTGGCAAGGCTGAAATATAAACCCAGTTCTTTTTGACTGTAAAACTCTTGCTTATAGCTCCTGAACTCATTCTGAATAGGGGATTGCCTACCCTCTCATCACCATAAGTAACCAGGGTTTTGTATTTTTTAGTGTCCAAAAAAAATTACTTCATCTCTCTTTCTTATCCTTTCAGGACAAAGCTGCTGACTCTATAGTAATAGCTACCAAAATATTTATAAATAAGTATCCCATCTTCAAGCACAAGTAATCCAAACATACACAATATTTTAAGATTGTTTTGGGATTAGATACTTTTTCTCACTTTACTGTGATTTCCTACTGTTCTATCTCTTGTCCTGGGTGACTGACTAAAACAGGTTTTTTTTTTTTTTTTTTTTTTCAGAAAGGAAACTCCTACCACACACAGAAATCCGGACACTATCTATCAGAATGTAAGCACAGGCTTATCAGTTATTAACTATTTGGAATGTAACTGTGGGCTTATTGATTATTGACTGTTTGAACACATAACATGTGAATGATGGGGTTATTGTAGTTGTATTTACCCTTCCTTTGTTTATGTAAGTCTCAAGGGAATTGGGGTAGTGGGTTTGGACACATGGGGTATAAAAGATTTTCACAAATGCTGGTCGGGGTCCTTGGCTAAGAGGAGACTCTGCCTTGGGCTCGCCGGTGTAATAAACTGCACTCCACTAAAAAAAAAAACAAAAAAACACAAAGTGATGCTGGGATTTAAATGTGAAAACTAAAACAATGAAGTTTATAGAGATAACCCAGGCGAATAACTTCATGAACTTGGAGTGGGAAAAGATTTCTTAAGCAGAATATAAAATACACTAATCAAAAAGGAAAATATTGATGTATCAATTCAGTTCAGTCGTTCAGTCGTGCCCGACTCTTTGCAACCCCATGGACTGCAGCACACCATGGACTGCAGCACTAATTAAAACTTCTGTTGATAAAATAGAGTATTAAGAAAAGTAAGCCACAAAGCAGAGGATATTTGCAATACACAAACCAAAAGAGAATTCCACCCACCCCAAATCCAACAGATCAGTAAGAAAAAAGATAGAAAAAATATTAGAATATGTTGTAAAAGACTTACATGGATGGACACTTGACAAAAAAGCATAGCCAAATTGCCAGTAACATATGAAAATGTTCTCAACCTCATTTGTCAAAAGGGAAATGCAAATTAAAGCCACACTAAGATATCACCCTACACCTTCCAGAATGTCTAAAACTAAGAAGACTGACAATACCAATCTCAATCGATGGTTTAGAGTAACTGGAACTCTTGCACATTAGTAGGAGTGTAAATTGATACAGCAGCTTCAGAAGATCTTTTCATGACGCACATTAAAACTGAACAAATGCACAGCCAATGATTCAGCAGTTCCACTTGTAGGTACATATGCAACAGGTATGTGAATTACAAAAGTCAGGTACATGAATATGCACATGCTTAAGCATTCATAATAGCCACAACTGGGAACAATTCAAATATCTACAAACACAGAATGGACAAGTAAACTTCATTTCATTCATTTAATGACATGCTAGATAGCAATGAACATGAACTGCTACGTGTAACAAGAAGGGTAAAATCTCATAAGAGTCCAACAAAAGAAGTCAAATACATGTTGTATGATTCTGTCTATATGAAAGTCAAAAGCAGGCAGAACTGATCTATAGTGTTAGAAGACAGGAGAGGTACTTTTGCACTGGAGGCCCCTGGCAGGGGCTTGAGGAGGATTTCCAGAGTCCTGGAAATGTACTATTTCTTGATCCAGGTGGTGATTACCAAGGTGTGTTCTTTTTATGAAAATTCACTGAGATGTATACTTGTATATATGTAGGCAAATGTATATACTTTCCTATATGTATGCTATTTAAAATAAAACACATGAAGGAGCAAAATTATTTAAAGTTTCTATTTTTAAGGTCATCTGTTACTGGGTTTTTTTTCACTCTACAGCAAAGAAACAAGCATTTTCTTCATTTTATTCCTTTGCCGTGCAAAACTGAAATCTGTCTTTCAAGCAAATTTTTATGCCATTTGTAAAATACATTTCTATTACTGCTTTTTGTCCCCAGGTTTTGCTTTTCAACATCAAATCCATTTTGTGGTTTTCTTTGGAGATCTGAAACCAATCCTGTTTTTTTGTCTCTTTTCCATTTGCCTTTTATGTTTCAGTAGAGTTCTGGTAATAATCCCATTTGACCTTAGGACAAATGCATTACCAAACATTAAACAAAGACCAGTCACCATGGGCCTGATGTGTGACCTCATTCCATCTAACATTTAAGGACATAACAGTCTTCTAAGAATGATGGGACAATTGCTTCCTGAGGATGTGAGGCTTATTACTGAATAGATGCTCTATGAGGAAAAAAAAAAAAAAAAGCGCAGATGCTGGGAGTACAAATGGAGTTTATCCTGTCAAAAGTGAAACCCCCCTGTCATCACAGCTTGGCACACTCTCCACTGCCACCGCCCAGGGTAGCTTATGCCAGCACATGGTAAGAGTAATTTGGAAAAGACGTGGGTTCTGGGGTCATCGGATAGGGATTCAAACTCTAGGTCTTACTAACAGTGTGTGCCGAGCATGTGTTCAATCTCTATGAACTTCAAATGACTTCTCTATAAAAATAAGGATAAAAATAACTACATCACAAAACAGTCACAGGCGTTTCAATTACACAGACATATAAATGTCTCTAACATGGTATTTAGCACATCTAGGTGTTCAAAGAATGAAACTCTTCTCTTTTCTATTCTTTTCCTTTTTAGGCAAAAGGAATAGTTTGCAATCATATTTGAGTTTTTGATTCATAGCAATTTGGTTTTGGAGATGATAAGTCCTGGAATATTTATTTCATGAATGCATGTTGGATCCATAGATCATTTCATATGTATATATTTTTTAACCTTTTGAATTTTCCAGATGCAATCTGTACCCAAAATGGGATAAGAAAATAATAATAACTGTAAAATTCCTTTAATGGGAAAGAAGATAGTTTAATATTTGATCCACTCTCTTAAAGGAATAGACAGAAATAGTGTAGACGAGAATTTACTTTGTATTCTTAATTCTTACTTCAAAGCCTCACAAATCTGTAGACCTGAGCATAAGTGTAGTGTTTTTAGAGAAATGCACATTTGGTTACTTCTGTCCTCAGCTCCAGTTTTATTGAGAAATAACTGCCATGCATCACTTTATAAGTTTAAGTAATGGCTTGATTTACATTCATTGTGAAATCGGTTCTGCTAATGTCTATCTTCTTACATAGATAAAACAAGAAAAGAAAGAAAAAAGAGGAAAATTCCTCCCTGTGATGTGAAAACTCTTAGGATTCACTCTCATAATAACTTTCCTATATTGGCATAACTTGGAGATATTTCAGGTTTGGTTCCAGACCACCACAATAAAGCGATTATCACAATAAGGTGAGTCACAGGATTTTTTTTTTTTTTTTTTGGTTTCCCAGTGCTTGTAAAACATATTTACACTATACTGCAGTCTCTTAAGTGTGCAATAGCATTATGTCTAAAAAAAAGTACACACCTAAGTTAAAATCTTTTATTACTAAAAAATGCTAACCATCCTCTGACAACTCAGGGTTGCCACAAACTTTCAGCTCTGAAAAATCTAACATCTCTTAAGTGCAATTAAGAAAAGCACAATAATACAATATGCCCACGTATCATTCTTCAGTGTTAGCCATGGTCATCATATTGTACATTACATCCCCAGTGATTATTTATCTTACAACTGGAGGGTTGTAACCTTTGACTTTCCTCCTCCCATCCCCACTCCCTCACCCTTTCCTCTGGTAACCACAGGTCTGATCTCTTCTTCTATGCATTTGGGTTTTGTTTGGTTGGTTTCTTAAGATTATAAGTGAGATCATACAGTATTTGTCTTTCTTATCTGACTTATGTCACTTAGCAAAATGCCTTCAAGATCTATCCAAGGTGTCACAAAACAGTAGGGTTTTCTTGTTCTTTTTATCACTGAATAATATTCCATTGCATATATACACCACATCTTTATCCATTCATCCAACAATGGACACTGAGGATGTTTCCATGTCTTAGCTATTGTAAATAATTGTGCTATGAACATGGTGGGGTGCAGATTTCATTTTGAGTCAGTGTTTTTATTTTTTGAATATATTCCCAGAAGTGGAATTGATCACATGGTAATTCTACTTTTACTTTTTTGAGGGTATTGCATATTATTTTCCATAGCCGCTGCACCAATTTACAATCTTATCAATAGCACACAGGGTTCCCTTTACTCCCACATCCACGCACATCTGACTATATTTTTTTTTTTCCTCCATCCATGGAATTTTCTAGGCAAGAGTACTGGAGTGGGTTGCCATTTCCTTCTCCATGACTATATTTTTTTTATGATAATCAGCTACAGCTGGCTTTAAAAAAATGTGTTACCTAGGAAAGCTGAAATACCTGGAGCATTCCTTATACTAAATACCATAGTATTGAGCATTCTTATTTTATTCTTAAAAATTATAGGAAGGTGAAGCAACTTGCCTAAGGTGGCCATTTAAAGTTAGGAGTCAAAAAAAAATGTTAGGAGCCACTGAATCTCCCACTCCTTTCTCTGAGTTCCAAGTGGCAGAAAGTAGCCACAAATGCTGGGAACAAGTCAGCGTATTAATGGTTGGTAAAGCTGAAATAGGAAATGCAGCTGAGACTCAAGGTTGAAATGCAGTGTTCTGTAACTTTGACTCAGGGACATCTAGGAGCCCTTTGGCAGGTGGAGTTGGCTCTGCAAAGCCGACTCCAGCTGCATGTGCCTACCAGTCTCATGGAGCAGACCAGGTCTGCCTAGCAAGCTCAGACACTGCAGAGTGCAGTTCAAGAGAGAAAGATGGGCCCTCATGAATACTGTGCAATGACCCTCCTCAGATAATGTTCCCTGGCTAGAGAATGCTTGTAGAGCAACAGATGTTTTTAACCATGTCAGAAAATATTTATCCGAAATGCTACTTGCTCTGTAGTTTTACTTAAGAGTATTAATTTGTTTAGCTCGCTTCTTCAAACTTCTTACATCAGGGAAAGTGACAAGCTACATGCCCGCATGATTATTAATGACAGATTATTATTGTGATTATTATTATTTTGGCTATCACTTTTCTTACTGTATTATAGATATTCCCCGTAGCATCAGTTTATTTATTTATTTATTTTTTTTGGCGCCGGGGACCGCCAGGCCGCCAGCGGAGCCGGCCGCGTCCCCGCCCCCGTAGCATCAGTTTAATGTTATACCTTGCAAAGAGACGTCCTTGGAGGATGACACAGAATACTCTCCCTGTGCTTATTCAAACTGATACGGAGTTAGGCCTGTAAATCCTCTAGGAGATCCTTTATGGCTCCAAACTGTAAAGCTGCTCCATAAAACTGTAAAGCCAGAAGAGAAAGAAAGGAAAAAAAGCCACATAAAGGCTAAGCACTATTTACCACATATCAGTGAAGATAAAATTAGGTGAAAGACTGCGTTTCTGGGTACAGGTAGAAGTTTATTCCCTCAAGTTAAGAACCTTACAGTGAAACTATAACTAACATCTTATTAAGTCACCTCATTAACAAATCAGTTTAATGTAGGAAGAAACATGGGCAGCCTATGCAGACACATGATATTAATTTACTTCTTTATACTCCTATCATGTCACAGAAGGATTTGAAGCATCTAAACCACTGTTATTTTGTTTGTTTGCTTTCCAGGAATTTGGCACCCAACACAATTGCATTTAACAGTGTGGCTATGAACAAAAAAGCTCAGTGAATAATTCATACACGTAGTCTTTGTAATTTGTTAAATCCTCTGTGCATCTGGAAAACTCTGGGAAGTAAAATAATTGAAAGAGTCGAGAGGGTTGACATTCAAAGGCACTGCGTCCTGTCTCCATGACGAACCAACAGCTCTCAAGGGAAATGCACACGTGAGCTTTATGACTTGGGAACATTTAGGTTCTCTCACCTCACAGATGGTGACTGCAGCCATGAAATTAAAAGACGCTTACTCCTTGGAAGGAAAGTTATGACCCACCTAGATAGCATGTTAAAAAGCAGAGACATTACTTTGCCAACACAGGTCCGTCTCTTTAAGGCTATGGTTTTTCCAGTGGTCATGTATGGATGTGAGAGTCGGACTGTGAAGAAATCTGAGCGCTGAAGAATTGATGCTTTTGAACTGTGGTGCTGGAGAAGACTCTGGAGAGTCCCTTGGACTGAAAGGAGATCCAACCAGTCCATCCTAAAGGAGATCAATCCCGGGAGTTCATTGGAAGGACTGATGGCTGAAGCTGAAACTCCAATACTTTGGCCACCTCATGTGAAGAGTTGACTCATTGGAAAAGACCCTGATACTGGGAGGGATTGGGGGCAGGAGGAGAAGGGGACGACAGAGGATGAGATGGTTGGATGGCAACACCAACTCGATGGACAGGAATTTCAGTAAACTCTGGGAGTTGGTAATGGACAGGGAGGCCTGGCGTGCTGCGATTCACGCGGTCGCAGAGTCGGACACGACTGAGCGACTGAACTGAACTAACTGAACTTCACCTCTTTCTCACTTGACTCTTTCTCTCTGTCCTCCAAATAGTCTTGCTTTTAAATAGAGAATAAATGAACTCAATAAACCAAGCTTCCATCTCTGTAATCTTCTATCACAAATTAAAGATATTTCACACAGTTTTGACCATAAAACATAGGTTTAAAAGGATAGGTTTTTTTTCATGTAAATAGTAAAAATGGATTATGCAGCTGTATTTTTAGCTTGGTGAGTGGCTACCTTACAGTGGTACTTCTTTCCATGTTTATTAATAGAAAGTGTAACCTACACATGCTGTGAAAGAGATATTGTTTGGTCTGCCCTCCTTCACTGGACTTAAATTTCTGTGTTCTCTTGACTACACACCCTACTCCTGTAACTGTGATTTCTTTTGTTGACAGAGACAGCTTGGAAGATGTATGTACATGGGTTGGTTTCACTGGGTCATGAGTATTATCGTGTTTTATCACTATGACACTGCACTCATTTTAATCATTCCCCCATTCCAAAATTTTGAAAAGCCTGCTCAGAACATAGACTATCCCTTCAAAGCCCTTGCTGCTCTTTAGTTTATGGTTCATCTATTTCAGCAGTTCTTAACATAGGGTACAAGAACAGAATGTTGTCCTTTTGTTTATTAATCCCTGGAGGGATTTTAGAAAATATATGTGATGATTTCCAAGTGGGGCCCAGATATCAGAATGTGTTTTCATTTCCCTCACCCCTTCCCAGGACGATGCTACTGAGCCTTCAGGATTCAGAATCACAGAGCTATTCATACAACTGCCTGTGCATCTGAAAAGGTAATACTGCCTAATGGTGTAAGAGACCCTGTAGTCAGACGGTCTTGTTTCAAATCTGGTGACCACTTTTAACCAGTGTGACATTAAGCAAAGTACTTAGCCATGCTGATCTTCAGTTTCCTCATTTGCAAAATGTGGATGGTAACAGAAGAACATACATCATACACATAAAACAACCAGAATAGTGTCTGGCACATAACAAGTAGTAGAAAAGTATATTAATAAATATTTAATTCTCACTTCCAGTTTATTTTTTCATTTTAAAATTTCTCCCAAATGTTAAGGAGAGCATTATTTATGTGTACATGGTTTATGCATTTTAAGTGGTTAGCAAGTTGGTGTTCCTAAATAAAACACTAAGATTTTCTACTGTTTCATCATCCCCATAATCACCCAGCATGTGCTCAAGAAAGTCCAACTAAATGACTATACTATTTAATTAAAATTTTATTATTTATACCCTCACTTTATTCTAAAAGGGTTTGTCCAGGCTCTTACAAAATACATATAGAACATAAGAAGCTAAAGAACTAAGTAATAATAAAATCAAAGCAAAAGATAAACAAGGGTAGGAAGACAAATTAGTCTTTTAAATTTGGCTCCCAAGAAGGCACCCTATAAGGTCCTATATTCTTTTAGTTCAGGCCCATATCATTCATTCAAGGCTAAATTCAGAGGGTTATTTTACACTATCCGTACAATAGCTTTCCTGGTAACACAAGAAATAGATGACTTTCACTAATGCTATGTTCATAAGCAGGAAAATTTAGGCTCTAAGAATGAGGCAAATTATTACACTTAAATACTGATATTCAGATACAATTTGTTTTACCCCCAAATGGCTTATTCCAAGTCATTTCAGTCAAAGTCATTTTAGTCCGTCAAGTTAAAGCTATGGTTTTCCCAGTAGTTATGTATGGATGAGAGAGTTGGACCATAAAGAAGGCTGAGCACCAAAGAACTGATGGTTTTGAACTGTGGTGTTGGAGAAGACTCTTGACAGCCCCTTAGACTGTAAGGAGATCAAACCAGTCAATCCTGAATATTGACTGGAAATCAGCTGAAGTTCCAATACTTAGGCCACCTGATGTGAAGAACTGAATCATTGGAAAAGACCCTGATGCTGGGAAAGATTGAAGGCGGGAGAAGAAAGATGCTGGGAAAGATTGAAGGCGGGAGGAGAAGGGGACGACAGAGGATGAGATGGTTGGATGGCATCCCTGACTCGATGGACATGAGTTTGAGTGAGCTCCAGGAGTTGGTGATGGACAGGAAAGCCTGGTGTGCAGCAGTCCATGGGGTTGCAAAGAGTAGGACATGACTGAGCAACTGAACTAAACTGAAAATGGCTTAATTTATATTAACAATATTAGATAAAACATAAACCTTTTAAAACACCTGCTAGACAATACTACCCCATAAAAGACAACGGTTTACATTCAACTATTCAAAGAACTGAGCCTAAAATGCATGCCAGATATGACATTTATTTCCATTTCTGTGATCCACTTTTATCAAAGCATGCAACTGCTTGTGGTTAGCTCTTAACTCTATAAAAGGAGTTGAATGAGAATTCGAGAAGTTTGGCCTAGCAGCCACCCACAATCTCCTCCGGACATCCTTCCCCCGCGTTGTCAAACATCTGTCACAAGTACACCCTACAGCCCGATCTGCAGGGCACCCATCCTGGAAAACTGCCTGCAGGCAGATAGCTTAGCGTGCATTTCCCTCAGCAGCCAGAAAACGTGCCGTGTTCTTGTGGACTAACCTACTAAGACAAGAGAAAGACAAAACAACTGTCAAGTCTAAACTTGTCAGAGAGCCACTTAGGGCTTCAGCACTTTTACTGTCAGGCTCGATTGTGGCAACATTTCATTCTCTGAGTCAGAAGAGGGAGGTTGGAGATGGTGCACATTAGTCACTGACGACATTAAAACTCATGATTGTTTGATTTGGCGAATCTATTTCGAGGCTAAAACTTTTCAGGGATTTTAAAATTACAGTGCCTCCCAGGACATCCCAGTAGAATTTATGTGTATTAGTGTATATGTTATATTCCCTCCCCCATGCAGTTAACGCATCTTAATCTCACTGAAAATGATAGGTTGGCAAACAAAGTTAGAATCTGAGGTGAAAGTCTCCTGGTTACTCTAATTTTAGTTTTGATCTTAAATTTTAGTGTCTTATATTTCAGGCTGATAGTTTTTACTTCTATTCCTTATTTGTTGAGCGTTTTTTATCATAAAAGAATTTTAGATTTTCTCCAATGGTGTCTCTGACTCTATTGAGATGATCATGTCACTTTTATCTTTTATTTAGCTAACGTATTGTACTACTATGATTGGGCTTCCCTGGCGGCTCAGACGGTAAACAGTCCACCTGCAATGTGGGAGACCTGGGTTTGATCCCTGGGCTGGGAAGGTCCCCTGCGGGAGGGCACAGCAACCACTCCAGTACTCTCGCCTGGAGGATCCCATGGACGGGAGCCTGGCGGGCTAAGTGCATGAGCGACTGAGCACAGCACAGTACTGTGACTGGGGGGCTCCCCGGTGGCTCAGACGGTACTGTATCTGCGTGTACTGCAGGAGACCCACTGATTTTCATATGCTGAGCCCACGTTTTATTTCTGGGTTAAATCCCATTTGGATATTATTAAACGATTGACCTAGAGCAATATTTCTCCATTATAAGCTTCAGAATAATAATTCCATTGTATGCTAACAGTTGCTCCATGAAAAAGGAGTTGCATTAAGTAAATGTGAGAAATGCTGGGTTACAGTTAAATAGTTTTCTTTTTAGAAGACTATCTCAGAGAATATAATGTACTAACTGACTTTGCAAATCTCTAAGAGGGAGGTATTCATATTCATAGAGTGTTTATTATGCGCCAGGTATTCTTCTAGGCACTGGAAAGGTAGAAATGAGAAAAAGAGAAAAGAAATCTCTGCTCTGTGGAGTATACATTCTAGAAGAAAGGCAAACAAGAAATATAAAAAATCATGCAACTTATAAAATGTTAAAGTACTATATATTACATAAAAAAGAAAAATCAGGTAAGCTCCTTGACACCAGGCTTGAAAATAATTTCTTGGATTTGACACCGAAAGCAAAGGCAACAAAAGCAAAGAATTAAGTGGGACCACATTAAACTAAAGGGCTTCTGCACAGGAGAGGAAACCGTCAACAGGACGAAAAGGCGACCTACCGAATGACGGAAAATACCTGCAGATCGTACATCTGAAAGGGGCTAATATAAAAAACACATGACTCAATAGCTAAAAAGCCAAAGAGTCTGATTTAAAACGGGGGGAGCATCTGAATAGACATTTTTCCAATAAGACATACAGATGCCTCATCGTAAAGAAAAGCTGTTCCACACCATCAGTCATCAGGGAAACGCAAACCAAAACCATACTGAGATATCACCTCATGCCTATTAGAATGACGATTATTTAAAAAGTCAAGAAATAACATTTCTAGGTACTTTTGCCATAAGCATCTTTGGCACAAGCATTTTGCCACATTTTTGCTGCATAACTAATTGGCTATATGGCAATTTTTCTGTAAAAATAAAATAAGTGGTTGATAGTTTGGTGTGATGTACAGAAAGCATGACAGATGATGATGACTTTACACCAAAAGTTGTTTTTGTTTTTTGTTTTTGAAATACAATACATTGGAGGAGAAAGAGGCCAAATATACATTTCTCACAGAACTTTGGAATGCCTCTCAATGGACATGTGACAATAATATTCCAAGAAAAACCAATAGTGGGGAAGGTTTCACAACACAACACAAAGCTCAGTTATAAATAGGCAGCCTAGTATTCGGAAAGTCTATCTAAATGAAGGAAGAAATTTTAGTGAAAGAAGGAAATGTATGATTTTGAACAAGGAGAAGGATCAACAAGCCAAAAAAAAAAAAAAAAAAGATGCAAAATAGTACAAAAAAAAGACCTGGAAGACAAGTGTTTTGGTACAAGCCAAGAAATAAATTTTTTGAGAAGTATTGCTTCGAATAGTTTGTATTTTGCAATAAAGCCTATTCCTTTCTGATGTTTCCTGTTTACATTCTTTTTAATGTCCTTTTATTTGTTGTTACTTATCTTTTATGGCAAAACTGCCCTGTGACTAAGTAGTTATGTGGCAAGAATGCTTGGGACAAAGATGTCTATGTCAAAGGTAAACACCTCTGAAGAAACTGCCAGACATAGAAACAGCACGTGTTGGTGAGGACGCAGAGAAAAAGGAACACTCGTGGACTACTGGCGGGAATGTAACTTAGTGCAACCACTTTCCAAAACAGTATGGGGGGGGGGTAGTCCTTCCAAACTTAAAAACAGAACTACCACATGATCTAGCAATTCCACTTCTAGGTATTTGCCTAAAGAAAAAACAAAAAACCACTAATTCAAAAAAATACGTGCACCCTCATGCTCACTGCAGCATTATTTATAATAGCCAATTCATGGAAACAACTTAACACTGACAGATAAATGAATACAGAAAATATGGTATTATAAATAAATACAATGAAATATTCTTCAGTCATAAAAAATGAAATCTTTCCATTTGCCACTGCCACAACATGGATGGACCTTGAGGGCATTATGCTAAGTGAAATAAGTCTAACAGAGAAAGAGGAACACCATGTGATTTTACATGTGGAATCTTAAAAAGAAAACAAGCTCATAGATCCAGAGAACAGATTTGTGTTTACCAGAGGTGGGGGGGAGGGGGTGGAGCTCAGAAAAATGTGTAAAAGGGTCAAAAGGCACAAATAAAGATTTTCAGTTGCAAATAAATCACATGGATGTAATAATGTACAGCATGGTGACTATAATAAAAAATCACGTACTGCATATTTGACAGTTGCTATGACAGTAGATCTTAAAAATGCTCATCACAAGAAAAACATTTTTTTGGTAGCATGTGTAGTAACGGATGTTAACTAGACTTCTTAGAGTGATCATTTTGCAGTATATACAAATAACAAATCACTATGTTGTGTACCTGAAACTAATATAATTTCATATGTCAATTACACCTCAATTAAGAAAAGAGAAAGTGAAAACTCACTTCAAGAGGTTTCAAAAATTCTGGGTAGGAGGATGGGCAGCGCATTAAAATATTTATAGGACACTCAGGAAAGGCCTTGTTGAAAAGCGACATTAGAGAGAAACGGGAGAGAATAGCTGATTCAAAAATAGCAATGAAGTCATTATGGCTGAAGCGGACTGATGGAGAAAGTGGTAGTAACATTCACTGCCTCTTACCTGGATTACTGCGGTAGATCCTGGACAAATTTCACTGTTTCAACTTTTGCTTCTTCCCCCACCCCATGGGTTGAGAGTAGTCTCTCTGTGTGTATAGTATGGTATGGAGGTATAGGTGGGGATGGGTAGGCAAAAATAAAAGCACTGAAATTAGTTAAGAGTCTATTTCAGTAATCAAGATGAAAGAGGATGGGGATTCAATCCATAAGTGAAGATGAGGAGAAGTGTTCATATTCTGGGTGTTTTGAACATTGAGTCAACAGGATTTGTTGGATAAGAGAAGAGAGAAGTTTGGATAAGAGGTATGAGAGAAAGATGTTAAAAATGACTTTAAATTTTGGTCTCGTGCAACTCTTAGGATAGAGTTGCATCAACAGAGAAGGGACAGAATGTGGGTGGAGCAAGTTTCTGAAAGAGTCAAGATTTCAGTTTTGGAACATGTTGTACTTACGATTTCTATTTTAAAAGTGCAAAGTAAGTATAGGAATTAACACACACATGGTCTCTGTTGCTGACTTGATGAGATACATCTTTTACTTAATACCAGTACCAGTACTTAATACCAAAACCTTACATTGTGGATAGCTAAAGACATTAAGAAAAAGTCAGAATTAAACAGATGCTATTTATACTATTATTTAATTTGTAATTTCTCTCCCATTTTCCAAAAATCTGACTGGTTTTTAGAACTTGCCTTTTTTTGTGGATTAAGGACCTTGCTCAAAGTATTTTTTTTTTTTTCTTTTAAAAGCACTTTTATTTCCATCAAAAAACAAAAACAAAACCTCTGTAGGCAAACGTCAGCTTCCCTGATGCCTCAGACAGCAAAGAATCTGCCTGCAATGCAGGAGACCTGGTTCGATCCCTGGGTTGAAAAGAACCCCTGAAGAAGGAAATGGCTACTCACTCTAGTATGCTGGCCTGGAAAATTCCATGGATAGAGGAACCAGGCAGGCGACAGTCCATGGGGTCACAAAGAGTCAGACATGACTGGATGACTAATGCTTTCACTTTCTCAAAGTATTTTTTGAACCTGTTTTACCAACCAACCAACCAACCCAACCTACAAAATAACAACCAAGAAAACAACAAAATTTTCGATTTGTCTTCTTATGGGATGAGTAATCATTCTTCAGTCTTCTGCTTTTAAAATTCACACTCAGGGCTGACACATAACTGTGAAGTAAACAGACTGCTTTCCTCCAGCAGTGGAAGAGGTGATGGAGGCAGCTGGGAGAGCACTAGAGACTGAGGAGAGGAAAGTACAGTCCTCAGAGATCAGCCTGTACAGAGGAGCGTGGCTGTTGCCCGTCATCCGGGGCATACCTTGGACTCTTGTCCCACTTCCTTTGAAGTGAGATGTGGCCATGCAACTGAGTTCCAGCCAGTGGAATATGACTATAAGTGACCTGGTCTACTTCCAGGTCTTGTCTAGGAAACCTTTCCACTTGATGATACTTATTCCTTTCCCTTTTGATTGGCTGAGGACTAGTCTGCCATACTGGAAACATGCTGAAAATAACAGATCCTAAACTGGAGAACCCTGGGTCTCTGAATTCTGCTCAGACCATCCATGAACTAAGAACTTCCATTTTTGAACTTAACATGAGTGGGAAATAAATGTTTACTGTAGTTGAGCTATTTATTACACATTTGTGTGTTTATTTGTTATAGCAGCTAATGGCCTCAAATCTAATCCTAAGAGAGAAATAGTGGTTCAAAAGCACACTTACTGCCCATATTTTCCTATTTAACTCTCCTGTTTGTAGCCAGCTATTTCCTTCAAATCTCCTATAAGTTAATAGTTGAGGAGTGGAATTACAATTACATACCTTTAAATGCAGGGCTTATATTAAGCTCATGGAATATTCCATATACTATAATACTGACTTAGGCAAGAATTCAAAGATGTAAACCTTTGAGGCCTGAGAAACTGGCAGCATTACTGAGATGTTCAGTTTTTCCAATTTGATTTGCACTGCCAGCTAAATCTGTTTACTGAGTGCATGGTAGTATTTGGAGATCTAATTCAATGATCTATTTGAAAATTTCTGATCATGCTTTTGAAACACTGCCTTTCTCAAATATTATATCCTTATATATATTTTAAAAGTTTCCTTAGAAGTTTTTTTTTCCATTTTTAATATATCCATTCCTTGTCTATAGAGGCATACAGTGTAAAGCCTATATTTTCAAATTTCATATACACATGTCCTTCAGAGGAAAATAAAGTTGTTTCCAACACAGGGGATGTCTTCTACAATGACTCCATGTTAAATATATATTCTTTAAAGTAAAGTACAAAGTTACAAAATGGTGTGGACTTTCTAACCTTGGACTGAGAGGAAAAAAATAAGTAAATTAACATTCTATAAGGAAATAAAAATACTTGAAGATTTTTGTCTACAAATTTAGATACCAAGGGTAAAAATCTTCCAGTATTTAAACTCTGGCTTAGTACCTGGTATACTATGATAATATATGAGCAGTGACAGGCTCCTCTTCCTCAACTATCTCCTCTAAGTATATGATACAGAGTCTCTATGCCCTGCAATATTCCGAATAGTAGTAGTAAGAAAAAAATGTATAATCAAAATAGTTTTATTGAACACTATCATGTGTCAAGGATTATGTAAAGCACTTTTTTTTAATGAATCTTTTAAGGTAATTCTCACAATGACTCTATGAAGAGGCAGATATTATTTTCTACTTTTCCAGTGAGGAAGTTGAAGCACAGATAGATTTAATGACTTGTTCAAGGCTATATTTAGTATGTTGAGAGAGCAAGGAACTGAACAATTTGGCAGTCTGGCTCCATAGCCCATACTCTATATTCCTGGAAAAGCTAACATATTAAGCCCCTTTCATTAAGTGCAAACTGATTCACCATTTTTACTAATGATAGCACATATTGGGTGTTAAAATAATAATGCAAGAAATTAAAAGAAGAAATTATTATCTTTATATTAATATATATATATACTTATGGTTATTCTTATGGTTATATAAGTATAGCTAAACTTATAGTACTTATTATGAGAAATGTAGTACTTACACTAATACATTAATGGTATATATTATATATAAAACTAAGTCAGGTTTAAATATTAGAACGTTTTCAACTTATTATTACCTAAAAATATAGCCAAAACCTTAAATACTGAGATATATATATATGTTATACACACACATAAACTATACTATATGCTAACACATTATACTAAAGAAATCATGACTCACATAAATAATAATCAGTGTAAATACAATTAAATAAAATATAAAAACTGTTACATTGTCCTAATCTGGGAAAAGCTCAGAATTATTTATGTGAAACATATGAAATACACTAGATAAAAATACATTTTTAAAATACATCTTTAAAAATGAACTTTTTTGGAGGGCCTTAGGTGATTTAATGTTCTTAAATATCTTCAAAGTGGTAAATATATTAATATTTATGGTAACATTAAACTATAATGTCAAAGATACATATTTAATTTCTAGGACAGAAAGCTTCTTGAAGGCAAATCATTTAAAAAATCTCCAGCACTAGTCTAGTGTCTGGTATACAGTTCAAATAGAGGAATAACGAACAATTAAAGAGTTATATTAGTCAGGGTTCTCCAGAAAAACAAGACCAACAGAATACATACAGACATATAAGAGATTTATTGTAGGAATCAGTTCATGCAGTTATGGAGAGACAGGAAAGCTGGCTGTATAATTGTTGGAGCCCAAAGTTCTGAGAACTAGGGGAGTTGATGGTGTTAAGTCCCAGAGTCATAAGGTCTAAGAACCAGGAGCTCTGACCTCCAAGGGCAGAAGAAATGGATGTCCCAGCTCCAGAAGAGAGACAAATGCCTTACCTTTAGCTTTTTGTTCCATTCTGGCCCTCAACTGATTGGAAGATTCCCACCAGCACTGGTGAGGGTGGATCTCTTCTTAGTCTACTAATTCAAATGCTAACCTCTTCTGGAAATACCCACACAGACACATCACCAAATAAGTTTTGCCTGGCATTCCCTTAGCCCAGTCAAGTTGATGCATAAAATTAACCATCACAAGAGTGTTTCCAAGTGAAGGACCATTTAGACCTGCTTCACGTCAATGAATAATAAAAG
Organism: Cervus elaphus; assembly: GCF_910594005.1. NCBI lineage: Eukaryota > Metazoa > Chordata > Mammalia > Artiodactyla > Cervidae > Cervus > Cervus elaphus. The sequence continues at coordinate 7,363,168 of NC_057831.1, read as the reverse complement.
TGATTCATCATCTAACAAATTTATTATCTATATTAATTCATTATGTCCCTATAAAAGTGAAACTTTTGACCTATAATATTTTTGACATTGTTAATCTGATTAGCAGCCATTTTCTTTATAGCTCATAAAGTCAGTGATAGGTTAGTTCAATTCAAGTAAAAAAATCATGGTTCCTAAACTGGTAATTTTGGAATTAACAAAATGATATTGTATAGCTGAGCATGATAACTAGAAAGGCATATTTGAGAGCTGTGCTGACTAATACAGTGGCTATTCGCTACATGTGGCTATTTAAATTTAAAATAATTAAATTAAAAAATTAGTTGCACCAGTGGTAACTGCATCGAAAAGTACAGACAGTTCCATCATCACAGAAGGTTCTACCAGACATTATTATTCTAGAGAAAGAACGTATAATCTGAGTCAATTATTGTGTTGCTGTTCAGTTGCTAAGTTGTGTCCAACTCTTATCTTCTCAGTGTTCATCTAATGACTTATCTAGCATGAATCTGAAGTCTTGCCTTCCTCTTGCTCTAGCTCTGGAGAAGGCACTAACCATGGGAAAAGTATACCTAGTGGAAGGAAGAAAGAAATTAAAGGCAAGAAGCAGGATAACATATAAATTCTGCCATCAGCTTTTCTGAGATCAAGAAATTTGTATATAATACACCATAGTTATTTAGTCTTACAACTTTTGTGAGCAAAAATGTGTTTGAAGGAGATACAACAGAACTATGGAGTATTATGTGACCTGTCAGTTGGGTGAACAACCTAAAATCAAATAATACAAACAGAAAAAGGCATCAGAAACAACAAATATGAAAGGACATAGGTAAACTTCAAACCATTTAGTAGCAATGTCATCCAACTGCTGCAGAGGATGGAATTTTCCCTCGATGCTTCCACACTTAGAGGATGGGGATTTCCTGCTGCTTTCTTCCTTTGAGCAATCAGCCTTTGAGGGGTCTCTTGATGTCTAGGTTTCCAAATACAACTACCAGCTCTTCCTTAGGTACTACCCTTGTACTTTGAACTTTTCAACCTAGGATTCCTTTCTCAAACTGAGTCTAACAAAATGACTAATTACATCCAAGGCAATGACACAATATCAGCTATTTAAATGTTCCAGAAAAGTTCCTATTTCCATTACAAACAATTTCATTCCTAACCTCTCGCTGACCTAGTTATGGTAGGTTCATTGTAATTAGATCTCTTAACAGTTACCATCTTGTCTCTTTCAAGCTGCATTTTGACTTGTCTCTTTTTCAAACAAACTGTAATAAATATTAGATTTAAAATATTCACAAAGACAAGCAAAAAGAAAAAGGTGTTTGCACATGAGTGGGGACATAATTCACTGCAGTGTTTAATCTTTATCTTTTTAAAACAAACTCTAGCTTTGGGAGGAATACTGCAGGAAATAGAAAAAGGAAACAATGTCTCACATGCTTCTAAATGCAGTTGAGATATTTTAAATAAAATATTTAGCCATTTAACCAAAACTTTCACTTTTCATCACCAAGCAATTCTGACAATATGAATTGTCCATTGTGCAACATGCATCAATTTCAGTTTGAGTATAATTAATGGAGAATATATGCAAGAGTATTTTGGCAAGTCTTATTTTGGTGCCTTATTTTGTTTTGTTTTTTTTTTTTTTTGGTGCCTTATTTTGAACCAAGAAAAAATAATTAAAAATTATAACTTTTACTTTACCTTCTTAGGCTGCTGTTTACAGTCACTTGCTGGTCATATACCTGGCATAAGACATGTGAAGCCACTCTGAGTATAACTCAAAGAAGAATTTAGAGCCTCCTGGAGTTAATTTCTGATATATATTTTCCTTAATAGAAGGAAAACTACAATATTTTCTAGTGGTACTATGGTGTTGAGCTTGGGAGGATGATAATTTTTCCAGAAAGTCAGTAAGTTATACACTTGATTCAGAGCTAGTACATATCTCAATATTTTAACTAACATGGAGGAATGGACGAGATAATAAAATGACTGGGTAATGTGTAACAGAGGTCCACATCTGAACTATGCTTATTGCCAGAGTTCAGATCTTTGCTGGAATATATCTATAGGTTGTTTGAAGTCTCTTTGAATGAAGAAATTAGAAATCTCCTTGGAAAGATCTTTAAAAAAAGAGAGACATTTAGGTATGACAAAATCATCCCTATAACAAAATATTCACTAGTGGAGTTTTAGTTGTGAATACAACCATGCTGGTCTGGCTCCAATTTAATTCCTGGGGGGAATGGGGCACATGTTCTCTGCACCTCCAGTTAGCATTTCTTTTAAATAATAAAAGTCTTCTCAAGGTTGTTGCTCCCTCATTTAAAGAGTCAGTGTTATATGCTATCAAAGGTGCAGACTGACACTTACATGCAGATCATCTTCCAGTTCCTTCTTTTTCATACTAGGTGACGTTCTTCAATCAAGTCAGACAACATTCAAAGCCCTTAATCTGTTATGGAGATCATGACAGACATGGTCTCTTCCATGAGAACAGTTATGGTCTCTCAGAGAAGGCAGATCTCAAAAACAAGTACAACAGTAATTATATAATCACAAGAAGGTGAGAATACATGAGAGGGGATCTCATCTAACAGGAGACTGATAAGGAAATCCTCTTAGAGTGAGATTTAAGTGGATAGCTGCAAAATGCGTTCAGTTAATCAGGTCAATGGAATATGGAGAAAACATTACAAAGAAGAACATGTGCCAAGACTGGTAGCAAGAATGAATCTACTGTGGTCCAAGAAGAGAAAGAAGCTAGCAGAGCTGCTGGAAACAGACGGAAGAGGAGGACAGAGGGAGATGAGGCTGTGTTGGGAGGCAAGGACAAAGTAACAGAGGGCTCCATCAGTCACAGAAAGGGTGTCCATTCCATTCCAAGAGTAACGGGGGAGTCAGAAGAGGGTTCTGAGTAGGAAGTGACATGATTAGGTTTGTTTTATTACAAGTCCACCTTCACTGTTTGTTGCTGAATGGATTACAAGGTAGCCAGAATGGACATGTGGCACTTACTGCGATAACTAATCCAAGAGACATTCGTGACTCTAGGTTAGAGTGGTAGCTCTCAAAGTGTTGTCCATGGCACCCCAGGAGGCTCAGAGATGCTTTCTTGAGGCCTGCAAGGTAAAAATTATTTTCATAACAAAACTGTTACTGACCTTTTAAATTGGCTTGATATTTGCGATGATGGTACAAAAGCAATAGAGGGTAAACTTCTGGAAAATTTAGCTCAAATTAAGACTTAGAGTCATTGAATTCTTCATCTTAACATATTCTCATTGGAAACTTTTATTTAAGTTTTATTTAAGAATTTAAGAATTTCCTTGATGAAGCAGAAACATTACTGATTCTATTAAATCTCATCCCCCAGGACACATATTTTTAATATTGTGTGACAAAATAGTGAAACATATTGCAAAAGGAGCTTAAAGTTACTGCCAGCTTCCCATAGCAGATGCTCTTTGTGGTAGCAGAGGTCAGTTGCTCAGTTTACCAGAGGGCTAAAGAAAGACAGCATGTGAGATTAGATGCTCTAAAAGAAGAGATATAAAGACAATGCAGGCACATATAAATATATCTTTGGGCATTTATGAGTCACTCTGCAAAGCTATTTAACCTCCCAGTTTTGCCTGATAGGCTCTCAGGGTGACCCCAGAAAGTCACTGTTGAGTATTAACAATGATGTGCTAGAGTGGGCTCATCACAGATCAGGAAAATGGATTGTGTTTGTCTCTTCTCAACTCCACCTTCAATGATGTCAGGTTGGTAGACTGAAATCAGACATGATGGTGTTCTTCACATGCATGTTAAGTTGCTTCGTCGCGTCCACTCTTTGTGACCCCATGGACTGTAGCCCGCGAGGCTCCTCTGTCCATGGGATTCTCCAGGCAAGAATACTGGAGTAGGTTCCCTTCTCCAGGAGATCCCTTCTCCAGGGGATCTTCCTGGCCCAGGGATCAAACCCATGTCTCTTATGTCTCCTGCACTGTCAGGCAGGTTCTTTACTACTAGCACCACCTGGGAAGCCAGGTGTTATTTACCACCACATTAATTAACAAACAAATGGGGCTCTTTAAAAAAAAAAAAAACAAAAACCCTGGAGAGCCAGTTGTTAAACATTTACCAGCATACTTCTGGTCCAGCCAGGTCTCTAAATTCTTTCTCCCTCTCATGTTCCCAAGACAAATAAATCATCAGCTCTCTCCATCAATCCCCATTCATTTAATAATCTTTGTTTTAAAAGAGAATTGGAGGTAACAGTTGGCATTGTTAAATGGAAACATTTCGCATACATGTTCAACAAATATTTGTTGAATGTTGATAACTGAATAAAATGTGGGTCAAAAAAGGCTAAGAATATATATCTTAATTGTTATTGATGTAATATATTGTCTTCCATAGCACATATTTTGAATATAGCACTTATATCATAGTAGAGTTATTTGTTTAAATACAAATGCCAAAAATCTAGCTATTGAGACAAGTGATTAAGTCCCTGTGTTCTTTATTTCCAATTTACTTTTATGAACAGATGTACAGAACAGACTTTTGGACTCTGTGGGAGAAGGCGAGGGTGGGATGTTTCCAGAGAACAGCATCGAAACATGTATATTAGCTATAGTGAAACAGGTCACCAGCCCAGGTGGGATGCATGAGACAAGTGCTCGGGCCTGGTGCACTGGGAGGACCCAGAGGAATCGGGTGGAGAGGGAGGTGGGAGGGGGGATCGGGATGGGGAATACATGTAAATCCATGGCTGATTCATGTCAATGTATGACAAAACCCACTACAATATTGTAAAGTAATTAGCCTCCAACTAATAAAAATAAATGAAAAAGAAAAAGAAAATATATTTAGAGAAGACACTAAAATCTTAATTTATTTTCTTAATGATATATGACTTGTATAGTCCTAGTGTTAACATCCATTTAGGGAAAAAATAGGGACTCGAACCTTTGAGAAAGCCTCTGTTCATCATGCTTTATGATGCTCTGCAATGCCAGCCTTCTCTAGTCAAGAGCCGAAACAAACAAAAAAGGAGCTCACTAATAATCAATTCCCAGTCATTCTAGGATTAATAGGATAGTTTGTGGCATAGGTTGTTATCTCCATCTTTGCTTTTCTTTATTTTCTTTTTGGCTTCCTGCCACTGAGTTTTTGCATTATTCATTAGAATCCACACCAGTGCATGATTGGGGAAATAAAGGACTCTGAAGTGCAAATTTTTCATTTTACTGCTTGTTAGCAGTGCTTCAGAAAGTGTTATTGCAGGAGGAGATGGTCAAAACAATTAAATGAAACTTGTTTGTATTTATAGGCTTCAAATAATCTATTTAACATAAAGATGGATCTACTTAACTTTATACATTAAAGATTGGCTGGAAATACTAAAGCTATTCATCAGTTGTTCAAACTCTCTAAGATTCTTACAAGGTATCAAAAATCTTAAAAAATTAGATAATAACCCTTCTTCCTCCAAAAAAGCCTTCATGTCTCACAATTTTAAAAAGTATTTCCACAACAGGTACTTTGTCATGATGAGTGCATTTGAGCAAGTTCCCTGGAAGATAAACAAAATGTTGGGCTTCAGTTATAGCAGAGCTCTCCAAAAGAAATAAAGTGACTAGTTAATCCTCAGAGCACTGGAATTCGCTGGACTGTTAGCCAGATGACTATTTAGGAAACTGCCATGTGTTTCTGTGTATAAATGCTCGTATTTCGACACTCTTGTTTGACGAAAGAGCAGAAGGAAGACAAATATGGGACCACTCACCTCAAAACAGGTGTTAAGGATTGTAGAGAAATAGTTCCTATTCATGAATTCATGTGGGTGTATATGTGGGTGTTGTGGCAGGTGTAGGTGAAGCAAAGAGGGGGACAGATAGCTATTGGTTAACATCCCTGTCACTGCTGACACTTGGAACTAAGCAGCCGAAGTTCTAAGAGACTTTTCCTGGTTATCTTCAAGACTGCCATGATGAAGACCTCTGGCCTGGGTGAGGTTTCTGGCAGTGTGACTGCGAAGAGTTCTTTTTAAACTGACGATGATGCCATTTCTCTAGTTTGAAGATTAAGCTAAGCTTTATCACAGCTCAGTTGTGTTTTTTGCCTCTCCACTGAATGTGTGTGTTTTTCAGCAAAGTCTCTCAGGATACTGGAAAATACCTAGTTACATACAAATAAACACACAGTTACCATTAAATTTCCCATGCACCATCTAAGAGTGCAAAAACATATTGTTCTGGGTACAGAAGAGAAATCTATCTCCTCCAGTCCTCTCATAAATCCAGCCTTGATTACCAGACTTTAACTGAATCAACATCATCACTGTGTCCCCCAATCTCTTCCTTCTATAGCAGCCATTCCAGGGCTACACTGGGACTAGGGAGAAAAATAAACACAACAAAAAAACCCCTCTCTGCTTGCACTAGTTTGGAGGGCATAGAAAAACAGGAGCTGAAAGAAGCAAACCAAGACACCACTGATGCCGTTATCAAGAGACTTATAAATGCTGTATCATTCCCAGGAGAACTGTTCCCTGACGTGGTCAGGTCAGCTTTTGGGGGTGATATGTGATTTCTCTTCTTGAACCAATAAATAGTGAAGATCAACCTTCTACTGTAAAGTAGGAATCAGGAGAAGAGGAGAAGAAATTAGTTTTCTACATTGGTATTAGTTGCAGGCATTTTAATTTCACTTTTTAATTTATATACTTGTCTCTGAATAAAATGCCATTTCAAATATTTAATTCAAGGCACACATTGATGACAAAATGTAATAAAGTATAGCTTCTGACTTTTTATTTAGGCTCCTAGATGTTATTTTTTATTCCTGAAATTTCCCTTGAGTCCTTGGCATAATTCTGTTCCTTTGCCTGCTCTTTAGTTTCTTTTCTCACCAACAATTCCAGAGTTTGATTTTATGAATCAAATTCACATTGAGTCAGTGGAGGAATGCATTTTGAAAACTTATCTTTGAGCTGCATCTTACTTTTCCTGCATCAGCCAGCATCCTCTAATACAGACTTCCTTCCCTTAACCTCATGAGACACAAAAATATCTCAGAACATTTTCCAGAAAAATGTTTGTATTAGAGATCAAAACTAACATTAGGCAGAAACATCCTCTGTGAAAACAAAAGGGGGGACAATTAAGTACAGTTTTCAGTCAAAAAAGACCCTACATATATAATTAAAATAAAAATTCAGAATCCTGCAAATGGCTTTGCTAGAATTACATAATCACAAAGGTAAAAAGGAAAACAAAAAAAAATATTGAATTGCAGTATTGATTTTTACTTCCTAAAAGGGCTAGGATAAGACTATTAATATCAAAGGAGTCACCTCAAATTTCAGCAAATTAGAAATAATTCATGCTCAGTCAACAAATAATTTTTGGTGTCTATCATGTCAGTCAAAGTGCTAGGCCTAAAGCTTTTGGGAAATACTTTTATTTTCTTATTGATCAGGATGAAGGATTTTAGCTTCAACCTCTTCAAAATGACCTAGAAGTAATTTTATTTGGAATTTTGTAGATATTTAATAATCATTCTCATTTCTATAATTACTTGTAAATGTTAATTACAGAAACTGATTGCTAATATTCCAAATCAGTAAGAAATCAGCAACTGCATCACTCTTCCTACTGTTTCATAACCACACCGTTAAGACTAACAAGACTAGAACACACACCTTTAAGAAAGGCCCACCCCTGTGTACCTGAGCACCAGCTGACCCATGAGGGCATACAGTTCACACTCCCAACTCCATACCCAGTAATCCCAGGACTTTGGATCCTGTCCGTTCCAGTTGGATCTGTTTGTTGCCCCCTTGGATTGGCCTCTCGTTATCAGCTAGACCGTGGTTCTATTATACATATTTGGTTTCCCCAACTGTAACTCCTTTGCAATTCTTAAAAACAATGACTGCTTGCACCATCTATTTCTTTTCTGGATTTTGGCTCTTTCTTTGTTAAATTCCTAACCTAGCTTTAACATGTCAGGCTCTAGTCCTTAAGTTTTGCTATGTCTGGTCAGTACCTTTATTGAATCCATTTAAGTTATTATGTATTAATAGTTATATATTCAAAAGAGTAAATTTAATAGGATTGACAGTAGTCATGGTATATGCATTTTTATATTTAAACGAAAAACCATTTTTCTGAAATATTTGTTCAAAGCCTGTATTTATTTCTTCTGGTTAAATGCTGTATTTCCTGATCAGTAAAATACTAATAAAAGATCCTTGAGATTAAGTTTAGTTTTTTTTTCTACATTTTGACCACCCCCCAAATTTTTCTGTAACTATCTGTGATTAAATGATAAATGATAATGTATGTAAAGGCACTTTAGAGTGTTCTACAGGTGCTTATGATTATATTATCATTACACACACCTAACAGTCTCAGGTAAGCCAATATCAGCTTATCACTAAATCTAACTGAGTCAGATTTCTTTTTCACTGCATGAAGTTTCATTTAAGAATATATCATTTAGGGAAGAATTTTATAAGTACTCTATCAACAGCATCAAAATAGGTTATAAGAATGAGTGTCACTTTCAAATATGCTTACCTTACTTTTCAGTTTTGCTAATGTGCTGAAAAAACCTGATTAAATACTAAAGATGTGGATGAGGATTTTTGTATTTTCATAATTCCCGTCCCCATTCCTCATATAAAAACAATTTCTTTTCAAACAATATTGTATTCTGGTGAGAACACAAGGTCAGCCAACTAAAGCAGTCATGTGACAATTATCTTGAAGAACAGTATGTAAATTACTTAGCAAAAGGGATATGAATTAGTCTACATTTAAAAAATTTAGGTAAATGTGAGTTTGGGTGAGATTCATACTATTCCACAGAGAGAAATTTGTATGCTTTTCAAAACATGGGTCAACTGAATTCACTAAACATTTTGAAAATTATATAACTTCCTGTCTTGCTTAAGATGTAAGGATCATGTCACTGTCTACAGAATTTAATTTATAACCCAGGTGGGAATGTATTCAATAAATTTATTTTTTGTTCTAAATAGTATACTCTTGAAAAAATAGCTCTCACTGGAAGAAAACTGTTCATAACTATGTAGTTTTTAAACATAAGCGAACAAACATACTGAAATCAAAGTCACATCAGAGAAGCATGACCCAAAATAATTTGCTAAAAGGAAGTTCATGTATACTCAGAACTCATGGAACTCTAGCCCTGGCTGAAGACTTTGTAAATAAATCTTGTACAGCATAGTGGACTGGAGGTTAGAGGCTATTTAGTATAAATAAGCAAAAACAGAGCTTGTATTTGACATACCCTATTACAGAAGACTTTCCCCCAAGGTTTTCAAGTATTGGAATTCATAATAGAAAGCCAAATATGTCCTTGAAAGTCTAATGGATGTCATCAATTATTTGACATTTTTAAACATGCATACTGTGACCATGAGCTATGAATTATTTGAAAAATTCTTATGATGTTAATTCTTGGGATCTGTGTGCAATTTTAATTTCCAAATTTGGGATATCATGAGGCTTTATTAAGGGAAAAGATAACTGCCTACTCTTTGCCAAGCAGAGTATAAGGTTTTTCATTTATAACTCTCAGTTTCTTGTAACAGCCAACAAGGTAGGCATTCTACCCACAATTTACAGAGGAAGACTCTGAGATTCAAGCTGTAAGAACCAACTTTGTGGGGAGTTCTCAAACTTTAGTTATTCATTTATTTATTTATCTTAAGCAAATAAACCCATGCTTCATTCATTGAGAGAGATATGTGTATCTATGACAGACTGAAAAGGAAATGCTGTGATTCCCAAATCTGTGGAAATTCCAGGAATGACTGAGTATGTGGTGGGTCATTGATCCAAGAGGTCCCTTTCAAGAATAGGATGATGAAGCAGGAGTTTAGAATCTGTAAAAGAAAATCGGGGAAAAAGTAGAACACAGACTTATGCATTTGGAAGAAGATATTGTGTATGTATACACACACACACACACACACACACATTTTGAATCTTAAGGTGCTAAGAAACACCATTTTCCTTCTGTATTCTGTATTCTTTATCCATCTCCTTTGCCCAGTAGTTACTCAACACTTACAAGCCAACCCATCACCAGTTACCATATATTAATACATACAAGTTCAGAAGACATAAAATAGTTCTAGGAACAAGAGGAAATACTACAAGTTTCTCATTCCGCAGTGTCTGGACCCTCAGATTCCTGTGGAGGACACCAGGGAGCCAGGGCAGGAGTTAAATTCAACTTAGTTCAGTGAAGTTATAAAGTATAATCTTTTTCAGAAGACCATCTGTTATGCCCCTCTCTGATTGTTCCTGTCTCCTTTCTTCAGGGTTAACTTGAAAAATATGATCCCTCACTTTCACTTTTGGAAACTTGTCCCCCCTAACTCCTGCCCATTTGAGACAACGATGAGTAGTGCTTACATTAAATCTCTTATTTCAGTTTAAGACTTGACTTATTTGAAGCTCTGACTCTTTTCTTTTGACTCCCTAGCCCAAGCAATCCTTCAGCAGGAAAAGGATGACAGAGCTGGGGTTGGGGAAGTGTAATCTGTAGACAGAGTGATTTTTATCAGCTTTGACATGGCTTAGTATGAGTCATATCAGTGTCCATCAGGTTCAGTATTTTACTACCAATAGAAAATCTCAAGAGTATGGCATCAAATTTAAAATTTAGGTACATTCCAGCTTCTTTTAGTAACATACAATCATAGAAGTTTAGGGCTAAAAATGACTTTTGTTTTTCCATTCAGTCTAAAGTCCTCAACTACATTAAAAAGCTAAAATAATAACTCTGACACATGTCAAGTAACATATAAGGCTTTTTATATATATGTTCTCTATACATATACTTTACATTGTCTCAACATATTATAATCATCAGGGTAGAAATCATTATCCTCTATATAAGAATCTGACATTCAAAGCATTTAGGGAGATATTAAGATTTTTAATAGGGAAGAAGCAGACATTTAAAGAAATCACTCCACTTGTACCACAGCAAAAATTTCGGGGTACAGAAGTAAACTTGAGGAACATCAGTTGGGGTTTATTGCATTAGTCTCATGAAGTCAAGTTTGGATTAGAGATGGTGGGATGGAGAAGAAGAGACAACAGAATCAACAGAAATTCAGGGTATAGAACTAATGAGACTTGACGACAGATTTGTCACGGGAGGTGAGAGAAAGGAGAAGGAAGAGCCAGATTTGGTGCCTCGTTTTCAGCGTGAGCAACGGGCTGGATGGTGGAGACACTAGGAAAGATGAAAAGCCCTGACAAGAAGATTTGGGAAGTGCAGGGAAAGCAGGGAGCAGAGAAGGGATGCAGGAGGCCAGATCAGGAACTGATGACATGATTCAGGGAATCTTTTGTTCTCTCTCTTTTTTTTTTAATATATTTTTCCATTTCTATAATTATTTCTTAATTGTAGTTGATTTACAGTGTTTTGGGTATACAGCAAAGTGATTCAAATATATAGATACATATAGACTTTTTTCAGATTCTGTTTCATTATAGGTTATTATAAGACATTGAATATAGTTCCCTGAGCCAAACAGTAGGCATTTGTTTCTTTATCTCCTTTATATATAGTAGTATCTGTTAATCCCAAATCCTAATTTATCCATGCCTGGCTTTCCCTTTTGGTAATCATAAGTTTGTTTCCTATGTCTATGAGTCTACTTCTGTTTTGTAACTAAGGTGATTTGTATCAATTTTTAAAAAACTTTTTCAAATAGTTTTTAAGACTGGAGATCTGAGAATACACTTTCTACCCAATGTCCTCTTAATCTTTTCCCCTCCCGTTATCTGTAGGCCAATCCCGAAGGCACTTGGCCCTTAGGTTTAAAATGCAGATGTTAACTGCATTTTCTGGGTAACCGCAGAGATTTATCAACTTACATGATCTAATAATACCTTGTGACCCCCTTGGACTTAGCTAGATTTTAGGTAACCTGAGAGAAAGGATACTGTTGTAGAAGAATTACTGGTGTAACGGGGATCTCATCTCAACCTAAACTGGGATTTGGAATTTTGGTATGTGTCTGACGAAAAGTTGCAGCTGAAAGTTCAAAGTGGCTGTTTTCGTTGCAGTAGTTAACATAGAAGGAAAGTATCTTCAGAGAGAAGGGAATCTGAAGAGAGAAATGGAGAGGGATGTGAGTGGACAGAAGGCTGTTTCTTCTATTAAGGGTTGCATGGAGTTAGTCTGAACCCTGGTGGAGACATGGGCTGCAAGATAGACCTGTTCCCACGGGCACTGAGGCACCCACTATGTGGCTTAGGGGCCAAGGTGACGAAGCAGGACAGAGCTGAGAGAACATCATCATCTTCTCTCAGCACTAAATGCTCTGCTCCCTTCTCTTTCTTGCATGGTTTCCAAGAAGTCAGCTGTGACTCTTATCTTTATTTCTCTATAAATAAGGTGTTCCCCACCCCCTGACTTTTTCAGGATTTTTTCTCCATCTATGGTTTTTCATAACTTGCAAATGATACGCCAAGGCATAGCACTTTTGTTTTTGGCATTTATCCTGCTTATTCTCTGAGCTTCCTAAATCTGGGGAAATGTCTAGTCATTATTATTCCAAATACATCTTCTGTTCCTTTCTGTCCTCTCCTTCCCATTGTGCACACATTACACTTTTTGCAGTTGTCCTCAGTCCTTGGATACTCCGTTCTGTTTTGTCCAGTCCTCCTTCTCTTTGTTTTGTATTTTGAGAATTGCTCATCTGTTCTTGCACGCTGTTCACTTTACTCATTACAGCCCTAAGCACATTACTCATCGCTGTTTTAAATTCCTGGTCTGATAATTCCAATATCCCTGCCATATTTGGTTTTGATACTTGTCCTACCTCTTCAAACTGTGGGGTTTTTTGCCACTTGCTATGCCATGTTATTTTTCTTGATATCTGAACATGACTTAGTTGTAAAAGAAACTGCTGTAAATAGTTCTTTATTAATATAGTGGTGAGCTGTCAGGGGAGGGGACGAGTTCTCTGGTTCTGTGATTAGGTCTCAGTCTTTCAGGAGATGGTGCCTCTGCATTGTGAAGGAGCATCCTTTCACCACATCTAGGCATAACACAGCCTTGTTCTGAGATAACAAAAACCATCTGGGCTGAAGGGGTTTTACTTTGTGAGTACCAGAATAGGAGTCGGCTCACCGAGTAGGGAGCCAGTGTTAGGTACCCCTCTCAAGCGGCTCTCCTAGCCAGGACGGAAGCAGGGGATGACAGGCAGAAAAATCTCAGAGGGCTGCTCTCTTGTGCTATGCTTCTGGGGACTATGGAGATGGGTGGATGAAACCCTCAAGTACGCGTGGAGGGCGATGAGAGTCGTTACTGTGGCTTTGTTTGTAAGCACAGAGGGGTGAGGCCTGGGGGAAACGTGGACTACATGAGAAAAGTAGTTTTCAAGCTGAAGTGTCCTTCAGAGTAACTTGGGACTTTTTAAAAAAGATCTCTGCCCAGGTCCTACTTGCAGGGTTTCTGTTTTAGAAAGTCTAGGGTGACAACTATGTTATGAAACAGCTCTGTGGGGAATTCTGATGCTTATGCCTGATTAAAATCTACTGCCTTCAATTTATTAGAGTTGAGTCATTTGACACTAGTCAAATAGCTAGCAAAAGAAAAAGAATTTAGATTTTTTGGAGAGACTTCCCTTTTTGACTTTATTGTTTTATATTCTTCTCCCCTTCTCCCCAGCTTTCCACATTCTCACTAAAACAACTTCCTTTCCCTGGTATTGGTTTTTCTAATTTCTCACTGAAGGCTTCTCTGTAGGAGAATTATTAGGAAGCCCACCGAGCCTTACTTTTGATTCTCCATAGTTGGACTCAGATAAAAGAAAAATTAAGAATGTAAACATCCTTTTTTTTTTTTCCCCTTAGAAGAAAATGGTTCACAATTTTATTTTGTTTGACCAGTTCAATGTTAAACAATTGTGTGAATATTTTTCTTGAAACATCCACTCTCTTCTACTGCTATTTCCACAGCTCACTCTACTGTTATTTTTGCTTAAATTATCAATGGAATTTAGACATCAAAGCACTTTCACTTCATTTCTCCATTCTGGCTCCACAGGCTCCAAAGTTTTGAGCCACAAAAATGACCCCTCACCATACATGATTTCATTCATTTCTGTATAAGCTGAAGGAGAATTTTTTCTCTTGTAGAATCTATGGTATCTAAAATAAACTATGTTAGGGACTTAATTCCTGATTAATACATCCTTTATTCCCCAATTTTACCCATAATTTTCAATCCAACAGAATTCTAGTCTTCTCGAAATAAAGTTAAAACAACTGTGTAACAATTTTTTCAGTGCAAAAATTTCAAATGTCAATTCTATTAAATGGAGGTCAAAATTTCTTTTGGAATTAAACATTTTTTCCCCCCAATTATTCTCCAGGAATTAAAGAAGAAAAAATAGACCAAGCTCCAGTTTGAAAGAGCCATAATTCAGCACACTCTGTATTACTTCTCAGAGAAAGAAATCTGAGTTTCTAAAGAAAGAAACAATGCATTAAGTGCTGGGGGAAAGAAAAATGAGGGTCTCCAGTCTTGGGAATGTAGTGCCCTGAGGCAGACTGACCCAATCCGCTGTTGACAAAGTGACATCACTACTGTGCTGTAGGGAGTGCATGCTCAGTCACTCAGCTGTGTCCGACTCTCTGGGAGTCCATGGACTATATAGCCTGCCAGGCTCCTCTGTCCACAGATGCTCCATGGAAAAATACTAGAGTGGGTTGCCATGCCCTTCTCCAGGGGATCTTCCTGACCCAGGGATTAAACCCACATCTCATTAAGTCTCCTGCATTGGCAGGCAGGTTCTTTACCACGAGCGCCATCTGGGAAGCCCTGAAGTTAGGGCTAGGCATATACTTTCTACCCTGAAATCTCTGGTATCTTCATATTACTCTGAATACATAGCAGGGTCAATGAATGTGTCCTTGAGAAAAGTAAAAAAAAGAAAGAAGAAAAGCCTTCTATTTCTCAATGCTAATTAATTTAAAATTCAAATGAAGGAATAATGTGGTTTAATGTATAAGTAGCATATGAATAGTGGCTATGCCAAAAAGAGGTTTGGGGAACCATCTTTTGGTGCCCTAACCCACCCCCAGTTACTTCCACAAATTCATATGTTTACCAGTTAAACAACTGGTGTTCTCTTAATGCATGAAAATCATCTTTTGAAAAAGTTCTTATTTTCACTGATCTATGATTTGTAATTAAGATACAAACAATTGAGACAAGACTCCTAACTTCCCCACCTCCACTTCCTGCCGCCCCTCAACTCCTCTTCTTGTGAACATGCTGATCCCAGCAGATATGTAAGTGAATATGGAAACACGAACTTCAGCGTTCACTATCCTGAATACTACTAGTATTCCATAAAGACCCAACTTCTGTGCAAATAAAATTCTTACTAAAGGAAAAGAGACAGATGATTTTCTGGAGAACAGAAGGACTCAAATTAAATGTGTATATAGTATATGCTCCATGGATGACTGGGAGACGTCATATATCACTTAAGCAGCATTTGTTATATCATTTTTATATAGGTGTGGTTTATAGGAAAGCTATACTGAAAAATAAAGAAATGAAAGGGATTATCTGTGGATTTCTTCTTTTTATTTTTAAATTGATCTGGGCTTACTTTTTGAGGATTTCCATCCACAGTCTATTTCTACACATCTGCATCCCACACACGGGAAGTAGAGGAAAAGAAGAGCACATTTTACAATTTTGGAGACTAATTAAATAGGTATTTGCCTGGAGAAGTACTTATCATGATGTTTAAAATGTTCTGTAATAGTTATTTAACAAGAACCTCAGATTCTTCTGTTTCTGGGAACTCAAAGGAAAGTAAGAGCTGTAGCTGATTTTGAGACTGACGTATGTGCAAAATGAGGACACAATTGAGGTTGAAATGCCACTCTGAGATTTCCCTTAAGGTATTGCTTCGTTCCTGTTTCATCAAAAGCATATCAAGGAGTCACTATGTGTAAAATATCTTGGTTTGGGGATGGATGGAAAGAGGAATTAAACATGGCCCTTACTTCCCCAGTGGCTCAGACAGTAAAGCATCTGCCTGCAATGTGGGAGACCTGGGTTTGATCCCTGGGTCGGGAAGATCCCCTGGAGAAGGAAACGGCAACCCACTCCAGTACTCTTGCCTAAAAAACTCCATGGACGAAGGTGCCTCGCAGGCTACAGTCCATGGGATTGGAAAGAATCAGACACAATTGAGCAGCTTCACTTTTTTGCTTTCAAAGGAGATTTTAACCCAGTGAGGGTGACACACAGGAGGGAGTACACAAAAAGGATTTAGGGAGTGAACAAGATGGAAGTTGGGGGGAAATGCTGAAGGTGAGCTCAGAAGAGAAGGCTACAGTGTTCTGTGTGTTGTTGGGGATGTCTTTTAATCCCCATCTTACAGAGTGAACAGTATTATACTACCTCAGTTGGAAGGGGGACTTGTAAATATATCTCACTTGAATCTGGAATCTGATCTCACTCAGTAATCCCACCCATAATATCTACTATTTTAATAGCATCTATACTCTCAGTGGTTCTTAATCTTTGGAACAGTTTGCATCCTTTAGAAAACATGAATAAACTACGATTCTTTCCCACGGGAGAAGAGGGGAGGAAGAAGCACATGAAAAAATTCAGGGACTTCTTTCTGAAGTACTGGACAATCACTTAACTCCTTTATGTCTCAATTTCTCAGGCAGGGAATGGCAAAGCCTACTCCATAAAGTTCTTGAGAGAATTAAATAAGATAATTGTATACCATGCACCTATGGTCAGTCAACTTATGACAAAGGAGGAAAGAATATACAATGGAGAAAAAGTTTCTTCAATAATTGGTGCTGGGTTAAAAGGACAGTTGCATGTAAAGAATGAAATTAGAACATTCTCTAATATCATACATAAAAATAAACTCAAAATGGATTAAAAATCATGTAAAATCAGATACTATAAAACTCCTAGAAGAAAACATAGGCAGAACACTCTGACATAAACTGTAGCAATATCTTTTTGGATCCATCTCCTACAGTAATGGAAATAAGAACAAAAATAAACAAATGGAATGCAATTAAACTTAAAAGCTTTTGCACAGCAAAGGAAACTATAAACAAAATGAAAAGACAACCTACGAACTGGGAGAAAATATTTGCAAATGATGCAACCAACAAAGATTATTCTCCAAAATATACAAACAGCCCATACAGCTAAAGATAAAAAAAAAAAAAACTAATCAAAAAAAGGGCAGAAGACCTAAATAGACATTTCTCCAAAGAAATATGTATATATATATATACATATATAAAACTGAATCACTTTTCTGTACACTTGAAACTAACACAACTTTGTAAATCAACTATACTTCAATAAAAAAATAATGATATAAAGTACCTAGCACTGATCCCAGAGCAAATATTCAGTAAACGACAGGCATTATTTTATTCTTTCGTTCTTCCTTTTCCTTGGAAGATGTGTTCTTTCCTTCACTGTGACTGATGAGTCAGAGATAAGAGTGGGGGATCAAACAGGGGCTGTTCACCAAGTAAGGTGGAGGAGAAAAGGGGATAGATAAGTTTCATGCCCAGGCATGAAATATGATAGAAAAAGGAATTCTAGGAACTTCATAGGAAGTTATCTGTAGGACTCTCTAGGAGAATACTGTAAAGGATCTATGAAGATGCTGCTCTAGATGTAAATATTTTATGGGTTTACTATAATAGTAATACTAATAGTATTAGTTTCAATAATAATGACAAATGCACACTTAGAGAGAACTTACTGTGTGCCAGGCATTGTGTTTAACTTAGCTTATACAGATCACGTCATTTAATCCTTACAACAATATGAAATTAACACAGTACATAATATCTCATCTGAAGTTCTAAAAAAAAAAAAATCTTTGAAAACTAAAATTTTGAAATAATTGACTGCAAAATCTGACCTGAACTGACATGAGTATATTTTTAGTCTTTATTTATCCCTTTAAAAGTAAATATTTGCACATTTTGCTATAGAAATCTTAATGTTTGGTCAAGGGGTGTTTCATGCCCTACTAGGGTAATGTCCTTGCCATTCTAAAAAATGTCTCTAAGTTTCAAAATTTGCCTAGCCTACAGAATTTCAGATAAGGAGTTTTTGAAAAGAGCTAACATTTATTGAGAACATGCTATTTGTCAGGTTTGAGCCCTAGTTTCTACTTATGTTAATGAATTTATCCTCATCATAATCCTCAGAGGTAGATATATTTAGCATCCTTCCTGCTTTAGAGTTGAAGTGACTATACAAAGTACAGAGAAGTCAAGGAACTCAAGGGTACCAGCTAGTAACTTAGATACACAGAAGCTGAACACAGGCAATCTGGATCTGAGAAGCTTTTGCTTAATTGCTACACATACTGCCTCATTTATGTTATTACAATTGTTATCCTCATTCTACAGATGAAAATTCTGAAAATTAAAGGTAATTTTAAATTAAAATAAAAATGAAATTTAGAAGTAATTATATCTAAGATAAAGTGTTTATGTGATCTTGGGCAAGTTATTTAGCCATTCTGTACCTCAACTTTCCTTTCTGTAAAATAGAGACATTAATAATACATACCACATAGGATTGTTATGGGGAGTAAGTTAGGTTAAAACACTTAGAGAAATGTCTGATATACTCCATGAAATCAACACAGATTAGCTCTTACTATTATTACAACTAAGACATGTGGATGCCAGAAGGGAGGAGAAGGATATAATGAAAGTTAATCCTCATGCAAAGATTTACTATAAAGAAGGTAAAAGGGGTAATATTTTTCTTCCAGACATTAAATCAGTGTTTTCTTTATTTTTTGTTCCCTAGTCCCGAGGTGTTTAATGGCTGCCTATCTGCTCAATCAATGGCATTTATTGCTTCAGAGAGTAGGTACAGAACAAAGAGGTCTTTTATTTCTCTTTCAGTCTATGAGCTGACATTTTTTAATCCATTGCAAGACTTTAATCATGAAGTCATGCTTTGTTAAAGAACAAGACTGTTTTGTAAATCCCCAAAGCTTCTCTTTACAATTAAAAGTCTGGGCCTGGTTCACTTAACTCTTCTAGTATTGTATTTGTAAGAAGCCACGGCATGAAGAGAACAAGGCTTGTACTGAAAGGATTCTCTTGTAACAGGATGGGAAGTTCCTTTTAACTAAGAATAGGATTTGAAAACTACAAAAAGAGAAGTGGGCGAGTATAGATCTGAGTGACATACTCATCTACTTGGGTGCTAATACCCTGGAGAGAGGGAAGATGAAGTGCTGTAAGCTCTTTAGCAAACCCTACATTTAGCCTTGCTTAGTGCTATGTGGTCTCTGGGAAGAAGAGCAACGTCTGAGGCAATATTTGAAGGCTGCCTCAAAGAATTCTGCATATTGTAGAATGGCACTCATGACTCTTTTGTGAGTGAAAGTCGCTCAGTTGTGTCTGACTCTTTGTGACCCCAAGGGCTATACAGTCCATAGAATTCTCCAGGCCAGAATACTGGAGTGGGTAGCCTTTCTCTTCCTCAGGGCATCTTCCCAAGCCAGGAATCAAACCAGGGTCTCCTGCATTGCAGGCAGATTCTTTACCAATTGAGCTATTTTGAGTCTCCCACAAATAGCATAGATTTAAGACAATCAGTAAAACAGAAAAGAATCACTATAGGGACCTCAGGACAAGGGAAGGTGACAAGATGCAGAGGCATCAATGGCAGATGAAACCACAGAAAAAGACTGACAGCAGGCACTGGAATGAGCCTCATTCAGCGATGAGGAAGGAAAGGAAAAATTGCAGGAAACAGCATGTGGATCAGATCTTTCCCTATGTCACCATAATGGCCTGGACCCACAAGCTAGTTTTAAAGAAAGATTTAGAGAAGTCTCTCTAAGAAGGGAGAAACAGTTGTGACTAACCTTTAATGAACTGATTTTTTTTACTCCAAAATATTTTAAAATCAAAAGAAGCTGAATTACTTTTATTTGTCCAATTATATTTTGTCTTTTCCTGCTTGTAGAAGAAACTGAACTCCAGAGATGCGTGAGGTTAAATAATAAAGGTCTACTTTTTTTTTTACAGTCAAATATATGTTTTAATTCTACTATATTTCAAAGATATTAAATCTCAGAATTTTCTAAAACCAAACCCCATTCTAAGTCATGTCAGAATTTGGAGGGCTTCCCAGGTAGCACTAGTGGTGAAGAATCCACTGCACAATTTGTCCATGACAGATATTAAGGATATGTAATTACCCTCCATTCAAAAACAATTAGAAAACTGGACAAATTTTAGTAAATAATTATTTTAAGATACTTGATGGTAGGCAACATAGAACAGTAGTCCTAGATGAAGGATAAACAAATGAGTTAGGTGAGCCTTACCTTCTCCCAGGTTTTCTTCCTGGAAGTAATTTCCACTGAAGTACAAGAAGGGGAGGGATACAAACAAAACTTGGGTATGTCAATGAATTGAAGAGACAAATTATCACTTGGGGAAGTCAAAGCAACTAGAATTTGTGGAACAGACTGCATAAGAGGAAGGAGCTATGCAGAAGTGTTCCATATACCTTCAGAGTCCCACTGAATCTTTGCTTGACTATCAAAAAGTATATCGTTGGGCATGAACAATATCAGAAGAACAATTACTACAGAGCTGTAAACTACAAAAATTTATACAGTTCGTAAAAGTCTGAGAATTATTCAAGGTCCCATACCCAAAGTAAAGAGACTTTAGTGAATATATGGTCCATTTAGTAGAAACTCCAGAAGAGCCTCACCTTAAAAGTGGGGCTAAATAAGCACTGGAGGTAAAACAGATTCACCTTAAAAGACAACAAAATACAGCACTCAGAAACATAAACCCCCTACGATGTCCAGCATCCAAACAAAATTACCACATACTTGAGGAAGCAGAAAAATGTGACCCATAACTTGGAGAGAAGTCAGTCAATAAAACAGACCTAAAATGAAAAGGATAGTACAATTAAGTAACAGACAAGAACTTTAAAAAGCACAAATCCAACATACATATTGGGTAGTGACAGAAAGTATTCAAAAAGAAGCTCAGAGGAAAAAAAACTAAAAAAAGTAGTCCTCAGTGACCTGTGAGACAATAACAAATGATTTGACACATTTGCAATTGTATTTCCAGAGGAGAAGGCAAGGAAGAGAAAAAATACTTGAAAAAATAATGGCCAAAAGTTTTCTAATTTTGATTTAAACAAAGCTATAAACCTTCAGATCCTAAAATCAAGATGAAGCCCAAGTGAAATAAACATAAAATCTCTTCATGTTTCATTATAATTAAACCACTGAAAAGGGAATCTTAAAAAAAAAATCAGGAAAGAAAAGACACACTGCATCCAGAAAAACAAAGATTAAAAACAACAGCAGACTTCCTGTCATAAATTATGCAATTCCAAAGAAAATGGACTTATCTCTCCAAAACACTGACAGAAAAAAGTGTCAACTTAATATTCTATATCCAGTAAATATCTTTCATAAACAAGTGCAAGCAGAAATAGACATGCTTATTGTATAATTTTTAGGGAAATTCAAATGATCTAGAATTTCCATATGATTTATTAAACTACAGTTGTAGTTTAATACAACTGTATTAAAGGATACCCTCTGTATCCATGGGTTTCACATCCAGAGTTAACCAATTATGGATTATTGGTTAAATAATCCCTGCCCCTCCAATCTAGAAAGCTCCAAAAAGCAAAATTTGAATTTGACATGCACTAGCAACTACTTACATAGCCTTTACAACCCAATTACATAGCATTTCATTGTGTTAGGTATTATAATTAACCTAGAAATGATTTAAAGTATATGGGAGAATTGTGAAAGTTATATGCAAATATCATGCCATTTTACATAAGCACCTTGGACACATAGGGGTTTTGGTATATGTAGGGGCAGGGGTCCTGGAACCAATTCCCTGTGATTATCCAGGGATGATGGTAACAAAATTGGAAGATTTATATCATCTGATTTCAAAGTTTATACAACTATTGTATTCAAAGCAGTATAATAATGGTAAAGAACAGACTTATGGATCAATGGAAAAGATATGATAATTCAGAAATAGATCAACACATATAATCAATCAATTTTCAACAAAAGTATCAAAAAATCAGAGGGGGAATGGATAGTCTTTTCAAGAAACTGCTAGTATAATTGGATATCTGTATGGAAAAAAATGGATCTCAGCTCTTTTTATTAAGTTATACATTAAAAAATGATTCAAAATAAGCAATATGTGTAAATATAAGAGAGAAGGTCATAACTCTTTTAGAGGAAAACAGGAGAAAATCTTTATGACTTTGGATTTGGCAAAGATTTATTAAATTAGACATAATCATAAGCCATAAATGAAAAATTTGATTGATTAGACTTCATCAAAATCAAAACTTTCACTTGTCAAAAGACACTATTAATGAGAAGGCAAGGTGCAAAACGGGAGGAAATATTTGCAAAACATATCTGAAAAAGGGTGTAAAACACACATATATACAGAGAATATATAAAGAACTTTCATAATGCAATAATATCATCCCAACTAAGAAAGGGACAAAGAAAAAGTTCTGGACACTTACAACTAATAAGCTCAAGAAAAAATACCCAACATCATCAATCATTTGGAAAATGCAAATTAAAATTACCAGTAAATATCATTGTACACCCAATATAAGCCATTGAAAATGCCAACAATTTCAACCGTTGGCAGGAATGTAGAGAAGCTGGAACCCTCACACACTGCTGAATGTAAAATGTCACCCTCATTTTGGATAATAGCTCAGCAGTTTCTTAGAAAGTTAACTGAACACTTAACATAGGAGCCATCGGGTCTGAAGAAACAATCAGTGATACAAAGTAGCAGTTTAATACACAAGTGGAAATAAACTGCATGAAATTAATGGCACAAGAAATGAGAGAGAAAAATGGAAGTATTATACGTTCTTAAAGTTAATAAATTAAATTAAATTCGTAAAATACGGTTTAAAGAAAGACTGTGATAATTTAAAAGATTGCTCCTAGTGGTGGTGGTGGTTTAGTTGCTAAGTCGTGTCCGACTCTTGCAACACCATGGACTGTAGCCCGCCAGGCTCCTCTGTTCATGGGATTCTCTAGGCAAGAATACTGGAGTGGGTTGCCATTTCCTTCTCCAGGAGATCTTCCTGACCCAGGAATCGAACCCGGGTCTCCTGCATTGCAGGCAGATTCTTTACCAACTGAGCTACAAGGGAAGCCTCAAAATGCTCCTAAAGACCTGGGAAAAAGAGGACAGTATCCTAGGGTCTTTTCATTCTAGTTCCCCAAATAATTATCTTTCTTGGATCGGCAGAGAAAGCGTTTCCTTTGTGGCCCCAGTCTCCTCTCCACACCTCTGCTCCTCAGCAGCAAGCCCAGCTCTGCTGAAATCACCATGCCCAGAATTCTCTCCCTCAGCCCACTTGGCCCCACGGCATAAACTGTTTCCTACCCTCTGTTCTCCTAAAGGGAATGCGAGGTCCGGGGGGTACCAAGTTCTCTAAGCTTTTCCTCCTGTTCTCCTAAGGAGAAACTCTCATTTCTCCTGGGTCTTTGTTCCTAGCTGCTTCGGTGGACCGTGGCTACATGGACTGAGGGATACATGCGCGGAAGAAGCTTGGCAGGGATACTGAGAGAAAATCGTTCCCTCTGCTGTGCCCCATTGAATATGGAAACAGCACAGTCAACTTGATGTTTAGGGCAGTGGCCGTCACAGACATACACCCAAAATTTTATATATATATATGCATATAATTCCAGTTCCAGTTTCTCTACATCCTAGATAAGGCAGGAAGCGGTCTGGTCAAGCTAACCTGTTGACTGCGCGGCTCTGGACAGGAGTTTGGGTGGGGCGGGATCTACTTCCCGGAGGAGGCTCACCGGCGCTGAACCAGGCTCTAGCCCAACGAGCCTTGACAGGATCAGACTGGAGCAGGCCGGTTCTGGGAAGCGGATTGCGCATGCGCGAGAGGCTCTCCGCTTTGAGGGAGGGGCAGTTAGAAAGCAGGCCGGTGCTCACGTGTACCTGATGAGGAGCAGTTTCCGCTACAGGAAAGCCACCATTCTTTCCCAATATCAGACATTAGGGGGCGGGAGGCCACCCAAATGGAGCCCGCCTGAAAATAGCCTGCGCTGACTACTTCTACAGCCCTTCTCTCTCCTGCCCAAGCCGCTAGTGTCATTCTCTTCTCGTCTTTACCTGAGGGCGGCTCTCGTCAACCACCACCCACTCCTGTGCACTCAGAAACCACTGTCCCCGCCACCCTCACCTGCCCGGTGCGAACCGTGGCCAAGGTAGGTCTGGTGTCCCGGCCCTGCCTGCCCGGGCGTGGGCGAGGGGGTGGGTATCCGGTGAGTCGTGGGAGCAACCCAATGAGGGCGCTATAATAAAATTGGTGCTGAAATGTTCCAGGGAAAGTGGGTATGGGTGCCACAATGGGGATATGTTTTTTGGCAAGAAACTTAAAAGTTCAGGCTCTAGGAGTGAATTGAGGTAAAAAGGGCATCCGTTTTTGGAAGGAGTAAGTTTACTTCACAAATCCATCACATATTTAGGAGAACAGAAGGGAAAGCTGAATTTCTGACAGAACACTAGTTGGCCGTTCATGTTCAACTCTAGCAAACAGCGGTGCATTCTACGGCATCATCTTCCCTGTCGGCGCCCTCAGATACAGTCACAGGCACCGGGTGCTGTAAGGCTGTCCATGCTCCGCCACTCTATCGGAATTCGATCCTTTTCAGGACTTTCCCTTCGGTCAAAGTCAAGTCATTCATGAAGCGGGAATGCGCGGGGTGGGGGAGTTCAGATTCTTCTAGTGAAATACCAAGAAAATCCACAGAGACCAGGATATTTAAAACAACCATCACTCCCAGAACCTAGAGTTCCTTGGAAAGAACTAAGGGACTTCCCTGGTGGTCCAGTGGCCAGGACTCCACCCTCCCAGTGCAGGAGGTGAGGGTTCCATTCCTGGTCAGGGGACTAGATCCCACATACCTAAGACTTGGCGCAGTCAGGTAAGTAAATAAGCAAATTTTTGGAAGTGTATATGTGTGTGTGTATGTGTGTGTGTGTGTGTGTGTGTGTATAAAGAGCAACTGAACAACTAATTAGAAAAAAAAAAAGTCAAAATCAGGAGTTTCAGGACTTGAAAGATGATTTGGTTGGGTGAATGGGGAGTGGTTAAAGAGACAGAGTTCCCTCAATAACTAGGAGGGTCACGGAAGGAGCAGAAGCCATGCCTGGCGAAGAAAACGAGAGAACAATGAGTCCTTAGGAGTCTACAGCCCTGGTTCAGCTCATTATTACTTACCATGTTGTTATAGAGAACAAAGATAGGGAAATGTCACTGAGGCAGAGTGAAATTTATAAGCAATTGTAAGCTTTAGGTGGGCTTCCCTGGTAGCCCATCTGTAAAGAATCTACCTGCAATGCGGGAGACCTGGGTTTGATCCCTGTGTTTGATCCCTGTGTTGGGACGATCCCCTGGAGGAGGGCAAGGCAACCCACTCCAGTATTCTTGCCTGGAGAACCCCTTGGACAGAGGACTCTGGTGAACTGTGGTCCATAGGGTTGCAAAGAGTGGTACAGAACTGAGTGATAAAGCGCAGCACGCACAAGCTTTAGGTAAGATGTGTGTGTGTGTGTGTGTGTGTGTCTGTGTGTGTCTGTGCATGCGCGCTCAGTCGTGTCCGACTTTTTCCGACCCCATGGACTATAGCCTGCCAGGCTCCTCTGTCCATGGAATTTTCCAGGCAAGAATACTGGAGTGGGTTGTCATTCCCTACTTCAGGGGATCTTCTCCACCCAGGGATTGAACCCACATCTCTTGCATCTCCTGCATTGGCAGGTGGATTCTTTAGCACTGTGCCACCGGGAAGCCCAAGTTAGGTAAGATAAGGGACTATTTTAACAATGAATATGGCCAAATTAAGACTTATATGGACTAATTCTCATTTAGTCCATTATCAAACTGTTTATAAACAATCATTTCCTGTTATGCTTTCCATTCTGAACTTTTAGAAATCTTATCTACAAATAAGTTTAGGTATAGTGTTTTTGTGTTGATAGCTTTGTGTTTTTCTTTTTTCCCCATCCTTTGGAGCAGTACCAGAACTAGATAGGATTGAAATAATTTCATAAATGCGTTTGAAATAAGAGAGTATGTGTTGATTTCTGTTTTACACTATAGGTACTTGTTACTACTGTGTTTTTTTTTTTTTTTGGTCACTTGTTGATATTTTGAATCATAAAAATAATTTGGATTATAACTTCCATTACAAAACTCAAAGTGGCAAAAATAGCAGGTTAGTACACATATTTGGAAAATGCCTTGTTCCTCACTTTCCCCTCGTTTTTTGAAAGACCAAAATGATCTTTCAGATTCCAAGATCTCAATACTTTATGTAAATGAAAATACACATAAACCATCATCTTACCTGTCTGAAACAGAAAATACTCATAAACCATCATCTTACTGTCTAATAAATGCCTTTTAGAGTGAAAGAAGGAAAGTCAGTAGTTTGTCTGTGTCTTCAGTTGCTTTCCCAATATCTAGTCTGTCCTGTCTAGGAAAAATCCAGAGCAACACACTAAATCAAGTTTAAGTGACGGATTTAAGCTAGATTGTAACTTGAAAGTTTAGAGAGTTTGACTCATATGGGTGTTGTGTGTATAAATGATGTGTTTTATGAACCTTAACAATAGGTGATAAAATCTCATAAACATCTATCGGTGGTGGTGTTCAGTCACTAAGTCATGTCCAACTCTGTGACCCCATGGACTGCAGCATGCCATGCTTCCCTGTCCTTCACTTTCTCTCAGAGTTTGCTCAAACTCATGTACATTGAGTCAGTGATGCCATTCAACAAGCTCATCCTCTGTCGTCCCCTTCTCCTCCTGCCCTCAGTCTTTCCCAACATTAATATTAGGGTCTTTTCCAGTGGTTCGGCTCTTCACATCAGGTGGGCAAAAGTGTTGGAGTGTCAGCGTCAGCCCTTCCAATAGTCATCTATAGAAGCACTCAAATAACCTTAGTTTAGACAGCAAACTTTTTTTTTCCTTGTAGCACTTTAATTATTTATTTATTTTTTAACACCAAAACATTTTGTATTGGGGTGTAGTCGATTAACAGTGTTGTGATAGTGTCAGGTGAATAGTGAAGGGACTCAGCAATACATATACATGTATCCATTCTACCCCAAGACACCCTCCCATCCAGACTGGCACATAATATTGAGTAGAGTTCCATGTGCTATACAATAAGTTTTTGTTGGTTATTCATTTTAAATATAGCAGTGTGTACATGACATTCCCAAAGTCCTTAATTATCCCTTCCCCTCGGCAATCAGGAGTTTGTTTTTAAGTCTGTAAGTCTTTTTCTGTTTTGTATTTAAATTCATTTGTATCATTTCTTTTTAGATTCCACATATAAGTGATGTCATATGATATTTGTCTCTTTCTCTGTCTGACTTACTTCACTAAGACACTGTCTTAGTGTCTTAGACAGTATGACACTGTCTAGGTCCATCCACATGGCTGCAAATGGCCTTATTTCATTCTTTTTAATGGCTGAGTAGTATTCCATTGTATACATATACCACATCATCTTTATCCATTCCTCTGTTGATGGACATTTACCCTGTTTCCATGTCTTGGCTATTTTAAACAGTGCTGCAATGAACATTGGGGTGCATCTGTCTTTTGGGGCCATGTTTTTCTCTGGATATCTGCCCAGAAGTGGAATTGCAGGGTCATATGGTAGCTCTAATTTTAGTTTTTTAAGGAACCTCCATGCTGTTATCCATAGTAGCTATACCAGTTTACATTGCCACCAACAGTGCAGGAGGGTTCCCTTCTCTCCACACTGTCTCCAGCATTTGTTGTTGTGGATTTTTTTTTTTTTTTTTTGATAATAGCCATTCTGACTGGTGTGAGGTGGTATCTCATTGTAGTTTTGATTTGCATTTCTGTAATCACTAGCGATGTTGAACATCTTTTCATGTGCCTATTGGCCATCTATATATCCTCTTTAGAGAAATGTCTGTTCAGGTCTTCTGCCCATCCTTTGAGTGGGTTTTTGTGTTTTGATCCTATTAAGTGTCATAGGCTGTTTGTAAAGTTTGGAGATTAATCCCTTATCAGTCACATCATTTGCAAATATTTTCTCCCAATCTGAGGATTGTCTTTTTGTTTGTTTATTGTTTCCTTTGCTGTGCAAAAGCTTTTAAGTTTAAGTAGGTCCCATTTGGACAGTGAACTTTTAAAAAATTTTTCCTACGTTTTTTCTTCGACTTCCTTGTTGATTTCTTGGAATCCTGGAAGTCTCTGAGCAACAGTTTTCCCAAGACTCTGAGGCAGTGGTTGCATCATTTAAGAATCCAGTTTGTAATTTTATCTTTATTCTGGTTACATTTCCATTATAAACAGTTTAAGCATGTACACACACACGTCTATACATCAAAGACTCTATCCCTCATAAACTGTTTTTGCCTTATTCATAAGCCAGGACTGTGTACAGTCAAGGATCAGATAGTTCTCCAAAAAGCTATTACGGAAAAACTTTGGATTTAAAGGGAAATAATTATTCATCAAACCTTTAGAAAATTCTCAAGCTACGGTTCACCCTTAATTAATTAAATATCAACATTTTAATCTTATTTTTTCTTTTCTTTGTAAAAAAACAATAGTATTTATATGTAAATATGTAAGTAAATATTTATATGTAAATATTTACTATATGTAAATAAAGTAAGTAAAGCTTACTTTAATAGCATCTCTTATGTTCCTATTCTCTTACACTGCATTTCTGAGTTGTTCGTTTACAATAAACCTGTGTTGTGATTTCTCACAATTTTTTTATGGAGTGTGTTATTTTATTTCTAGATCTCTGATCACATTTAAAAACTTTAATCTTTCTGTTCCAGTAATAACTTTTTTCTTCAATGTTCTGCAGAGGAAGTAAGCAGATTCTCACAGTAAGCAGATTGAATGTTTGAATGTGTCTTCAAAACATGCATGGGAAAAAGAAAGTGTAAAGGTCACATTTTTGGCAGCAAAATACTTAAATAGCACTTGTTGTTAAGCCCACTAAGAGACACCCCCATCCTAAATTACTCAACATAAAACTATATTCTTATGAAAAAAGAACAAAACAGGAAGGTAAGATAAGTGTCTCTGAGACATGTCAGGTCCTGATGTGTCTTCACAAATATCAATCAGTTTATGATTTAGACTTTTAAATTACAGAAGGAAATTTGTTTGAGAGCTTTCTTTGTTATATTTGGAATACTTAAGAGTAGTTTTAGAATATAGTTAGAATAGGTTTATGTTGTTTGGGAAAAATAAATGGTAATGGTCTGCAAAGCTGCCCTGTCACCAGCTGGGTCTCAGAAACAGTGCTCTGCCTTCACCAAGCTTTCTGTACTTTCTGCTGCTAAGTAGGCACTAAGGGTGGACAGTGAGAGACGGAAGGAAGAGAATGCACCAACTTCTCTTATTTCAGTCCTCTTATCACCCATCAGCCACTTCACATTGGGAGATTACTACATAAGCATCTATCTTCCTAATTTCTCTTGAAAAATTGGAAAATCTCACCATATTGAGCCTGAAAACCAGGAGCATCAGCTAAGTCAGCCAAGCTGAGAAGCAGCTGATCCCATAAGTAGACCATCTGCTCTTGATTTTTTCCACAGTCCTTACCATTCCCTAACATCCCACCTGTAAAAGCAAATGTTGGTTGCTCTTGATGAGTACAAATAGCGAAAATTGGAATCACTGTGAAGTTATGATCAAAAGCCAGTAAAAATATGAGGGGAATGCAGGAACCAAGAGACTTTTGTTAAAATGACAAGCATTTGATTGAGGTGGATGAAAAGGGATCTAAAACGAATGCGGATTCTAATTGATTAGCATTTATATTAATTGGTTGCTGCTGCTAAGTCACTTCAGTCATGTCCGACTCTTGTGCCACCCCATAGACAGCAACCTGCCAGGCTCCCCCGTCCCTGGGATTCTCCAGGTAAGAATACTGGAGTTGGGTTGCCATTTCCTTCTCCAGTATTAACTGGAACTGATGATATTGTTGAGAAAGTTGGCTGGAGCCAGGTTGCTAATTACAAATACCAACTGCCCAAATCACATGATAGATATTGGTTTATGGAAAGATGTTAGCGTTAGATTGTCCCAAGCTCCATAGCTATCCTCAGATTGTGGTGAAAGAAAGTGAAACTGAGTTGCTCAGTCGTGTCTGACTCTTTGTGGCCCCATGGACTGTAGCCTGCCAGGCTCTTCTGTCCATGGAATTCTCCAGGCAAGAATACTGGATTGGGTTGCCATTCCCTTCTCCAGGGGATCTTCCTGACCCAGGGATCGAACCCCACCCAGGGATTGAACCCGGGTCTCCTGCATTGCAGGCAGATTCTTTATCATCTGAGCCACTGGGAAAGTCCAGGGAAATCACAATGTGGTATGTGCCTTTAGTTTTGTAATTACATTTTGGCTGCTTCAGATCTGTATTAGGCCAATATTCGGATTATACAGTCACAGTCAGACTCTCCCATGGTATCTATTTCTTGAAAATTAATTAGCTGGACTTCCCAGGTTGCGAAGTGGTAAAGAATCTTCATGCTAGTGCAGGAGATGAAAGAGATGTGGGTTTGATCCCTGGATCAGGAAGATCCCCTAGAGTAGGAAATGGCAACCCGCTCCAGTATTCTTGCCTAGAAAATTCCATGAACAGAGGCGCCTGGCAGGCTATAGTCCAGGGGATCGGAAAGAGTTGAAAATGACTATGAGTGTGCACGCACACACACACAATTAGCTACTTTCAGTTTAACTCTGGCTGATGAATGAGATACCCTTTATTAGGGACAGTTTGCTAAATAGGAATTCCAGTTGTCATGTTGAGTATTGTTTGATTACTCAGTGATAACTCCTACACCCCCTCCTTCTCCCCCTAATAGGGATCTTTGTTCATATAATTTAACCTCTTTAATACAGTCATGCTGCTGCTGCTGCTGCATCGCTTCAGTCGTGTCTAACTCTGTGCGACCCCATAGACTGCAGCCCACCAGGCTCCCCCGTCCCTGGGATTCTCCAGGTAAGAACACTGGAGTGGGTTGCCATTTCCTTCTCCTAATACAGCCATATGCGTTCCTAATCCGACTGTGATAATCTCATTCTTCTCAGCTGTTCATATTTTAGTAATAGGTATGATGCTTTTCTGGTTAGTGCAAGGAGTGAAATCTTCTGGGGAACTTTGGGAAAATTTTTGTCACAATTAAAAAGAGACACACAAAAACGTTATTTTCACTTGATGTTCTTTTGTCTGATTATGATATAAGGTAGTTAGCCTAAGGACAAGCCCATATCCTGAAGAATGCATTGTGGAATGATAGAAAGATCCTTAGTCCTTCATGATGTTATTGAGGCATTGAATTAAGCAATCCCGAAGCTGCCTCACCTGAGAAGGTCTTATATAAAATAATAAATTTCATAAGCCTTCAGCTAGTTAGGCCAGGATTTTCTGTTTCTTGTAGGTGAAATCTTCCTATTGAATATACTGAGGGGAATCTTCATTAGTGAGTGATTTACGGTTAGAGGGTTTGTCAGATTAAGTAGAAAGGTCTTTATCTCAGCCTGTCTTAGAAAACAGATTATCCTAGAAAGGAGAGAGAGAACTGAATGATGGGAGAAAGATAAAAGAGAGTCAATAAGGTATAAATAAAAGTATATATGAAAATGTGGCAGTAGCCTAGACCAGGAGTCAGAACATACTCTGACAAATTCATTCAGATTAAAAATTTTAGATACAAATATTCCCTCTAAGATTGCTCAGCTAGTTCAAGTGGATTGTGCTCCTGATAAGTTTTGAGTACTTCCATGTTTCTTAAATTGCTGATCCTAAATTATTAATGTTATGTTAATTCAACCAAGTTCTCTTATCTAGCCATCACTAGTGACAGGTTTTTATTGAACTTAACGTCACTAAAATTTAAACATTAATTAAAGATTTTTATGAAATAAGTTTCTTTTATGAAACTGATTTGTTTAAAATCTCAATATTTCATCAGGTTTGCATATCAAATAATCTTGAGCCCAGACTGCATACTTATTATTAGAAATGTTTGATATGGTTGGTTCAAGTTTAGGGCCAAAGAGTTCTTTATCTGATCAATTTCTTATTCCTTCAGAGGCAGGTATGCGTGTACACACACATATATAAACTCTATTGATAGATAGATAGATAGATAGAGCTATATGTCTCTTCTTAGCTCAGCTTCTCTGTGCTATATTCTATTCTGCTTATGAAAAAAGATGTGGTACGCCATCACATCATTTGATAAAAACTTCATATCACAAGTGAGAAATTATATGGGAGGAGGAGAAATGTATTCTAGGATAAGTTAAATAAATAACAGGTAACTTCACTAAAGTCACATGTGCTGGAAAATATATATAGGTATATTTAGGATCTTGGGGGAATTAGTGAGGGGAGGGGCTAAGTATTGGCTCAGCAGTAGCCTAGAACAAGACTGCAGACTGTGGCCGGTGGGCCAGACCCAGCCTGCTGCCTGTTTATGTGGTACATAAACTAAAAAAGGGTTTAACATTTTTAAATATTTGGAAAAATTAAAAGGTTATTTTGTGACATAAGAAAATCATATGAAATTAAAATTCCAGTTTCCGTAAATAATTTTATTGGTATAGAACCATGTCCATTTGTTTACATATTGTTTACAGCTACTCTCCAACTAGGAAGGCAGAGTTGAACAAGTGCAACACAGATGCAATGCTTCAGAGATTAAGATATTTACTATTTGGCTGTTTACAAAAGTCTGCCGATCTCTAGCCTCAACCAGTGCATCTCAGCCTTTAATGTGCATTGAATCACTTGGGGATCCTGTGTAAATATAGAGATTCTGATTCACAAGGTGTGGGGATCCTGAGTGTCCACATATCTGATGTGCCAAGAATCATACTTGAAGTTACAAAGACCTGGTGCAGAATCAGCAAATTTGTTCTTTAAAGGGCCAGATAATAACTATTTCAGGATCTGTAGGCTTTCCTTTTTTCTTTGTTTACAACTACTAAATCTTCAGGGGAAAGTACACATAGACTACATGCAAAAGAACAGGAGTGACTATGTTCCAATAAATGATTATTTACAAAAGCAAGCTTTGGATTGTACTTGGACAACAAGCTCAGTTTGCCAATTACTGGCCTAGAGTGTTAATATCTGGTGTCCATTAAGAAATAGGCATTGCCCTACTCTTAACTTGCTTCCTAGTTCCATTACACACACCAGTAATAATGCTGATGAAGATAACAGTTAACTTTTATTGGGTGATTATTATATGCCAGGCTCTATATTAAGGACTCTGAACTTTCTCTTATTTAATCCTCACAACAAATCCTAGGAAGCAGAGACTCATTATTTTGGCTTACAAATGAAGAAACTGAGCTTCAGAAAAAAAGTAATTTGCTCAAAGCTGCCACAGCAAACTAATAGTGGGCCTGGGATAAAACATAACCCATGATTATTACATGGCTGTTGGATTATTGGATTACTGAATGGACCATGTATGCTCATAGAAGTTCTGCAAGCCAACAAACTGGACTGTCAGTACACTGGCATCTTTCTTTGGGGATCTTGTGCTCATAGACCTGAATAATAAAAGATTAGACGTCTCTTTCGAGTCAACAGTCAATGTAGGTGTCAGAAACCTGGATGTTTGGCTCAGGGAGGGCAGAGCTTTCTGTTTTATGACAGACGTAGCACCTTCCCTGCACAGTCTTAAAGTTACGGCTCAGCGAGGCCTCAGAAACCACACTTCCATAGTCTTGGATTTTTGATGCGCTAGAAATTAAATTAATTTACTTTATAATAATGTGTTATTTTAGGTACCACATAGCATGGCCTTCTGTCATCTTTGTGTACTTTGGAATTTTCAATTATACAGTGAATGTTCTTTCTAATGACTGTGACTTAAATTACAGTTCACTTTCCAAATTCCTCTAGACTTTTTTCCTTTTTCTTAGCTACAGTTTCTAAAGTAGAGAAGTACACCTTGATTCTGGTCTAGAATTTAAGATGAGTTTTATCTGTCTGTATAATGTTATACTCATTTGAAAAGACCCTGATGCTGAGACAGATTGAAGGTGGGAGCAGAAGGGAATGACAGAGGATGAGATGGTTGGATGG
Source organism: Cervus elaphus (assembly GCF_910594005.1). NCBI lineage: Eukaryota > Metazoa > Chordata > Mammalia > Artiodactyla > Cervidae > Cervus > Cervus elaphus. The sequence continues at coordinate 7,328,863 of NC_057831.1, read as the reverse complement.
CATCACTGACTCAATGGACATGAGTTTGAGTAAGTTCTGGGAGTTGGTGATGGACAGGGAAGCCTGGCGTGCTGTGGTCCATGGGGTCACAAAGAGTCGGACACAACTGAGCGACTGAACTGAACTGAACTGAATACCGTTATTTCTGTGTAAATTAGTATTTTAGGCATAGGGTGCATATCAGCATAACACTATAGTAGATTAATAGACCACTGAGAGCAAATGTATTGTAAATAAAAATGCTTTGAGGAAAATTTTCTGGAGTCTCAGACACAGATTGAGACTTCCTAGTTTGAGACATTGTGTAAAAATACACAATGTATTTTTACATTACAGATAACATGTAAAGATGAATAATTGTGTCATTTTTGTGAAACATCTATTGAAAAACTTTATATCACTGCCATGATGATTAGTAATTATTTGTACTTTATGAGCAGTTAATGTGGGTTACAGGGCAAGGAGGAATGTAGCTAAGTTTTCAAAATCCTAAGAATCTATCATCTTAAATTTTTATGTGGGGAAGGGAAGGAAATATGGCACTAAACTATGAAATCACACAGAATCATAGATTCTTAGAGCTAGAACTTTTGATGATCTAATATAGCCATCTACATACCCTTACTTTTCTATGTAAGTCCAAACTGATTAAGTGAAATTCTTAAAGGCATTTGTTTCTCCAACACAAATATATTGGACTTTCTTCCCTGAATCTGGGAATATGTGTTATTTTCCTAGATCTGTCATAACAAACTACCACAAACTGGGTGGCTTAAAACAGCAGATACTTATTGTCTTACAGTTCTGGAGGCTAGAAATCTGAGATCAGAGTGTTGGCTAGCTGAAGGCCCTTAGGAGGAATCCTTCCCTGTCTTTCCTAGCTTCTGGTGAAGGCCAGCAATCCTTGTCATTCTTTGCCTATTGATGTATCACCCCAGTCTCTGCTTCCCCCTTCACTTGGTGTGTTCTTTTTCTTTTCTTTAAAAAAATGTGTTTATTTATTTGGCTTAGTTGTAGCCCACGGGGTCTTCATTGTGGCATGCGTGATCTGTCGTTGTGGCATGGGCTTAGTTGCCCTGTGGCATGTGTAAATTAGTATTTTAGGTGTAGGGCACATATCAGCATAACACTATTTATATTAATATGTCACTAAGAGCAAATGTGTTGTAAATAAAAAATGCTTTGAGAAAACATTTTCTGGAATCTCAGACACAATATCCTCAGATTATAGATAACATGTAAAGATGAATAATTGTGTCATTTTTATGAATCATCTGTTGAAAAACTTTATATCACTGCCTTGATGATTAATAATAATTATCACTTTATGAGCAAGCAGTGTAAGTTACAGTGCTAGAAGTCCCCATATGTTATTTTCTCTGTCTCTTTGTCTTCACATTGCTGCCTTCTTCTAAGAACACCAGTCATACTGGATTGGAGCTAATCATACTCCAGTATGACTTCATCTTAACTAATTATATTTACAATAACCCTATTTCCAAATAAAGCCACCTTTTGAGGTACTGGGTATTAAGACTTAAATATATCTTTTTGTGGGGGACACAGTTCAACCATTAATACAAAGATGCAAAGTTATTATTGTTCTTTCCCAGTCAGATCTTACAGTGTGGGGAAGAAGGTATATATAGATCAAGAGGATGCATGTTTTAATAGGGCGGTATGCACAAAATGCTGTAAGATTACCACAGTGGGAGCAACTACGTTTTTCTAAGTGAAACGGTAGAGGAAGGCTTTCAAAGAGAGTTGCCATTTGAATCAGGCTTTGAGGGACAGCTAGGAATTCACTGACAAAAAGATGCCAGGTGGGAGGGACACATCAGGCAAATACATGGCTTTGAGTAAAGGCATGGAAATGAGAGTGAGTAAAGTGTGTGTTTGCTGTGGTTAGTACTAGCTACTCTTTATTGAGTAATTGTGTTGTTGAATATTAACAACAGTCCCTTAATACTCATTTTGCAAATGGGAAAACTGAAATTTAGAGAAAGTAAGCACTTAATTTTAGTTCACATGTCTAGAAGATGTCTACTGGGATTAGAACTGGGACAGTCTCATCACACAATCTGTTTTAGCCATTGTGGTAAAAATTAAAGTTCAAGATATTTAGGAGTGCATAAGTGATGGTTAAAGGTAAGGCTGAAGAAATAGGTTAAAGATAAATTGTGAAGAAATTGTTTCATCACTTGATTTCTCTAACAGAAATTTACTTTATTTAATAGAGTTTGAACTTTAAGTACAGTAGGCAGTTGAACAATTGCCAGAGCTTTAAGGAAGGTATAAATAGCCAGATTCCTGAAGGGTAGTGGGTGGTTGGGGGAGAGGAAGATTGGAGGGCCCAGAGGCTTGAGAGGAAGCTACAGTGGCCAGCCATGTTAGAAATAATGAAGACTGAAACTAGACAGAGATAATGGGGTGAGAGTAGGTGGTAACTGACAAGAGAGACTTGACAGTTAAGACCAGTCACATGTTAATGCTAAAATAAGGGTACTCAATTGCATCGCCTTTCTTGCTCCTTTGATTCTAGTGTTGGAAGTAGAAATGTTTCAACTCAACTGATTAAAGCAATAATTTCCACCCATAACCTAACATTGGAAAGAGTCTAGTATGTCTGAATGCTGTTTAATTATTAATGCTAAAGCTAATTAAACAGTTATAGAAGACATTTTTTTTTTCAAATTCCAAAGACTGAGTTAATATATTTAAAAGCAAACTTCATAAAAGTGACAGAAAATATTTTGCCAGAAATGCCTTGATGCTATTTCGTATATCTTTATTAAGTAATAACTCCTTTGAGTTGAATTCATCCGAGTGTTACTCTGGGTATAGCCACACTTTGATAGCTCAATTTATTCTACTAGAGCTATTATGTTTAAAGATCTGCTGTTTCTTAACGGTTTTAAAGCTGCCCAAACAATAACAACTATCCAACAGGATATTTTTGGATGTTTCAGAAGAAGAAATTTACAACAGGAAAATTTGTTAAAAGAAGCTTCATTTCCCTTACGTGAATTTCTTATATTTTGAGGAATTACTTGATGCAGGTGTCTGGCGCCACCACAAGCCACACCTGTGACTTGCCTCTCTTCAGTGATGTTTGGCCAGTCTGTGTGTCCTCAGCAGCCTTCTCCTAGCACTGCCCAGGGCCACGTGACACAGCTGCCATCAGTCAGACAAAAGCAAACATAAGCAATGTTTGTGAACCTTTTTTATGTTTTTAGTCCTTAACTTGAAAGTATAATACCATGTATTTGGGGGAAACTGAGACATAAGCTGACATACTCCTATATACACTATGTCTCACTAAGTGAAAGCCTAATAAGTAATGAAAAGAATGCTAAAATTCCTATTTGAATTGGTTTTATATTACACAGTGGAAACTGAAGTTACCTGAAAATGATAGGCATTATTAATCTAGTATTTTCCCAGGTGCAAAACCAAACATGCATTGTGTGGAAAGTGTATGTCTTCTTGTGATGGAATCTCAGCTTGGTATCTTGCATCATTGCTAAATAAAAAGAATTGTTGGAATGTTAATTTATAATGTTGAGATTAAATTAGAATTCAGTGTTGTTAAGATTTGAAAGAAAGAGCGATTAAGCGGCTTAAAGTTTTTGTATTTCATCACTTCTGAGAGACCATTCTTTTTATCAATTAATGTTTGGTATAACATCATCCCAAAGGACAGGGAGATGGAGAACAGGAAGAATTCTTCTTTGTTTAGTGCAAAGGTACTCCCAAAGAAAAACATGAAAGATAAATAGTACTACAAAATGCTGATGGTGCAAACTCACTTGGCTAAGCAGTGCAAGCATGTTAATATTGTGAGTTTTTGACTACTGTTAAAATATATAATACAACAGGAGGAAAAACCCCTGACCTTATTCTCAGTGTCCAAGCTATGGCTGCTAACGTGAAGAAAGGCTCTGCATCATATAATGTTCCGATGGACTCACTGTAACTTGGGTCTGTGGGGGTTTCTAGAACTAACATGTCTGCATCATGTAGCGATCTGTAAGATCGCTAGGAGGAGCTTCTTCCTTTGCTTAACAAAGTTCCTAGAATCTGACAGGGAACCAGCCTGGAATCAGGTGGCTAAATGGGGCCTGTGATGGTTTTCTCATAGTAAAGAGTTTAATCATGCAGAGAATGATCATATGAAGGTGTAGTCCACATGAATATGCTGCTTACCCAGAGATTCCTAGCAGTTTAACAATGGGTCTAGATAGGGAGCTGGACCTAGAGTCCAGAACTAAAGGGAGAGGAGACATAGGGTAAAGCACTTTCAGAGACCATCACCTCTCAGATCCTGGAGAAAGTGACAGACAAGTGTGCTTCTGCTTGGCCCATTGAGAGATTCACTTGATTTGCTTTCAGTTTGGGCTAGATCCCCTCATACCTGGACACTCTTGGGTTTTAGTGATATAAAACAGAGCCTCAAATCATTTAGAATCAAGAGCATATGTGCAGGGAACACATTTGCGTTTCAGACCCCTGTGGTCAGCTGCCATTCACTCAGAATCCAGCCGTGGTACATGACACATGACCCTTACAGATGATTAAAAAGTGGTGGACACAGCTGGGTTCACACCAACTGGCTCATATTCTGTCCCAATGGATTCTTAAATGATTATACATTGATCAAGTTCATGAACATCACTGGTGCACAGAAAGCAGTAACATTTCTGGTATCTTGTATGCTCTAAGAAAAAGTCATTTGCCATTTATAATGTTTCAGAGTTAAAGTCATTGAAGTAATATTTAATTTGTTAAAAATTAAAGAAAATTAATAGTGTTATGGGGGCTTCTCAGGTAGCTCAGTGCTCAAGAATCTGCCTCCCAATGCAGGAGACAGAGGTTCGATCCCTGAGTTAGGAAAATCCCCTAGAGTAGGAAATGACAAGCCACTCCAGTATTCTTGCCTGTAAAATCTCATGGACAGAGGAGTCTGGCAGGCTACAGTCCATGGGGTCACAAAGAATTGGACATGACTTAGCGACTAAACAACAGCAGTAGTGTTATAGTATCTATGATTTCACAAAGATACTCAGTTTATTTTAAAAGAAATGAATTTAGAGACAATTTGTAAATAATGGCTATATGAATCAGAGGAGAGGTGAGGGTTCACTGATCTGGAGGTCTTGCCCTGCTTCACCTAGGAAGCTGTTCTTATGTGTTATGTGAAGAACAGATACCAGTGCTCTGCAGGGCTTGAGTCTGAATCTGCTGCCATAAACTCAGTTATGAGCTTAGATCATTTGTTTAAAGCAGTTATCTCAAATAAGACAAAAAGACACTAGAACAGTTGGTTAAAGTTTCTGAAAACCACAGAACAAGACAATTCATTGAGCAGAATAAATAGTGGGGATTTGGAATGATCTTTCTGCATCTGTAACAATGGGTAGGGGGAAAGAGAATTACCAATTTTCCAGCTGTTCAGGATGAAACAACATTTTCTAGGATTCACATTTCATATCAGAGTTGTTTAACCGGCAAAGTGCTGAAGTGCTTAAATATGGAACCGTGAAGCTAAAGCTCAAGAAGACTGGTCAGAAACATTTCTGGAACGAGCCTTTGGCTGTAGTAGCTATTTCTGCTCTGTTGGTCAGTGATGAAATGTACCATAATCAGTGTGCTAAATTATCCAGAGGAAGGTTTACTTTGGTGGTTTTGAGGTATCTTCTTTCAGAATTTTGATGTGGCAGCATATCCCTTAACAGCTCATTTCCTGAGGGATACTGAGCAAGAGCCAAATCCAGGAAAAAAAGGAAAGTTTAAACTCTTTCACCTCCCTGTGAACCCTGTCCTTGTTTAAACATATAAGACACTCTCAGAATCTGGTTTATACTGAACACTGCCGCAAAGGTGCTGAGTATTTTTTATGCAGAGATCCAGGGCCTACTTTTCAGCAGAAAAATAAGAGAAGATGCCTTGAGCAGCATTGTGCTTTCCTCAGATGTGAAGCTAAAGCCAAAATGAATAAAACAACCTTATTTTTTTCTATAAAAATTTAGTTGGAGAAAATTTAGTTTATGTGCAGACATATTTAGTATCTTTTTATTATCCATTAGGAATTTATAAGAGCTCATGTCTCAATCATTATATTATGGTGTATCTTCAGATCTCAGTTTGGTCTTTACTCCATCCAGGAAGCCCTTCCTGACCATAGCTGTCTCCAAATAATATTGGCCCTGGGAAGCTGTCTCCTCCTCTTCTCCTCAGGGCATTTTACATTTACTCCAATTTCTATTGATTTGATGGCAGTTATCCTGTGAACACACAGATCTGGACTTAGAGAGTTCACTTTAATGAAGATTTTTTTCACTGAATGTGTATTACAATACTACAAGATCCATAGTTGGTTGAATCCTTGGTTGATTGAATCTGGATGTGGAACCATGGATATGGATGGCTGATGATAAAAAGTAGTGGACACAGCTGGTTATAAATGAAGAAGTTATAAATGAATTTTTGACTGCTCAGGGGTTGGAGGGGTTTTGAAGGCCCAAACTCAGTGTTGTTCAAGGGTCAGCTGTATTGTCTTCTGACTTTTTCTGTCTTTCTTCGACAGAATCATGCCAAATGGCTAATAATGTAAATGCTATTTTTTTTTTTTTTACGTACAGAGTTACTCATAAGATAAATGTATTCTGAGGAAGTCAAATTGCAGAATCAATAAATCCTCAAAACAGGGGAGGGACAGCAGGAGGGGACTGGAGATCATGGAGACTCACTAACTGTTTCTGAATAAAGTGTATGTATTTCTTTGAAAGACATTACTACAAGCTTTAAAATAAATAGAATTATTTATAGGTAAGTCTGATCTACTATGATTTGATTGGCCCGTATTCTTTAAATTTTATAGTACTGATTCCTGAAATTCTAAAACAATTGGTTAAAAAAGTATAAAGTATTTTAGAGAGATCTTTGGTCAAAGCTGAATTATATAACAGGTTTTATTTTCTTTGGTATTTTATGAAAAAGAGTCAAAGAATAGCTCTGACCAGTGGTTTACTGGTAAATGTTTACTAACCAGTTCTCAGGTTTGGGGGTGCTGGGGTGAGTCCTGATTCATAGAATTTGACAATTAACATGGTGTAAATACTCCCACGTGGACAATTTAAAACTACCAAGGGGCTCTCGATCGGCTCTAAAACCTCCTGCAAGTTTAATAATTGGCTTGTAAAGATAGGGTTGCCAGCTCTAGTATACTGGCTAAAGCTCAGAGCTTAAGAGGTTATCAAACTAGTTACCAAGTGTGAATATGGAGTCTTAACACTCTGCCTTATGACCCTCCAAGTGCTTGTAGAGGAAGGGAAAACATAATAGGGATAAGAATGGGATAGTTTCACTTGTGCACAGAGAATGTCACCTGCCATGTCAGTAAACACAGGATGTTGGGGCTCTCTGGCCATCAACCACTGCCGCCGCCCTGACTGAAGAGATTCAAGATGGAAAACAAAAAACAAAAACAGATACTGGCCCCAGATAGTGAAGGTGCACATCAAAGGAAAGATTTCAGTGAACCCAGACTCTTACATCTTCCCATATACAGGAAATTCATTGACTCGAGATGTCTGGTTTTCTTTAATTAACAGCAACCTTTTGATGTTCTGAGTTTTGGTTGCAAAAACTCCTATGTATCCTGGCTCCCTCCTTACCTCTTCAGAGCAGTCCTTTAGAGCTAAGAGGCTGACCCCTGGGCTTAAGTTTAGAAATTCCACTGAATAAAACATAATTCTCAGCCCTTGGGTTGTGCATTTTTTTCAGTTGATACACTATATTTTCTGTATGTAGATTTTTATATCAAGTATGCCAAAAAGTATATTAACTCGAGTGAAGAGTTCCTTAAGACTTTGAAATAAATATTAAATGTGCCTTTAAAATATAAAGATTTTGGTATTACTTATAGCAAGTTATTGAAAGTATAATTTCAATAAATGGCCATGGATAAGCAATTTCCTGCTAGTCACTAAACTTCTTCCTTTATTACTTTTTAATTTCTATCCCTCTGTTGTTTCCTCTTTGGCATCCTTTTCTCTTGAATCAGTCTCTCTGCATCAATGCCAATTTACTTCACCAAAACAAATACCCTTATGAAAGCTCTTTGTCAGCTAGACATTTTATAGTGTGTAACTAAAATAGTTTTTTTCCTCCTGCAACACCACTCTTTAAATGAAAAGAACATTATAGGGATATTGCCAATCCTGTGCCAGAGTTTTTAAAAATAACCTCTGAATAATCTCACCCTACCTAGATGTGTTAGTCATTTAAGGAAAAGAGATTTAAATATTTAATCTGCCAGAATTGAAAGTTGTTAGTAAAAGTGTTTTAACTTTATTCATTCCTCTCAGCAGCTCAGGTCTGAGACTTTGAAGGTCTGTGTTGACTCAATTCACTGCCTCCTGAGATGTTTTTTTCAACTGGCACCTGATAAGGAGTACCTTCACGATAAATGTACTCTGACGTGGTCCTTCTTGTTGTTGTTCAGTCGCTCAGTCGTGTCCTACTCTTTGTGACCCCATGAACTGTAGCCCGCCAGGCTCCTGTGTCCATGGGATTCTCCAGGCAAGAATATATTGGAGTGGATTGCCATTTCCTTCTCCAGAGGATCTTCCCAACCCAGGGATCAAACCTGCACGGGCAGGTGGATTCTTTAACTACTGAGCCACCAGGGAAGCCCAGTGTAAAGCTACTACTGTTCAAAAACTGTAGCCAGAAGTCCACACAAGGCCAGCTCTGATCTGCAAGCATCTTTCTGAGCTTGGGAACTTGCTGGGAGCCCAGATTTCTAACCAAAGCCACTAATCAAAACTTATAACGCAGGACTTCCCTGGTGGTCCAGTGGTTACGAATCCACCTGCTGATGCAGGGGACATGGATTTGACCCCTGGTCCAGGAACTAGGATCCCACATGCTGTAGGGCAACTACTGAGCCTGCACCCCCTAGAGCCCATGCTCTACAACAAGAGAAGCCCCTGTGATAAGCCTGTGCAGTGCAACCCTGTAGTGAAGACCCCATGCAGTCCCTCCCCCCCATAAAAAAACTTAGAATGCAACTGTGTCAGACACAGACAATTCCATCAAAAGTGAGATATGCTTATTAAATTCTCATCAAGCCTCTTGCAAACAATTTTATGAAATCTAGCTCTGACCCATAACCTGATTTCCTATAGGAAAAAAAAAAAACAATCCACAAGGTGTATGATTAATCTTTTTTTCTCTACCAGTGTAGGGGTAGGTAGAAAGGCGGACCTTTTCAACACCAAAGAACTCTCAAGTTACTGAAAGATGGGCAGTGTTTGATTAACAGACTGTTATGGTTGATCTTCAGAACTAGTTTCCAGCCCAGAGTAATTCCAAATCTTAAAAGTTCAGCAACTTAAAAAAAATTAATATCGTGGTTAAGTGGGTGATAGTGAGATCTGCTGCTGCTGCTGCTAAGTCGCTCAGTCGTGTCCGACTCTGTGCGACCCCAAAGACGGCAGCCCACCAGGCCACCCTGTCCCTGGGATTCTCCAGGCAAGAACACTGGAGTGGGTTGCCATTTCCTTCTCCAGTGCATGAAAGTGAAAAGTGAAAGTGAAGTGGCTCAGTCGTGTCTGACTCTTACCAACCCCTTGGACTGCAGCCTACCAGGCTCTTCTGTCTATGGGATTTTCCAGGCAAGAGTACTGGAGTGGGGTGCATTGCTTTCTCCGGTTAGTGAGATCAGGCGGAGGCTTTCAGAAAGGGCTTTCTGTAGCACCGCCAGCGAGAGTGGGAACATTAAGAAAAAATCAAAACGAGATTGTCAGTGCATTGTCAGCTTGACATCAGTCAAGCCAAACCTTCTGATTTTTCCTGAATGCCCAAACGCTTCTACCCCACTGCTCTGAATGGCAGGTGTTCAAAGGCACTGAAGTCCCAGTCTGATGTTCACTGCCATCTTTCCACACCTGACCAGGGGACTGTGAGCATCCAGGGGCAGGGCTAGGGAACCACGTGGTACACATGCGCTCACACAGGTGCATTCATCCTTGGGGACAGGATGCTCTCACATCCCTGGGCCCAGCGGCTGTAGGAGTGCCCAGCACCTCACTACTGGAGCTTCAAGTGCAGAGCTGGAAACCAAACAAAAATCCACAGAAACATTTCACTCTACACTGTTTTCAGATGTTCGGTGAACTATGAGCACTTGGGTAGAATTGAGATCAGATTTTCAACTAATCAACATGAACTGAGCTATGAATCAATTTCCAACTCAGAGCTGAGAAAGGATTTCTTCGGTCCTTGAAGAGATGCCAAATGTATGACTTTGAAGAAATGATTGTTTTTATTTTAAGCACACCACAGCACGTACTGCAAATAAGAGTTCATTTGCCTCCTATTTGGGCTTCCCTGGTGGCTCAGAGGTTAAAGCGTCTGCCTGAAATGCGGGAGACCCAGGTTCAATCCCCGGGTCAGGAAGATCCCCTGGAGAAGGAAATGGCAACCCACTCCTGTATTCTTGCCTGGAGAATCCCATGGAGGGGGGAACCTGGTAGGTTACAGTCCATGGGGTCCCAAAGAATTGGACACGACTGAGCTACTTCACTTTCACCTCCTACTTAACCAGGGACTGTGGAGCAGTAAGAAAGGGTGGAAGGAAGCCCCTCCTCCTGGCATTTCAAGGCTGTCCATCTTTTTTCCCTGAGAAGAGCCTGACTGAACCTAAAGCCATAAAGAACTACTTTGTAAGCTCTGAAACCAGGGCTGAACCAGTTCCAAAACATGCTCCGAAAACGCAGAGAGGAAGAAGCACTGATTCTGCATGTGGCCATGTAAGAGCATTCACTTGGAGAAGTAAAATTCTGGGATGTTTATTCAACCCAACAGTCTCCTGATGTAAGGGACTATCTTCAGAAATACCTTTATTAACTGAAATTCATCCACAGTTGACAAGAAGGAGGAGGAGGAGGAATTCACCAGCCATTTGGCCATGGATTCCACTGGAAACCCATCTGAGTGACTGAGCTGTCTCAGATGCTTTTGAATTCCCAGCCACAGGGGTTGGAGGGCTGCTGCCATGACAGCTCAGCTGCAGGAATGCTATCAGAAACCACCTTCCACTCTGATGATTCTCACAAAACAAATGAGCCAGAGCCCGGTTATCTACACACACACACACACACACACACACACACACACACACAGCTCAGCTGGAGTAATGCTGTCAGAAACCACCTTCCACTCTGACGATTCTCACAAAACAAATGAGCCAGAGCCCAGTTATCTGCACACACACACACACACACACACACACACACACACACACACACACAGCTCAGCTGCAGTAATGCTCTCAGAAACCACCTTCCACTCTGACGATTCTCACAAAACAAATGAGCCAGAGCCCAGTTATCTGCACACACACACACACACACACACACACACACACACACACACACAGCTCAGCTGCAGTAATGCTGTCAGAAACCACCTTCCACTCTGACGATTCTCACAAAACAAATGAGCCAGAGCCCAGTTATCCACACACACACACACACACACACACACACACACACACACGCACCTCTCTGGATCTATTATTTCCCAACTGCATCATTTTATTTTCTGATAATCCTCTATCAATTCCACTTCATGAAGTTCCTACACCTGTTTTTCCCTGGCACAACATGTAGGTGAACCCCTGAGCAGTTGCATGAATTCAGGATGGTGCTTTATAAACAGTTGCTAGGATCATAAGAAGAAAACTTACGAGTCCCAGCCAGTACTTTCATACTTACCCCTTCCATGTGTGTTTGCTCACTGCTTTTACGTGAACAGTGAGTAAGAAAGTCAAAATAAGCTGCTTCGATCAGTTTCCAGTCTGAGCATGTGGAAACTGCCAGAAAACCAAGGCTATGACGCTGGAATTTTGGAAACCAGTGTTTCTGTCTTTTCTCTTTGACAGTTACCTGTTTCTTACTCTAAAATATGAATCTAAAGGCATTAGGATGGATGCTATGCCTTCTTACTAACTATTCAATCTCCGAACACATAGCTCCCCATCTCACCCAAATCCCTGACAATCCACATTTTCTAGAAGCCAGTGACATGCCAGGAGCAAACCCAGATTCTGAGTCTTTATGTCTATGTCCAAGGACATACCCAGCTAACTCTGGGTCACAGTGGGAGCCAGCATGTTCGGTCCTTGAGTATTAAAAAAAAAAAGATATGGCCAAGAAATAGATTTACAGAAGGATACATAATGAAATAAACCTGAGTCGTCTTTTGTTTTCTTTTTTAAAGTTCTTATTATTTTTAACTTGCTAAATCTTCTCTCACCTATTCTTGTTTGCTCTGACACAGCAGAGGCAAAATAGTGATAATCTAGAATAGGGAAAGCTAGTTCTAAAACAATATTTTATCAGAGAAAACTTAGAAAAATGCCACTTTTCTTTAGAAAGTCTTCAAAAGGTAAAAACAAGTTGAACACACTGATTTTTAAAATTTTATTTTGTAAAGCACTAGAACTCTTCCTTCTCCAAGGAACTTAATACTGGCAGAAAGACTGCCTTTAAACACAGCATGAATGATAATTTTTCTTTTTACCTACAAGGAAATCATTACCCATGTTTTTCTTAATCTTTCTGCATTGGCTGTTTGTCAGTTGGAAACATTGATAGCTCTCATTAGTGAGTAGGTATTAAAATAGCCCATTTATTAAAAAGGAAAACAAGCAAATACACATTTTGCAGAGTTCAGCAATACAATGCACTGTTGGGAGTTTTCCATTCACTTATATATTTTTTTCTATGTATATTGAGAGTACTCTGATTCTTCAGGGAACTGTTTATCGTATTACTCTGTTAAACAAAATAAAGCAATTTTCAATCTATAGCCACTTCAGCAGGAAAAGAAGAAAAACAAAACTTATTTCTTGGTGGATGGTTGGAGGAGAGATCATGGTACAACATGAACTTGTTTAAAAGGAAAGAAGGTGGGTTGAGCTGATACAGTGAACCTGAACTAGTGTACACGAGGACAAGTGTTAAATGCTCAATGAGCTTTTCTTCTTTCCTTGAGTTGAGAGTATCAGGGTCTTAGAACTGTACCCTCTCCACAGTCTAACCCCTCCCCACCAAAACAAACAGTAAACAAACAAACTACTCATCTAGGGAGATTACTAATCAGGTGGTTAGCAGGTTATTGATGACATATATGATTTTGTCCCTCTTTAATTTTCTTCCCAGATTTCCTTTAGTAGCATCCCTCGTTATTCTGTAAAGTCTTTTGAATTTCTCCTTCATTCTCGAGAGACATCAATTAGAGAAATATTATGTCAGTTGATAAAGGTTTGATCCTTCTCACCCATATCTGCATTATGTAACAGGATTCTTGAAGATGGAAAATCTTCCTTCCTCCCTCAGTAAAGCATCCAAAACCAAAACTACTTGTCTTCCACTTCCCAACCCCCTGCTCACCATGAATGAGATCTCATCCAGCCTTTGCACATTTTGAAAGGAAAAAACTACTATAATTGAGAATATTCTGTTACAGAAGAGGAATATCTGTTTTCCAGGTTTATCAATAATGGATATTAAATAATAGAGGGGAAAGGTAGTTCTAAGAAGAATAGTAGGATCTTAGAAAACAAAAAAGAAAAGCAAATAAATAGTTGCCTTTGTTCTCTGCATCTGCTTATTTTACAGCTCTGCACCTACTTCCATCTCTGCTGCTATTAGGGCTACACAGTTACTTCAGATTCTCTGGAGCCAAGCCTCTAGGCAGATCAGCAGTTAAGCTGTATTGAAAAACCACAGAAAGTGACATAAAAAAACCAAGCCAAACTAAAATTACCCAAACAAAAAACTATTTAATCAAGTGAAATTTTCTTGATTTCTGCTTTTCTGAGTAACTATGTCATTACTTAAACATCTTGCTGCCTTGTTTCATTGGTGTGTGTTTGCATCACCCCATCGACCTTAATCTTCAAATGTAGTGTTTCCTTTCATTTAGAAGGGTTTGAATATTCCCATCCCCTTATTTTCTAACAGATTTGCTGCTGGGAGAGATTAACTGTTGCCCTAGAAACATGCAAAACATCAATTTCCCTGGAGCAGTATCTCAGTAATTCCAGCACTTAAATCACAATGTTTAGTTCCAGCTAGTTCAGTAAGTACTTTAAGGTTGATTAAATGACCATTAAAGATCCAAGAGCAACCGGAGTGAAAAATCTCCGAAGAAGCAGATCACCCATGTTGGCAGCTCCTTCCATTCAGAGAAGACCAAGACTATTCTTTTTAAGACTGCCTAGAAGACATACAATTGTCATTTACTAATGGCAACTGCAGAATTAGAATTATTCACACTAATCCTATGCTTAACACAGATGTCACGTATACAAATTTTTCCAACACTTTCTACATGTGTGCTCAGTCACTTCAGTCGTGTCTGACTCTCTGTGACCCCATGGACAACGGCCCGCCAGGCTCCTTTGCCCATGGGATTCTCCAGGCAAGAATACTGGAGTGGGTTGCCATTTCCTTCTCCATTTCTAAATGTAACATGTGGTCAAAACATAGATAAGCATCCTTGTGTGTAGGTATGTGTGTGTATGTGTGCTTACTGTATAGAATCTCTCTCTGATTTTTTTTCCCTTCTTACTTTTTGGTGTAACTTCGTTCTCTTCCTTGTTTACCGACTCTCAGGGAGAGATTTGGCAATTTAGTTTATGTCTCTTGAGGAATGCAGAGAGAATAGATAAAGGATTTGAGAGATATCTCTAAACTGTTTTGATTTCATTGCATGTGTGTTTAGTTGTTCAGTCGTGTCTGACTCTTTTCAACCCCAGGACTGTAGCCCACCAGGGTCCTGTGTCCGTGGATTTCCTAGGCATGAATTTTGGAATGGGTTGCATTTCCTGCTCCAGGGGATCTCCCCTACCCAGGGATGGAATGTGTGTCTCCTGCACTGGCAGGTGAATTCTTTACCACTGAGCCACCTGGGATTTCACCAGGACAGGAATAAGATTGGGCATTTGTGTTATAGTTTGAATCAGGGATTAATTTTCTGATACTGATATGAAAGATGAAATTTCAAAATATGCCTACAAATCATCACATTTGCTCATAAGAGTTCCTGGGAGAGGGAAAACTGAAACAAAAATAAAACAAGACAAATAACAGTATCAACACAGGAATAGAAAACAAAACTTGATTCATTAACCAGGAGTCAGTAAGAAATTTTGGAGCATGCCCATAAAATTCACACAAGTTCCCAAGGGAAATGCCACTCCATCAGTTTTGAAATGACTTTCCATCAGCTGTCAGACCATTGACGAGTACTTTCAATCCCCACTTCCAGTCTCCTTTGGTGGAATGTACTATTCTGTAAAGATTGAGGGAAGTATGGTATTCTGTATACCCACTTCATGTGTGAAACTGAGACATAAAGGATTTCTCTGGGATTCAAAGCTTTCTGAAGCAAGAATGTCCTGATGAATTATAGAAGTGCAATTAAATTATATATGCTTCCCTGGTGGCTCAGATGGTAAAGAATCTGCCTGCAATGCGGCAGACTTGGGATAGATCCCTGGGTTGGGAAGATCCCTTGGAAAAGGGAAAGGCAACCCACTGCAGTATTCTGGCCTGGAGAATCCCATTGGCTGTATAGTCCATGGGGTCAGACAAAGAGTCAGAGTCAGACACGACTGAGCCACTTTCACTAATTTAAAAATGTGTAGTGTAATGCTTAGAAATTCATTTAGCGTATTTGCAATAATTCACATATATTAGTATTATACAAATATATATATGTAAGTTCATTGGAAATTTTGGCTGTTATGAATTAAAATCTAATGTGAATGCTTCAAAATAATTCATAAGAAGGCTTTGCTTTCTATAATTGAGATTAAAATGCATTTAGTTGATTTACAATGTAGTGCTAGTTTCAGGTATATAGCAAAGTGGTTCATTTATGCATATACATACGTTCTTTTTCAGACTCTTTACTCATATAGGTTATTACAGAATATTGAGTAGAGTTCTTTGTGCTGCATAGTAGGTCCTTGTTGGTTATCTGTTTATATGTAGTAGTGTGTGTATATTAATCCCAAATTCCTGATTTATTCCTCCCACTGTTTCCCCTTTGGTAACAATAAGTTTGTTTTCAAAATCTCTGAGTCGATTTCTGTGAAATATATTTTATATACACTATGCTGTGTTTATTTTTTTAACAGGGTTACTAATCATGTACATTTTGAAATAGTTATAATTTTAAAAATTATAATCCTGAAAGTCTCATTTCTATGCTCAGGAAAATATTTAAATACTCTTCCTATGTGACTTTATTTTGTCTTGACTCCAGATGTTAATTACAGTCTATTTTCCTCCAACTAGTGGCTATCAAAATGCCTTCTAAAATGCTTTAAACCAGTGCTTTATTTAAAGTGTATGCTCTCAAAGGTAGTTGTCTGCTTTAAAAATGAAAGATACCAAAAATAGATAAAAGATACCACATCACTTATTCCATTTGTATTTAAGCCGGAAGGAACTTGTGGGGCCCTCCGGTCAGGTACCACATCCTCTCTTTTGTAAAGATAAGGATGCTGAGCCCCGTGAGACAGAGGGGCTTGCCAAGGCCGCACAGCTAGTTAAGGCGGAGCCAGCATTGCAGCCCACATCTCTTGGCTCACAGTTGAGACTGTGGCTGCTATATTTCAGGGAGACCATATTTAGAATAGATTAAAATGATGAAATTTTCTCTCTACATCTGTATTTTTCAGTAAATCATTATCTGAAATGAATTAAATTCACCATTTCCAATGTTTATCTGAAAAGACCTGGAACTCTGAACATTTTGAGATTTGTCTTTCATTAGCTACATTGAAAAGAGTGAGTCAGTTTGACCTCCTGTCCTGAACGCAGCGCTCAGACGCTGATGGACTGGGCATACAGCTGCTCTGAACCTCTCTGTCACTCTTTTTTAATGCTTAGCGTTATTTTTTTTAAAATAATTTTGCTGTTTTCTTTTTTATTATTACTGGAGTATAATTTCTGAGCCTCTGTCTTGAATACCATACTTTTTACCTGATTTGAAGTTATTGGGGATTTGGGAAGTAGCTGAAATTTTTCAGTTTACAACAGTGTTATTTAAAGTTCACCATTAAAGATCACAGATACAAAAATATTATTTATAGTCCTTCTCCCTCTGGTTACTATAAATAACTTAAAAAAGTATAATTAAGGTAATGTTTCAAAGGACTTTTCAACATTCGACATACCTGACATTTATCATCCTAATGCCTGGAAAGGAATGCTTGACTTAAGAGGAACTTTGCTTTTTCACTATAGGAAGTGCACTATCCTAAGTGCACTTGCCCTCTTCAATTCCCTTAAGGATTAGAAGACTAGTTATCATATTTTTTTCTGTTTTTTTTAAGTTGAGGTATAGTTGATGTACAATATTATATAAGTTACAGATATACAGCATAGTGATTTACAATTTTTAAAATGATTTACAATTTTAAAGGTTATATTCCATTTATAGTTAATATTAAATATTGATTATATCCCCTATGTTGTGCATTACATCCTTGTAGCTTTTTTATTTTATACATAATAGTCTGTACCTCTTAGTCCTCTACCCTTATCTTGTCCCTACCCACTACTATCCTCTGGTTTATTTTCTGTATCTGTGAGTCTGTTTCTTTTCTATTATATTCTCTAGTTTTAGTTTTTAGATTCTACATTTAAAGTAGATCATATTGTATTTGCCTTTCTCTGACTTATTTTACTTAGTATAATACCCTCCACATCATCCATGTTGTTGCAAACGGCAAAATTTCATTCCTTTTTATAGTGAGTAGTATTCCACTTTACATCTATATATACACACACACACACATATATATATACATAATGCAATGCATATGTATATATGTGAATACATACATGTATACAGGTATGTGTATATGTATATACACACACACATACATATATGCCATACTTTCTCTGTCTATTCTCCATTGATGATCATTTAGGTTACTTCCATGTCTTGGCTATTGTAAATTGTGCTACTGTGAACTTTGGGGTGCATGTATCTTTTTGAATTAGTGTTTTTGTTTTTTTTCAGGTATATACCCAGTAGTGGAAGTGCTGGGTCATATGGTAGTTCTATTTTCAGTTTTTTGATGAATCTCCATACTGTTTTCCACAGTGGCTGTACCAATTTACATTCCCACCAACAGTGTATGAGGGTTCCCGTTTCTCCACATCCTTGCCAACAGTTGTTGTTATTATTATTATTTTTTTTTCTTCTTTTTTTATTTTTTATTAGCTGGAGGCTAATTACTTCACAACATTTCAGTGGGTCTTGTCGTACATTGATATGAATCAGCCATAGATTTACACGTATTCCCCATCCCGATCCCCCCTCCCACTCCCTCTCCACCCAATTCCTCTGGGTCTTCCCAGTGCACCAGGCCCGAGCACTTGTCTCATGCATCCCACCTGGGCTGGTGATCTGTTTCACCATAGATAGTATACATGCTGTTCTTTTGAAATATCCCACCCTCACCTTCTCCCACAGAGTTCAAAAGTCTGTTCTGTATTTCTGTGTCTCTTTTTCTGTTTTGCATACAGGGTTATCGTTACCATCTTTCTAAATTCCATATATATGTGTTAGTATGCTGTAATGTTCTTTATCTTTCTGGCTTACTTCACTCTGTATAATGGGCTCCAGTTTCATCCATCTCATTAGAACTGATTCAAATGAATTCTTTTTAACGGCTGAGTAATATTCCATGGTGTATATGTACCACAGCTTCCTTATCCATTCATCTGCTGATGGGCATCTAGGTTGCTTCCATGTCCTGGCTATTATAAACAGTGCTGCGATGAACATTGGGGTGCACGTGTCTCTTTCAGATCTGGTTTCCTCAGTGTGTATGCCCAGAAGTGGGATTGCTGGGTCATATGGCAGTTCTATTTCCAGTTTTTTAAGAAATCTCCACACTGTTTTCCATAGCGGCTGTACTAGTTTGCATTCCCACCAACAGTGTAAGAGGGTTCCCTTTTCTCCACAGCCTCTCCAGCATTTATTGCTTGTAGACTTTTGGATAGCAGCCATCCTGATTGGCGTGTAATGGTACCTCATTGTGGTTTTGATTTGCATTTCTCTAATAATGAGTGATGTTGAGCATCTTTTCATGTGTTTGTTAGCCATCTGTATGTCTTCTTTGGAGAAATGTCTGTTTAGTTCTTTGGCCCATTTTTTGATTGGGTCATTGATTTTTCTGGAATTGAGCTGCAGGAGTTGCTTGTATATTTTTGAGATTAATCCTTTGTCTGTTTCTTCATTTGCTATTATTTTCTCCCAATCTGAGGGCTGTCTTTTCACCTTACTTATGGTTTCCTTTATAGTGCAAAAGCTTTTAAGTTTCATTAGGTCCCATTTGTTTAGTTTTGCTTTTATTTCCAATATTCTGGGAGGTGGGTCATAGAGGATCTTGCTGTGATTTATGTCGGAGAGTGTTTTGCCTATGGTCTCCTCTAGGAGTTTTATAGTTTCTGGTCTTACATTTAGATCTTTAATCCATTTTGAGTTTATTTTTGTGTATGGTGTTAGAAAGTGTTCTAGTTTCATTCTTTTACAAGTGGTTGACCAGTTTTCCCAGCACCACTTGTTAAACAGGTTGTCTTTTTTCCATTGTACATCCTTGCCTCCTTTGTCAAAGATAAGGTGTCCATAGGTTCGTGGATTTATCTCTGGGCTTTCTATTCTGTTCCATTGATCTATATTTCTGTCTTTGTGCCAGTACCATACTGTCTTGATGACTGTGGCTTTGTATTATTATTTTTATGATAGCCATTCTGGCATGTGTAAGGTGATATCTGATTGTACCTTTACTTTACATTTCTCTGATGATTAACAATGTTGAACACCTTTTCATGTACCTGTTGGCTGTCTGTCTTCTTTAGAAAAAAATCTATTATTCAGGTCTTCACATTTAAATTGTGTTGGATGGTCATTATTATTTCTTGATATTGAGCTGTATTAGCTTTTTATGTATTTTGGATATTAACCCCTTATCAATCATATCATTTGCATATATTTTCTCCTGTTCAGTAGATTGTCTTTTCTTTTTGTCAGTGGTTCCCTTTGCTGTGCAAATCTTTCAAGTTTAATTAGGTCCCATTTGCTTGTTTTTACTTTTATTTCCTTTGCTATGGGCTTTCCTGGTGGCTCAGATGGTAATGACTTTTCCTGCAATGCAGGAAACCTGGGTTTGATCCCTGGGTCAGGAAGATCCCCTGGAGAGGGAAATGGCCATCCACTCCAGTATTCTTGCCTGGGAAATCCATGGACAGAGGAGCCTGGTATTTACAGTCCATGGAGTTGCAAAAAGAGTCAGACATGATCAGGTGACTAGGAGACAAGATCCAAAAAATATTGCTACCATTTATGTCAAAGAGTGTTCTGCTTAGGTTTTCTTCTAGGAGTTTTATCACTTCCAGCCTTACATTTAGGTTTTTAATTCATTTTGAGTTTATTTTTGTATGTGGTGTTAGAGAATTTTCTAATTTCATTCTTTTACATGGAGCTATCCAGTTTTCTTCGCACCACTTATTGAAGAGACTTCTACTCTATTGTATGATGTTTTCACCTCCTTTGTTGTTGCTTGACCTTAAGTGCACAGGTTTCTTTCTGTGCCTTCTATTGATTTATGTGCCTGGTTTGTGCCAGTACCATGCTCACTTGCTTACCGTAGCTTTGTAGTATAGTCTGAAATCAGAGAGTATGGTTCCTACAGTTCTGTTCTTTCTCAGATTATTTGGGCCATTTGGGGTCTTTTGTGTTTCCATACATTTAAAAATTATTTGTTCTATTTCTGTGAAAAATACCTTTGGTAGTTTGATAGGGATTGCATTGAATCTGTAGATTTTCTTAGGTAATATGGTCATTTTAGCAATATTAATTCTTCTAATCCATGAACACACTATATCTTTCCATATGTTTGTGCTGTCTTCAGTTTCCTTTGTGAGTGTCATAGTTTACAGAGTATGAGTCTTTTACCTCCTCATGTAGTTTTATCCCTAGTTATTTTATTCTTTTTGATGCTATGGTAAATGGGATTGTTTCCTTAATTTCTCTTTCTGATTATTTGTTATAAGTATATTGAAATGCAACAATTTTCTGTGTATTAATTTTTTATCCTACAACTTTACAAATTCATTGATGAGCTTTAGTATTTTCTGGAGGTGTCTTTAGGATTTTCTGTGTATATAGTAAGGAGAAGGAAATGGCAACCCACTCCAGTATTCTTGCCTGGAGATTCATGTGGATGGAGGAGCCTGGTGGGCTGCTGTCCATTCTGGCTGCTGTCCAGAATCAGACATTACTGAATCAACTTAGCATGCATGCATGCATTAGAGAAGGAAATGACAACCCACTCCAGTATTCTTGAAAATCCCAGGGATGGAGGAGCCTGGTGGGCTGCCGTCTATGGGGTCGCACAGAGTTGGACACGACTGAATCGACTTAGCAGCAGCAGCAGCATGTATATAGTATCACGCTATCTACAGTGACAGTTTTGCTTCTTCCTTTCAAATTTGGATTCCTTTTATTTCTTTTTCTTGTCTGATTGTCATGGCTAGGACTTCTAAAATTATGTTGAATAAAAGCAGACATCCTTGTCTTGTTCCTGATCTTAGAGGAATTGCTTTCAGCCTTTCACCACTGGGTATAATGTTAGTTGTGGGCTTATCATACCCGGCCTTTATTATGTTGAGATATGTTCACTCTATACCTACTTTCCTGAGATTTTTCTTTTTTAATCATAAATGGATGTTGAATTTTGTCAAGTTTCTTCTATATCTATTGAGATGATCATATGGTTTTTATTCTTCAATTTGTTGATATGGTGTATCATATTGATAGGTAGATATTGAAAAATCCTTTCATTCTTGGGATAAATCCCAGTTGATTATGGTAAATGATCCTTTTGATGTATTGCTGGTTTCAGTTTGCTGAGATTATGTTGAGGATATTTGCATCTATGTTCTTTAGTTATATTGGCCTGTAATTTTCTTTTTTTCTGATATCTGTCTAGTTTTGATATTGAAGTGATGCTGTCATCACAGAATAAATTCAGAAGGATTCCTTTCTCTACAGTTTTTTGGAACACTTTGAGAAGGATGAGTTAACTCTTCTTTAAAGGTTTGATAGAGTTCACCAATGAAGCCATTCAGTCCTGGACTTTTGTTTGTTGGGAATTTTTAAATTTTTTTTGTTGTTCACTCTCCAAGTTGTGTCTGACTTTTTGTGACCCTGTGGACTACAGTGTGCCAAGCTTTCCTGTCCTTGCCATCTCCTGGAGTTTGCTCAGATTCATGTCCATTGAGTCAGTGATGCCCTCGAGCCAGCTCATCCTCTCTTGCCCCTTCTCCTGCTGTCCTCAGGGTCTTTTCCAGTCAGTTGGCTCTTTTCATCAGGTGGCCAAAGTATTGGAGCTTCAGCTTCAGCATCAGTCCTTCCAACAATATTCAGGGTTGATTTCCTTTAGGATTGACTGGTTTGCTCTCCTTGCTATCCCAGGGACTCTCAGGAGTCTTCTCCAGCACCACAGTTCAAAAACATCAATTCTTTAGTATTCAGCCTTTCTTTATGTTCCAACTCTAACATCTGTACAACTAGTGGAAAAACCATAGCCCTGACTGTATGGATCTTGTTGGCAAAGTGATGTCTCTGCTTTTTAATATGTTGTTGAGGTTTGTGATACTTTTTTCTTCCAAGGATCAAGCGTCTTTTAATTTCATGGCTGCAGTCACCGTTTGCAGTGAGTCTAGAGCCCAAGAAAATAAATCTGTCACTGTTTCCACTTTTCCCCCTTCTGTTTGTCATAAAGTGATGGGACCGGATGTCATGATCTTAGTTTTCTGAACGTTGAGCTTTAAGCCAGCTTCCTCACTCTCCTCTTTCACTTTCATCAAGAGGCTGTTTAGTTCCTCTTTATTTTCTGCCATTAGAGTGGTATTGTCTGCATATCTGAAGTTGTTGATAGTCTCCCAGCAACCTTGATTCCAGCTTGTAATTCATCCAGCCCAGCATTTCTCATGATGTACTCTGCATATAAGCTAAGTAAGCAGGGTGACAATATACAACTTTGTCACACTCCTGTTCCAATTTTGAACCAATCTGTTCCATGTCCACTTCTGACTGTTGGTTCTTGACCTGCATACAGATTTCTCAGGAGATAGTTAAGGTGGTCTGGTACTCCCATCTCTTTTAGAATTTTCCACAATTTGTTGTGATCCACACAGTCAATGGCTTTAGCATAGTCAGTGAAACAGAAGTAGATGTTTTTCTGGAATTCTCTTGCTTTTTCCATGATCCAGCAAATGTTGGCTATTTGGTTTCTGGTTTTTCTGCCTTTTCTAAATCCAGCTTGTACATCTGGAAGCTCACAGTTCACGTAATGTTGAAGCCTAGCTTGAAGGATTTTGAGTATTACCTTTCTAACATGTAAAATTAGTGCAATTGTGAGGTAGTTTGAACATTCTTTGGCATTGCCTGTCTTAGGGATTGGAATGAAAACTCTTTTCAAGTCTTGTGGCCGCTGCTGAGTTTTCCCAATTTGCTGGCAGGTTGAGTGCAGCACTTTAACAGCATCATCTTTTAGGATTTGAAATAGCTCAGCTGGAATTCCATCACCTCCACTAGCTTTGTTTGTTGTAGTGCTTCTTAAGGCCTGCTTGACTTCACAGTCCAGGATGTCTGGCTCTAGGTGAGTGACCACATCATCATGGTTATTTGGGTCACTAGGACCTTTTTTGTATAGTTTTGTGCATTCTTGTCTCTTCTGCTTCTATTAGGGCCTTACCATTTCTGTCCTTTATTGTGCCCATCCTTGTGTGAAATGTTCCCTTTGCATCTCTAATTTTCTTGGAAGAGATCTCTAGTCTTTCCCATTCTATTGTTTTCCTCTGTTTCTTTGCATTGTTCGCTTAGCAAGGCTTTCTTATGTTTCCTTGCTCTTCTCTGGAACTGTGCATTCAGTTGGGTATATCTTTCCCTTTCTCCTTTGCCTTTTTGCTTCTCTTCTTTTCTCAGGTATTCATAAAGCCTCCTTATACAACCACTCTGCTTCCCGCATTTCTTTTTCTTTGCCGTGGTTTTGGTCACCGCCTCCTGTAAAGTGTTAATGAACCTCTGTCCATAATTCTTCAGTCACTCTGTCTACAAAATCTCGTCCCTTGAATCTATTTGTCCACTGTATCATCATAAAGGATTTGACTTAGGTCATACCTGAATGGCCTAGTGGTTTTCCCTACTTTCTAAAATTTAAGCCTGAATTTTGCAATAGGAGCTCATGATCTGAGCCACAGTCAGCTGCAGATCTTGTTTTTGCTGGCTGTATAGTTTCTCTGTCTTGCTGCAAAGAATATAATTTTTAAATTACTTATTTAATTTCATTAGTGGTAGCTGGTCTGTTCTTATTTTCTATTTTTCACTGGCTCAATCTTCGGAGATTGTACATTTCTAGGAGTTTGTTCATCATCTAGGTTATCCATTTACTGTAGTAGTCTCTTATGATCTTTCGTATTTGTATGGTATTGATTGTAACTTCTCCCTTTTCATTTCAAACTTTATTGATTTGGGCCCTCTCCTGTTCTTTTCTTTTTCTTTGGTGAGTCTGTCTAAAGGTTTAACAATTTTATTTTTTTCTAGTTTCAGCTCTTGGTTTCCTTGATCTTATATATATAAGATATTATATATATGTATTATATATATTTATATATATAATATATAATTATAAGGTATAGTATATATAATACATATAAGATCTAATGTAATATATAATGTATTATATATAATGTGTAATATATAATATAGATTAATATATATAAATTTATTAATATATTGATTTATACTATATATAATATTATATATTATAAATTATATATCATTGACTAATAATTATATGTAATTATTAGTCAGTGATGTATAAGATATAATTATATAAATTATATATATAATATAACATATATTAATAAGTACAATAATTATTAATATATTATACACTATATAATGTATTATATAGTCAAATGTATATATTAATATTTGATATTATATAATAATTATATATTTAATATTATAATTAATATTAATGTATTATATAATTATATTATATATAATATAATATCAATACTATATTATATAAACACAATATATTATATATTATTAAGTATATATATATTAAATTTATAAATAAAATCATATTTAATAACTGAATAATATAAAATAATATATAATATATCAGAGAAGGCAATGGCAACCCATTCCAGTACTCTTGCCTGGAAAATCCCATGGGCGGAGGAGCCTGGTAGGCTGCAGTCCATGGGGTTGGTAAGAGTCTGACAGGACTGAGTGACTTCACTTTCACTTTTCACTTTCATGCATTGGAGAAGGAAATGGCAATCCACTCCAGTATTCTTGCCTGGAGAATCCCAGGGACGGGGGAGCCTGGTGGGCTGCCGTCTATGGGTCGCACTGAGTCGGACACGACTGAAGTGACTTAGCAGCAGCAGCAACAGCAGCATATAACATGTATAATATATATATCATAATAATGTATCATAATATGTATATGATATGATATATATCATAATATATATAATTAATATATTATAATATACACTATATAAAATTTATATATATTTATATATAGTATATATTTATTATGTTATAATAAATACATATTAATTTATATTTATTCACATATATGTTATATATGAATATATATTATATATTTATACAATATATAATATAATACATATGTTTATATACATTATATAAATAATATATTTATATAACATATATCAGTATATATGTTATATTATATATTAATATATTAATTTCATATACTATATTATAATTAATCAATATAGTTCATGTTAGTAATATATCAATATTATATATAATTAATATATTAATTATACAATTCACGTATTTATATATAATTATATGTATAAGAAAATATATAATTATATATATAATTAGTCTCTTTCATTTGTTGCTGCTGTGATTTTTATGATTTCATTTCTTCTACGAACTTTGGATTTATTAGTTCTTCTTTAACTCTTTTCGGTGTAAGTGTTGATTGTTTACTTGAGGTTTTCCTTGTTTCCCAGGGCAAACTGTCACTGCTCTAAACTTCCCTCTTTGAACTGCTTTTGCTGTGTCCCATAGATTTTGGATCATTGTGCTTTCATATTCATTTGTCTCCAAAAGTACACTATGCTGAGTATATGTACTTGCTTCAGTTTTCATGGGATCTGAATAATAGCAATCATATTTTTCTCGAGGGATTAAGATTACAAAATTGATAAATGGCAGAACTGTGATTAAATGCATGCAGTGTTCATTCAGCTCCTTGCCTGAGCATTAAAAAAAAAAACAACACCCTTAGGAGGAGATAGTTTCCCAGGTCCAACATTATTTGGTTGCATCTGTGGTCAGGGAGGGCTTCCTGGGTAGAGTAATGTCCAGGTTGAGACCTGAAAAGATACCATACTGTAGTGCTTGAGAGCCTGGGTTCTAGACACAATGCTGGGGCTGGTATCTCCTAACTTTTAGTTACTAAATCTCCCTAAATTTTAGTTTCCATGTCTGTATAATGGGGAGTATATTACTACATCTGTCTGTCGGTTTTCTGTGAGCATAGGATGAAGTAATCCACATAAAGTGTTTTACACAATGCTGGACATAATGGGCACTCAAAAAGCTTAACGAGGGCTTCCCTGGAGGCTCAGTGATAAAGAATCTGCTTGCCAATGCAAGAGACATGGGTTCAGTCCCTGATCTGGAAAGATCCCACATGCCACAGAGCAGCTAAGCCTGTGTGCCAACACCTGTTGAGCTCTTACTCTAGAGCCTGGAAGCCACAACTGCTGAGCTTACGTTCTGCAACTACTGACAACTGCACACCCTAGAGGCCCAGGCTCCCCAACAAGAGAAGCCACAACAGTGAGGAACCCGAGCATCACAGCTAGAGAGTTGCCCTCACTTGCCACAATTAGAGAAACACCAGTGCAGCAGCAAAGACCTAGTCGTCAATAATAATAATAGCAAGAAAGCTTAACTATGCATATACTTGATTGGTGACAAAGATCAAAATGGAAATCCCATTATCCATTTCTCCAAACTCCACAATATCCCATGAGAGAAGAAGACCTGAATGGTGGTCTCAGGGCTAGGGATGAGAGAGGTTTCTTTGTACTCTCCTTTGAATAGCTCAGATGTCATTAAGCCTTGCTTGCCAGAAAAAAATTAGCTAGTCAGCAGGTGTTTATGATGTGATAAAAGAAGCTCAAACAAGACAGAACATAAACTGGACATGGTTCCAGCCCTCCAAAAGCCAAGGATACCAAGAATGGTGGTTCTCACATTTGTTATAGAAATGCACTGTTGGTGGTGAAGTGTGAGATTCTGGGTAGACACTAAAATGAAGTACTTTTAAGATTAAGGCATCCTGGAGATGATGAAACAGTTGTTATGCGAAGCAGACAAGAGGACCTGTTGTGAGTCAGAGAAGCTGTTCTCTGCACCTGGGACATTAAGGTAAGATTTTAGGGATGGGAATTGCAAAGTAAGAAACACGGTGAAAGTTGTTTAAAGTATAGATAGCGATGAGAATGGTCATATGGAATAGAAGTGAAGGGTGAAGAATCTTAAAGTATATGGTTTAAAGTTTATTAGAAAACTGCTAGAGACAAAGAGAAAGATTTTATGGTCTGTGTTTCTCCCTCTCTCATACACGTGCACACACACACTTCCAGGAATATCTCTCTTACCTTCCTTTCCCCACTCCCCTCCCCTTGCTCGACGAACACTTGCAGAGTCTCCAGGTCTCAGCATTGGGTCTTCCTTCAGAAGGTCACCCCTGGCCATGGGCTGGGTTAGGGCTTTCCCTATGTGCCCTAATGTCCTCTGCTTGTGTCAAGTCTGTTTTCTTTGTCTATTGCTGTTTAACAAATTTTCTACCACAAATGTAGCAGATTGTCTTCTCACAGTTTCTGTGAGTCAGGATCTAAAGCCAAGATCAATATGTTGTCTGGCTATGTCCTCATCTAGGGAGAGTTAGTCTTCCAAGCTCCCTCATGGTGTTGACAGAATTTATTTCCTTGCAGTTGTAGGACTGATCTGTTTTCTTAATAGCTATTGAGTGAACCCACCTCAGAGCAGGTCCTTGTCATATGGCGCTCTCTCCAACATGACAGTTTGCTTTCTCAAGGCCAGCAGGAGACTGTCTCTTCTCCATCATCTAAGACTCAGTCTTATGTAAATCACATGATCACAGGAGTGACTACCCATTGCCTTTGACATATATAATGTATAATTACATATATAATGTAACCTAATCTAGGAAAGGACTTCTCCCTCATTCTCACAAATCTTGCCTATACGTAAGGGAAAGAAATTGTACAAAGCATGCAAACCTGGGCTGGGGGGTCTTGGGGAATCTCAGAATTCTACCTACCAAAACATTCTTTATCAGACTGAATTATAATTACCAGATTACTGAGATTTCAGAGAGACTATATCATGGTGAACCTGGAGCTTCTGCTTTGTATACTGTTTGGCAAATACTGGGCTCTCAATAGATACTTGCTCAGTTATTTAATAAATCTGACAGATCAGTTTAGATAGTTGAGAGTATGAAGGCTTAAAGGGAAAAGATTTTAATAATCTATGCATTTAGTGGAATCATAAGTGAAAAGATGCTATTGAAGGGCAAGGAAGAACAGAGAAATTGTGAACTAAATCCAGAGTCTGCAGAATCTGTGAATGAAGATAGTATCATTACTGTGGTGATGGAAAAACTGGGTCCCGTATTTCTGGAGGTAGTGGTTATGTGACACTCAGCAGTGTTTGATCAGTTATATTGCATTTGGTGTTGAATAAGTGAGAATGAGCTATTCTCAGTAATGGTGCTACAATATGGAAGGCCATCATGTGATTTATTGCTTAAAAGAAAATTGGAGCTTTTCTTCTGATGAAGGCACATGGTTAAATATTAGTGGAGAATGTATCAGACTGAATCAAGTAAATATAGGGAATTTAAAGCAGAGAACTGGTTTACTTAGATGATGGAAAACTTAGAAGCCAAGAAGGGACAGCAAGACTAGCTAGGGATCAGTATCAGGAAGCTTCTGCCTTCGAGGTGTGTGAAGGGACAAGGGGGGTCACAGGAGTTTGGGGGCCAAGGCTGCAGAACTGGGGTCATGGAGGAGAGCTGGCTGTCTCTAGAGATGCTGGCTGATTCAGAAAACAGGAGGGATGCCCTGGCTTCTCCCTTCTGCCTACTCTTTAATTTCACCTAGTGTCTCCTGTTAATTGAACCCTGCTGGAGGCAGTTGATGAGGGAACAGAGAAATGCAGGCAGCAGGCTTCAGCCCTCTTCCTCCTGAGTCTCCTAGTTTGGAGATAAGAAAGGGATCTGAAGGCAAACAAGTTCAGAATTAGCATAGGGACAAAAAGAAGAGGAAAGGAGTCATATGTAGAGATCCATTACACCAACACTTTCTAGCATAAAAATTGCTGACCTTTGGTAATGGCAGTCTGGGTGGTAAGATTAATTAAAAAACAACTGAAACCAAGTGAAAAACAAGATTTTTGGTACTTAAAATGGAGTTTGTATAAAGAATTAAATCAAATATTGATTAGAATTTTATTTCATACTTTAAACAGCCTAAACAATTAAATTTAACAGAAAAATTGGAATATATATATATATATGGCTAAGGTGAGATGATTTAAAGAAAGGAAACCCAGAAACTATAAGATGAACAGACGTAATTTATTATGCAAGATATTGTTAAAAGTATGGCAAAATATCATAAATCATAAAGTCAGAATACATATGCTGAATCACAAAAGAACGCCTGTAATAAATAATACAAAACAGTCATTACCTATATTATGCCTTCAAAGTAAGAAAAGCACCCAAATAGAACAGTTAGCAAAGCCATTGGCAATTCACACAGCAGAGTAAGACAGTATGACTCGATTTTTGTAAAGAAAGGTATTACTAGAAAAGAAGACCTCCTTGTCTAATAATGGAGATAAATTTGAAAGGTTGCATATCTGGCTGGTTTCTTGTGTTAGCTATTGGTCGGGAGCAGCAGAGGAGTGTGGGCTGGAGATCAGGTAATGGGGAGATAAAAGTAAAAGGAGTAAATAAGAAAAGTTTGGACAAGACATACAGCATAGATATGGTCCCATTTTCTGTAAGATGATACAAGTATATGGCTATCCCTGTGTGTGTGTATACGATTTCTACCGCCTGCACTCTGATCCGGTCACCATCAGCTCTCACCAGTTCCAGCTACAATCTTCTTTCTGTTTTCCATATTCCACACTTGCCCTCTTACAGTTCATTCTCTGAAGCAGCATCTGGAGTGGGGTTTTGAAAAATTAGACCATGATCCTCCTCTGATCAGTACCCTCTTGCGGTTTTCCATTGCAGTCAGAGTAGAATTTGGCCCCTGTAGCTTCTCTAACCTCCTGGTGCACTGCTCTCCCCTTCCCTCGGGACGGTCCAGCCGCACCGGTCCTCCGTCTCTCCCCTCCCCTCGGGACGGTCCAGCCGCACCGGTCCTCTGTCTCTCCCCTCCCCTGGGGACGGTCCAGCCACACCGGTCCTCCGTCTCTCCCCTGCCCTCGGGACGGTCCAGCCGCACTGGTCCTCTGTCTCTCTCCCCTCCTCTCGGGACGGTCCAGCCGCACTGGTCCTCCGTCTCTCCCCTCCTCTCTGGACGGTCCAGCCGTACCGGTCCTCTGTCTCTCCCCTCCCCTGGGGACGGTCCAGCCGCACCGGTCCTCTGTCTCTCCCCTCCCCTGGGGACGGTCCAGCCGCACCGGTCCTCTGTCTCTCCCCTCCCCTGGGGACGGTCCAGCCGCACCGGTCCTCTGTCTCTCCCCTCCCCTCGGGACGGTCCAGCCGCACCGGTCCTCCGTCTCTCCCCTCCCCTCGGGACGGTCCAGCCGCACCGGTCCTCCGTCTCTCCCCTCCCCTGGGGACGGTCCAGCCGCACCGGTCCTCCGTCTCTCCCCTCCCCTGGGGACGGTCCAGCCGCACCGGTCCTCCGTCTCTCCCCTCCCCTCGGGACGGTCCAGCCGCACCGGTCCTCTGTCTCTCCCCTGCCCTCGGGATGGTCCAGCCCCACTGGTCCTCTGTCCTCCCTGTTTCTCAGACATCACCTCACCTCACAGCTTTAATAGCACAGCCATCACTTCCGACCAGCTGTCTCCATCTCCCTGCTCTCACCTCCACACCTCTGTTCAAGTGTCACCGTTTCAGAAAGGGCTTTTCATGATGGCCTCATCTAAAACAGCATCTTCGCTCTCTAAATTAGCACCCTTCTTTGTTTTTCCTCATTGCGCCTGTTACTGTCAGACATGTGACTAGAATAAAAGCACCTTGAGGACAGAGACTGTGAATCACATGGCACACGGTAGGCACTCAAAAATTATTTGTTGAGTGAAGG
Source organism: Cervus elaphus (assembly GCF_910594005.1). Taxonomy (NCBI): domain Eukaryota; kingdom Metazoa; phylum Chordata; class Mammalia; order Artiodactyla; family Cervidae; genus Cervus; species Cervus elaphus. The sequence continues at coordinate 7,297,331 of NC_057831.1, read as the reverse complement.
AATAAATGGATAAGTGAATGCAGATATTTGGGGAAGGATAGTCAGCAAAATATTAACAGGAATAGGTTTCAGCAATAGGTTTGCAAATTAGTTGACCCTGTATTTTCTAGACATGGGCAGAAAGTTGTATATCCATAAATCTAGCTTCCGCATCATATATGTGCACCCTGAATCTGACTGTTTATTGCAGTGGAGATAAATATGTTTTGTCCATGTCAAAAGACAAATCACTGATGTTTGCTGTAGAACTTAGAAAAAGTGGGCTGATGTTTCGGTTTATTAAAACAAGATGGATTAATGACTGAATAGAAAGATGGGTGGTTGCTGTTGCTGTTCAGTCGTTCAGTCGTGTCCGACTCTCTGTGACCCCGTGGACTGCAGCACACCAGACTTCCCCGTCCCTCAACATCTCCCGGAGCTTGCTCAAACTCATGTCCATTAAGTCGGTGATGCTGTCTCGTTCTTTGTCTTCCCCTTCTCCTCCTGCCTTCAATCTTTGCCAGCATCAGGGTCTTTTCTAATGAGTAGGCTCTTTGCATCAGGTGGCCAAAGTATTGGAATTTCAGCTTCAGTATCAGTCCATGCAATGAATATTCAGGATTGATTTCCTTTAGAATTGACTGGTTTGATCTCCTTGCAGTCCAAGGAACTCTCAAGAGTCTTTCTGCAACACCACATTTCAAAAGCATCAATTCATTGGTTCTTAGCCTTCTTTATGTTCCAGCTCTCACATCACATGACCACTGGAAAAACCACAGCTTTGAACTAGATGGACCTTTGTTGGCAAAGTAATGTCTCTGCTTTTTAATATGCTGTCTAGGTTTGCCATAGCTTTTCTTTCAAGGAGCAAGCGTCTTTTAATTTCATGGCTGCAGTCAACATCTGCAGTGATTTTGGAGCCCAAGAAAATATTCTGCTACTGTTTCCATATCTATTTGCCATGAAGTGATGGGACTGGATGCCATGATCTTTGTTATTTGAATGTTGAGTTTTAAGCCAGCTTTTTCACTCTCCTCTTTCACCATCATCAAGAGGCTTTTTAGTTCCTCTTCACTTCCTACCATAAGGGTGATATCATTTGCATATCTGAGATTATGGATGTTTCTCCTGGCAACCTTGATTCCAGCTTGTGCTTCATCCAGCCCAGCGTTTGACATGAAGTACTCCACATATAAGTTAAATAAACAGGGTAACAGTATACAACCTTGATGTACTCCTTTCCCAGTTTGAACCAGTCTGTTGTTCCATGGCTGGTTCTAACTGTTGCTTCTTGACCTACATACAGATTTCTCAGGAAGTAGGTTAGGTGGCCTGGTATTCCCATCTCTTTAAGAATTTTCCACAGTTTGTCGTGATCCACATAGTCAAAGGCTTTAGAGTAGTCAATGAAGCAGAGATAGATGTTTTTCTGAAACTCTCTTGCTTTTTCTATGATCCAAAGGATGTGGCAATTTGATCTCTGGTTCCTCTGCCTTTTCTAAATCCAGATTGAACATCTGGAAGTTCTCGGTTCACATACTGTTGAAGCTTAGCTTGGAAAATTTTGAGTATTATTTTGCTAGCATGTGAAATGAGTGCTTTTGTGTGGTAGTTTGAACATTCTTTGGCATTGCCCTTCTTTGGGATTGGAATGAAAACATCTTTTAAAGTCCTGTGACCACTGCTGAGTTTTCCAAATTTCCTGGCATACTGAGTGCAGCACTTTCACAGCATCATCTTTTAGGATTTGAAATAGCTCAGCTGGAATTCCATCACCTCCACTAGCTTAGTTCGTAGTGATGCTTCCTAAAGCCCAGACATCTTTACGCTCCAGGATGTCTGGCTCTAGGTGAGTGATCACACCATCATGGTTATCTGCATCGTTAAGATCTTTTTGTATGGTTTTTCTTTGTGTTCTTGCCACCTCTTAATATTTTCTGCTTCTGTTAGGTCCATACCGTTTCTGTCCTTTATTGAGCCCATCTTTGCATGAAGTGTTCCCTTGGTATCTCTATTTTTCTCACAGAGATCTCTACTCTTTCCTGTTCTATCGTTTTCCCCTATTTTTTGCATTGTTTACTTAGAAAAGCTTTCTTGTCTCTCCTTGCTGTTATTTGGAACTCTGCATTCAGATGGGTGTATCTTTCTTTTTCTCCTTTGCCTTTTGCTTCTCTTCTTTTCTCAGCTATTTGTAAGGCCTCCTCAAATAACCATTTTGCCTTTTTGCATTTCTTTTTCTTGGCAATTTCTTTTTTATGTAATAAAACAAGATAGTAAGGTATTAATGGTAGAATCCAGGTGGTTAGTTTATATATTTTCATTCTAACTAAGAGTCTTTCAACTTACAAATATTTGGAAAATTTCACATTAAAATTTTGAAAAATTGGATAAACAATAAATTCAAATAGTATAATATGCAAAACTAATTACTTTTCAATGAGAAAAGAAAAAGGACTTTAGATATTCTGGTGAATGCATTAACAACATTCTTAGATACAGTAAAATATTTTAGCCTTTTTAATGTCTTAGGATTTGTGGTTGTATAAATGACATTTCTCTGATTGGAAAAAAGATCCATTTTGATCATGTGATAGTATGATTTCATCAAACATCTTTTGTACTTTAAGCATTTCTAGGAGACGCAATTAGAGGCTGGTCTTTTCCATTAATTAGGGCTTTCAGAAGCTTACAGAAAAACACCCTTCTGTACATGACAAGCCATTGAGAGCTGTTTTGCAGAACTACAATTAGTACTGTTAATAATAGCTTTTCCAGGAAAAGAATTTAATGACTGTGCAGAATCAAAAAATCTAAATACGGTATCATTGTATATTTCACTTCAACGTTTTCTTTGTTTTTCATGAGATAAATAAGCAGAAAAATTTGTCTCAGTGCTAAATATCATTACCTTCTAAACAACTACTCTAAAAACATGTTCATTCATTCCAGTGCCACGCTGTTCCTTACACAGAAGTTGAAGAGAGAAAGGGACAGAATTTTAACTCGTATGTATGTCTGTCTTTCTTCCTCTTATCCACCCTGATCCTTGTTCCCATCTCCTTGTGGTTCTCAACTTTCTTCTTTCTTTCTGTTTCCCTTCCTCCTTCCCTCCTCTTTGATCTCCTCCTCCTCCTTCTCTCTTTCTCTCTCTATCCTCTCCCTTCCTCTTGCCTTAACTGCCAGAGAGAGGGGCCAGGTCATTCCTACACGCTCATTTCGTTTCTCCCCCAAGTGAGATAATATTGTGGTTGAATACAGGGGAATGTTAAATTCTCCACTTGAGACATATACGCTATACATTTTTATTGTTGCTTATACTTTTCAATTTCTCTCTGTCTCTCTTTTCTCTATTAGGTCTCTATCTGATTTGAAAAGAGATTTAAGTTTTCCACTATAAATGTATTTTAATCAAGTTCTCCTTCCATCATCCCAGATTTTGCTTTATATAATTAGCACCTTTTTTGATTGATGCATTCATACAGTGCATTTTTTTTCACACATTGTATCTTTTATCATGATATAACTTCCCTTCTTATCTAGTTTAGTGTTTTCCCCTGCTTATCAAGTTTAAGACAGTACCTTAAGTTCTGTATTGATATTAATATTTCTATCTCTTTTTCTTTTGCTTGCATTTATCTGATACTTTCTTTCCCATTTCCTTATTTTAAATGTTATTTAAATAAACATTTTAAATAATTTCCACTTATTTTTTATTCTTTTTTAATCCAGCATGACTAAATCTTTTAATGGAAGTGTATGGTCTGCTGACATTGAGCATATCATCTGATACATTTTATTTTTGTCCTTAATTTCTCCTCTTATTGTACCTTATTATTTGCAGTTTATTCTTGTTTCTCTGTTTGTTCAGGTTACTATTCATTCCATTCCTCTTCACCCTTTTAAGCACCACTATTCTGCTGCTCAAAGTCAGACACATATTTCTCTGCTTACTGTTCAAAAATGAGATACCTAGTTGTTTTTTTTCCTTCACTTACACATAAGAGGAACTATATTGACTCATAGAGTATAAAAGTCCAAAGGTATAGCAGGATGAAGAAATAAATACTTCACTGGACTCTTGTTTTCTTTCTCTCTCTTTCCTCTGTGCTTTCTCGCTTTCTCTTTTGTTAGCTTTACTGAGGTGTACTTGACAAATAAAGCTGTAATGTATTTAAAGTGTGCAGTGTAATTATTTAATATATGTATACATTGTGAAAGGAGTGTGAAAGTGTTAGTTGCTCTTCATGTCTGACTCTTTGCCACCCCATGGACTGTAGCCCGCCAGGCTCCTCTGTTCTTGGAATTCTCCAGGCAAGAATACTGGAGTGGGTAGCCATTCCCTTCTCCGGGGAATCTTTCCAACCCAGGGATTAAACCCGGGTCTCCTGCATTGCAGGCAGATTCTTTACCATCTGAACCACCAGAGAAAGGAGAGGCCAGCCTTTTTCTACCAAGACATTCCACCTCTCCTAATTATCATCTGGCTCACTCCAATAAGATATGCCTGTTAGCATACTTTCACTTGCTTATCTTCTGTGCAGCATCCCACCAGATGTTTTTATTCCTCAGTATTTTCACCTCAATCTCATCTTACCACCATCCATAATTTCTAGGTTTTTCTGAGGTAGTTAAACACTTGTAGACTCATTAGACGTTCATTTTAAGAATTCTTATTTAGTACTTTTAAAACTCATTCCTGGACAGTCTACCATTATCTATTTAGATTTAAATACATATTTAGATTGTGTCTGTGTGCTGTACTAAAGTGCTCTTCCATTTTTGTTGTTGTTGTTCAGCTTGTCGTAAATCTCCCCAGCAGCTCTATTTCACTGGATGCCTATATTCTTTGATATTTCTCTTCCGGGTTGTTGTTGTAACAGGTTGTTATTTTTACTGATGTGGGGCTGGGTACAGATCTTGGAGCGTCAGTGGTTTCATTAGTGATAAGCAAGGTACCCTGTGTCTAAACCACTGGAGAATTGTACAGCGGATAGATAGCCAGACTCTATTTAGACAACAGAGACAGTCGTTCTACTCACTCTTTCCTACCCTCAGAAATAGGGAAATTTTAGCCTACTCCTTACTCATAGGCATCAGTCAGACTGAGAAATATGAAACGAGGTCAGCCATAGGTGCTGGGAGGTGTACAGAACTCTGAAGCTTTCCCAGCATTCACCAAGTGTGAACTTCTCTTGAGGGCCTCTGAGTTTAGTTTTCAGGCTTATGCTTGCCCCATGTTAGAAAGGCTCCCATATTATTTCCTCTGCGAAGACCTTTTCTGAGCTCAGTGTCTTACTTACGCTCAGTGGCTCACCATCGCCAGCTGCTGCTTGGCTTAACACAGGCAGATGGATTCAAAGTAGGGGTGAATAGAAAATAAGACATTCCGATTTGATCACTGTTTTCCCAGATCCTCTCAAAACAGAATTCTAGTTTTCAAAAAGTCATTTAATTAATTTTACAAATCATTAGAATGTCTTTAAAATGGAGAAGTAAGCAGAAATGAAAAAGAACAGGGTTTGGTCATGGTTAATATATAGATTGTGCCAGGAGTTATTTTTATTGACAGTCCAAAATTCTTCTAGTAACTACTGCCCCTCCCCTGACTCAGCTCATGTAATTTGAGCCTTGATAAGTTGCACTGTTAGTTAGGAATATTTGTTTTGCAAGTAGCAAAAATCTAATATGACATAAAAACATGGAATTTATTTCCTATTACAATGATCCTGAAGCAAGCAGATTTGGAGGGAGGGTAAGTAGAGATATATCAAACTTCAGATAACTGGTAATTCAGTTATGTCATTAGTGAACTAGTTTTCTTCCTAAGTTCTATTCCTCTGTGGCAAAACTATTTCTTCTCAAGATTGTGAGATGCTTGCCAACAATTCCCAGTGATCCTCATTTCCTTGGTAACATCCAGAAAGATGCAGGACATGCATCTTTCCATTAGCTCTCTGAGAAGAGCATATAAATGTCTCTTCCAGAAGTCCCCAGCAAACATCAGACACACTTCATTGTCCCTATTTGAATCATATTCTACAATGAGCAAAAATCTATACTAGTCACTGGCTTGCACATAGGTGACCACGGCCATGCACTTGTTAACACAGGAGGTAAAGGTCCACCAACACTCTCCTGTCAGGGTCACTAACGATTTCCACTTTGCTAAACCGGTGATCAATTCTCTGCCCTCGTTTATTTGACTTAGTATCATTTGACTCAAATGATTGATCATCCACTCCCTCTTGAAACACTTTCTGCCCTTTGGGTCCATGACTCTACTGTCCAAGTTTTCCTCCTACTTCAGTGACTCTTCCAATTTAGTCTCCTTTGCTGTGTCTTCCTTAAGATCCTAACATCTTATAACCCTGAAATAGTCTTTATACCTATTCTCTTTTCTGTCAACCCTTATTGCTTTCACAGTCTCATCCAGGTTCACAGCTTTAAATAAGATTTTGCAAACTATGTATAATCAGCATTGTAACCATCTAGGAAAATATACAAGATCAACATCATCATTCTTATCATTTAATGCCAGATAAATTTTATATAATTTCTCCTGCAGAACTTAATTATAATATGTAGATTACATTATTACCTCCATTTTACAGGTGAGAAAACAGACTGAAGACAATGGAACTAGCTTGGACAATGTCCCAGCGAGAGGAAGTAGAACCAGGCCTTGAACCTGGACAAATGGATTTCAGCGCTGTTCCTAACCACCATGTGTGACCTCCATGGTGTCGACAGCTTCTTGATTTGTAGCACATCTGAAGGCATTCATTTGCTATTCATTCTAGCATGTGACTCAACTGAAGCGACTTAGCATGCACGCAAAATACTTCAAAATTTTCAGCAATGATTGTCCTGTTTCAAGGTGAATTTTAAAGGTCAACCTGCCAGTGATTTCATTTTCTTAAAAAAGGACTGAACTGACATTGAACGCATTAAAAAGAAGCCTAAAACACTTTTTGAAACTTTTCTTTCCATAGTTAGTGCCTCTTTTATTTCTGTCCTTCTTTACCATCTTACTGGAATAATACCTTTATAAAATAAAGCATAAAATTTGATCCGAGAGATGATAAGAAACTACCTTTGTTTCTTTGCCCTTAATTTACTATCTGAATTCCTACTTCCTTATTCTGCTGAATTTACCACTGTATTACTTTTCACCTCATTATTGCCAAGTCCAATGAGCATTTTTCAGTCTCTTACACTGTTTTCCTCTGGCATTTAACTGTGTTGATTATTTCCTCTTTAAAAGTATTTCCTCCCATGAGATGATGATGTCCTCTTCCTGTGACATCATGCTCTTTGGATTTCCTACTATTTCTGTGACATTTTTTTTAGAGCCACACTTATTTGAAGTATGATTAAGTTTGGTTTACTTTTTAGTCCTCTTCTCATTATTGTCTCTTCATGGAAAATGTTGTCTATCTCTGTATTTAATTATTATTTAAAAGTGAATAACTCTAAACATATATCTTCAGCCAGAGGTCTAATAATTTCCTTCAGTCAACATACCCAGAATCGAGCCGTGTGTCTTCCCTTTTCCACCTTGAAACTATTGGACTTTTCTTTTCTCTGTCTACACTAGTGCTATGTCACCACCACTATCTAAAGTGTAAATTAGATGATTTATCTAATTATTTGGTGCTTCCTAGTTCTCTCACTTTCAGCACCTAAGTGGTCACACATATTGTATGTCAAGTCTGCCTTCTCTAGTGTGTCTCCAGTGGTATTATGTTAGTTCAACTCTAGTCATCTCCAGCAGGTTGTTATTTGATCCCCCTGATTTCAGACTTGCCCCTGCAGTTGTTTTTCCATACTGCTATCAGGGTGACTTTTCCACATTTTGATCTGACCTTGTCATTCACCAGATGAGTTCCTTCAGTAACTCCCTGATGCTTGGAAGAGGTAGTTCAAGCTCAGCAAAGCCCTTCCTAAATTAGTTCCAATCTATTTCTCCAGCCTCATTTTCTGTCAATTCTGTATTAACTTTTTGCATATTCTGCTTATATTTTTCTTCCATCCTCCATCTCCTCCCCTTCTTTCTTTTTTCTTCTTTTCTTCCCACACTCTTATTTTCTTTTTCTTCCTTCAGTATTAGATTGGGTGTTGTTCTCAGATGATGGTGAAGTTCTTTTATTTTCCTAGACCATCTGAAACATTTTTTCCCCATGTTGTTCATCCTTTGGACTCCTATTCATTCTACTAAGGCCAGTTCATGTACCGTTTAGTCCAATTTCTTGGCAGTGAGCCCATTACTGCCTTATTTGTACTAATTTTGTAATATATGCATACTTTATTATACATAAAAGCTATCTAGTTACTTGTTTGGATTCTGTGGGTCTCAGAATATTGTCAGTTTCTTAAAGTTAGTAATCTGTTTTTATTATAATTTTATCCCCTGTTACAGTGTTGACCATATAATTTGTTGTTCACTTGATTAGTAGTGTCCAACTCTTTGTGATCCTATGGAGTGCAGCATGCTAGGATTCCCTGTCCTTCCCTGTCCTGTGGAATTTGCTCAATTCATGTCCATTGAGTAGGTGATGCTATCTAACCATCTCACCCTCTGCCACCCCCTTCTCTTTTTGCCTTCAATCTTTCCCAGCATCAGGGTCTCTTCCAATGAGTTAGTTCTTTGCATCAGGTGGCCCAAGTATTGGGGCTTCAGCATCAGTCTTTCCAGTGAACATTCAGGAATGATTTCCTCTAAGATTGACTGGTTTGATCTCCTTGCAGTCCGAGGGACTGTTAATAGTCTTCTCCAGCAAGACAGTTTGAAAATATCAGTTCTTTGGTTCTCAGCCTTTTTTATGGTTCAACTCTCACATCCATACATGACTACTGGAAAAACCATAGATTGGACTGTATGGACTTTGTTGGCAAAATGATACCTCTATATTTTTAATACTGTCTAGGTTTGTCATGGCTTTTCTTCCAAGGAGCAAGTGTCTTTAAATTTCATGGCTGCAATCACCATCTGCAGTGGTTTTGGAGCCCAAGAAAATGAAATCTGTCACTGTTTCCATTTTTCCACTATCTATTTGCCATGAAGTGATGGGGCTGGATGCCATAATCTTAGTTTTTTGAATGTTGAGTTTTAAGCCAGCTTTTTCACTCTTCTCTTCCTGCTCATCAGGAGACTTTTTAGTTTCTCTTCATTTTTTTTTGCCATTAGAGCAGTATCATCTGCATGTCTGAGGTTGTTGCTATTTCTCCCAGTAATCTTGATTCCAGCCTGACATTTCTCATGATGTAGTCTGAATAGAAATTAAAGAAGCAGGATGACAATACAGTTTTGTTATGCCTTTCCCAGTTTTGAGCCAGTCTGTTGTGCCATATCCAGTTCTAACTGTTGCTTCTTGACCTGCATGCACATTTCTCAGGAGACAGGTAAGATGGTCTGGTGTTCCCATCTCTTTAAGAATTTTCTAGTTTGTTGTGATCTACCCAGTCAAAGGCTTTAGCATGAAGCAGAAGTAGATGGTTTTGCTGGAATTTCCTTGCTTTCTCTATGATCCAATGAATGTTGGCCATTTGTTCTCTGGTTCCCTGCCTTTTCTAAACCCAGCTTGTACATCTGGAAATTCTAGGTTTACATACTGCTTAAGCCTAACTTGAAGTATTTTGAGCATAATCTTACTAGAATGTGAAGTAAGCACAATTGTCCAGTAGTTTGAACATTCTCCAGGATTGTCCTTCTTTGGGATTGGAAGGAAAACTAATCTTTTTCAGTCCTGTGGCCACCGCTGAGTTTTCCAAATTTGCTGACATACTGAGTGCAGCACTTTAACAGCATCATCTTTTAGATTTGAAATAGCTCAGTTGGAATTCCATCACCACCACTAGCTTGTTCATAGTAACTTGATTTCATAGTCCAGGATGTCTGGCTCTAAGTGAGTGACCACACTACCATTGCTATCTGGGTTGTTAAGACTTTTCTTATAGAGTTCTTCTGTGTATTCTTGTGACCTCTTCTTAATCTCTTCTGCTTTTGTTAGGTCCTTACCATTTCTGTCTTTTATCATGCCCATCCTTGCATGAAAGGTTCCCTTGATATATCCAGTTTTCTTGAAGAGATTTCTAGTCTTTACCATTCTATTTTTTCCCTCTATTTCTTTGCATTGTTCATTTAAGAAGGCCTTCTTATTTCTTCTTGCTATTCTCTGGATCTCTACATTCAGTTGGGTATATCTTTCCCTTTGTCCCTTGCCTTTAGCTTCTCTTCTTTCCCTAGCTGTTTGTAAAGCCTCCTCAGACAACCACTTTGCCTTTTTGCATTTCTTTTCCTTTGGGATGGTTTTAGTTACCACTCCCTGTACCATGGTATGAAGCTCCATCCACAGTTCTTCAGGCACTCTGTCTACCATATCTAATCCCTTGAATCTATTCACCACCTGCACTGTATAATCATAAAGAATTTGATTTAGGTCATATGTGAATGGCCTAATGGTTTTCCCTGCTTCCTTCAATTTATCATGAATTTTGCAATGTGGCACTGATGATCTAAGGCACAATCAGCTGCAGGTCTTTTCTTTGCTGACTGTATAGAGTTTCTCCATCTTCAGCTGCAAAGAATATAATCAATCTGATTTCAGTATCGACAATTTGGTGATTTCCATATATAAAGTTGTCTCTTACGTCATTGGGAAAAAGTTTGCTATGACCGGGGTGTTCTCGTGACAAAATTCTGTTAGTCTTTGCCGTGCTTCATTTTGTAGTCCAAGGCCAAAGTTGCCTGCTATTCCAGATATCTTTTGGCTTCCTACTTGTTCATTCCAGTCTCCTATGATGAAAATGGCATCTTTTTTGTTGTTAGTTCCAGAAGGTATTGTAGGTCTTCATGTGATGTATGTGTGTTAGTCCCTCAGTCATGTCTGACAGAACTGGTCAACTTCAGCATCTTCAGCATCAGTGTAAGGCATAGACTTGGATTACTGTGATATTGAATGATTTGCCTTGGAAACAAACCAAGATCATTGTGTTATTTTTGAGACTGCACCAAGTACTACATTTCAGACACTTTTTTCTGACTATAAGGACTACTCCATTTCTTCTAAGGGATTCTTGCCTACAGTAGTAGATGTAATGGTGATCTGAATAAAATTTTTCCATTTTAGTTCACTGATTCCTGAGATGTCAATGTTCATTCTTGCCATCTCCTGCTTGACCTGCTTGACCATGTCCAGTTTACCTTGATTCATGGCTCTTACATTCCAGGTTCCCATACAATGTTGTTCTTACAGCATCAGAGTTTACTTTGACCACCAGACATATCCGTTACTGAGTATCATTTCCCTTCTGGCCCAGCCATTTCATTCTTTCTGGAGCTGTTGGTAATTGCCCTTTGCTCTTCCTCAATAGCTTACTGGACACCTTCTGATATGGGGGTCTTATCTGCTGGTGTCATATCTTTTTGCCTTTTCACACTGTTCATGGTGTTCTTGTAGCAAGAATACTGGAATGGATTGCCATTTCGTCCTCCAGTGGACCATGTTTTGTCAGAACTCTTCACTAAGACCTCTTCATCTTGGGTGGCCCTGCATGACATGGCTCATAGCTTCATTGAGTTACTCAAGCCCCTTCACTGTGACAAGGCTGTGATCCTTGAAGGGGCACCATGTAATAGAGGGTCAGTATTTGTTGAGCTTGTCTTAATTGAAACCATAAGCTTGGTAATTTCCCATGATATTAAAAGTATTTCTAGAAATGATATCACACATTTTAATACCGCATTACTGTGCATTGTGCATCCCTTTATTAAGCCTAAGTAGTTTTCACCATAAGTTAAGTATGTAAGGAATTGCATTTACTAGTCCATGTCATTAGATACCATTTAGTATTAAAAACAAAGTATGTGTGTTATTTATGCTAAAAATTCTTAACATTTTCCATATGGAAAAATCATTTCTATTTTCTCGTGGAAATGACAGTAAAGGCAGTGCCATATGGGATAACATTAATAGCTGAATCCAAATAAATGTGATTACATCATTCTCAAGGAATTCAAGTCTCATATTCTAGAGTCATCTATTTCTACAGTTTCAAGTTTATAGCAAATATAGAAGTAGATTATTTAATAATGACAAAAGAATTAATTCTTATTGTTTGCAGAAAGAGCTCAGCTAAATTTAGCTTTTAAAAACAAATAAGAGCTGCAGAAAAATGAACCTTGCAAATTTGTCTAATTTGTTTTTACAGTTGGGAGATACAAAAAATTAAGGGCTTTTTGATCTTCTCTTCCAGTAATTCTTTTTTGTTTTTGATCATCTCCCTCAAACCTTTAAAACTTGAAAGAAATAGATAGCTATTCTATTAATGAATAAGACATAGCACATGTTAAGTTCCCTCCCTTTAAATATTTGGTTTATGATGGGAAAGACTTATCAAATTAACCCTTATATAACTACTTCTGTCTTCTAAGTGATAAGCAGTTGGCATGTGTTTTTCATTGAGGTGAAAGTGAGGTGAAATTCATGTAACATAAAATTGACCTTGTTTAAAGTGACATTTAGTACATTCATAATATTGTGCCACTGTGACTTCTGTCTGGTTCGAAAATGTTTTTTCATGCCAAAAGAAAACCCTGTGCGTTTACCCCATCCTACCCATATTCTGGTGACTGTCAGTCTGCTTTCTGTTTCTGTGTATTTGTCTATTTTTGATATTCCATTTAAATTTTATTTATTCGTTTTTATGGCTCCTCTGGGTCTTTGCTGTTGCACACAGGCTTTCTCTAGGTGCGATGAGTGGGGCTACTCTTCACTGCGGTGCACAGGCTTCTCACTGGGGTGGCTTCTCCCGTTGTGGAGCACAGGCTCTGGGCCACGCAGGCTCAGTAGCTGTAGGCTTAGTTTCTCTGTGGCATGTGGGATCTTCTCAGACCAGGGGTCAAATGTATGTCCCTTCCATTGGCAGGTGAACTCTAATCCACTGTAGCACCAAGGAAGTCCCTATATATTTTATTTAAATGGAGTCATAATATATATGATACTCTGTGTCTGGTTTCTTCCACCTAGAATGTTTATGAGGTATCTATGTTGCAGCATGTGTCAATACTTCATGCATTTTTAAGGCTGAATAATATTCCACTGAATGAATACACCACAATTTGTTTATCCATAAATACACATTTGGGTTGTGTCCCTCTTTTAGCTATTGTGAATAGTGCTGCTATGAACATTCATGTACAAGTATTTGTCTGATTACCTATTTTCAGTGGGTTTGGTATATTTTTGACACGGATCTAACAGCAAGTCTCCTGAATTTTGGAAAGCTATTAGCAAATTTGACTGAATATAGAGTTTTCTCATCTTGGAATGTATCTAAAAAAACTGAATTTCAAGGCATTGAGTACTTTTTTTCATGAAATTGCCACTTCTGTTCCTGGAAAAAAGCATATAGTCATGGAGAATTCAGTTAAGTTGTTCATATTTATTGAAATTTGTTGAATTTCTAGAATATGAAATCAGTTTCTATTGTATGTCAGTTACTGTATTCACTTGGGAGTACGCAAATAAGTTTCGCTTTCAAGAAGCTTATAGGTAGTGGAACAGATATTCAAATAGCATATAAGAACTCATGGGGATGCTGCTGTGCTTCAGAATTTGTCCAGGATGCTGTGGGTGGAAAGAAGTAGCACTTAACCCTGTCTGGACGGGTCCAGTCAGACCTCCTAGAAGTGAACTCTGAACTCCTCCCAAGTATCATGAAGACGAAGTAGCAGTCTCCGAACCAGTCCTGCTTCCATCCCACTCCTTGGAGGTAGATAATGTACCCTTTTTAATGTTTGTATAATTAAAGTATACATTTGGATTGAATGCACACAGAGATAAATATATCTTGAGACAGAATTAAAGTGTACGTGCTATTTCGGGACATGCTTTTTGCATGTAACTGTTGTGGTATCTCTCCTTAGACACACGGATGAGCTTAGACTGAAGATGTATAGGTTAGCCTGGTGAGTAAAAGTGTGAGTTAGAGCAGCATGGGTAAGGCATAAAGATGGGAGAGGGCATGGCGTATTTTAAACCTCTATTTAATTCAGGTTTTCTGTGTAGGAACCTGAAATTAGCATTGAAACCTTATAATGTTGAAATAGAACTGACATGTCTGAACAATCTATAACTAGATTTGAATTAATTTAGGATTCTTTGTAAGCCTTTGCATTTTTGTTTTTATGTTTTCCTTTTATGTTCTTAGCAAAGCCTTATTTAAAAGATTTTATTCAATTCAGTTCGGTCGCTCAGTCATATCCTACTCTTTGCAACCCCATGAATCACAGCACACCAGGCCTCCCTATCCATCACCAACTCCCGGAGTTTACTCAAACTCATGTCCATCGAGTCGGTGATGCCATCCAACCATCTCATCCTCTGTCATCCCCTTCTCCTCCTGCTCCCAATCCCTCCCAGCATTAGGGTCTTTTCCAATGAGTCAACTCTTCGCATGAGGTGGCCAAAGTATTGGAGTTTCAGCTTCAGCATCAGTCCTTCCAATGAACACCCAGGACTGATCTCCTTTAGGATGGACTGGTTGGATCTCCTTGCAGTCCAAGGTATTCTCAAGAGTCTTCTCCAACACCACAGTTCAAAAGCATCAATTCTGTGGCGCTCAGCTTTCTTGACTGTCCAACTCTCACATTCATACATGACCACTGGAAAAACCATAGCTTTGACTAAAAGATTTTATTAGACTGGTGCAAAAGTAACTGCAGTTTTTCACTGTTTAACTTTTCTGTTTCATATTGGAATACATTCTGAAATGTATTATGCTATGATATATGTCATTTTATTTATTTATTTATTTTTATTTTAGTTGGAAACTAATTGCTTTACAGTATTGTAGTGAGTTTTGCCATACGTTGATATGAATCAGCCATGGTTTTACATGTGTTCCCCACTCTGAACACCCCTCCCACCTCCTTCTCCATCCCATCCCTCTGGGTCATCCCCCTGAGCACTTGTCTCGTGCATCCAACCTGGACTGGCGATTTGTTTCACATATGACAATATACATGTTTCAGTGTTACTATCTCAGATCATCCCACTCTCGCCTTCTCCCACAGAGTCCAAAAGACAGTTCTATGCATCTGTGTCTCGCATACAGGGTTATTGTTACCATCTTTCTAAATTCCACATGTATGCGTTAGTATACTGTATTGGTGTTATTCTTTCTGGCTTACTTCACTTTGTATAATAGGCTCCGGTTCATCTTCCTCATTAGAACTGATTCAAATGTATCCTTTTTAATGGCTGAGTAATATTCCGTTCTGTACATGTACCACTGCTTTCTTATCCATTTGTCTGCTGTTGGACATCTAGGTTGCTTCCATGTCCTGGCTATTATAAACAGTGCTGTGATGCACATTGGGGTACACATGTCTCTTTGAATTCTGGTTTCCTCGGTGTGTATGCCCAGCAGTGGGATTGCTGGGTCATATGGCAGTTCTATTTCCAGTTTTTTAAGGAATCTCCACACTGTTCTCCATAGTGGCTATACTAGTTTACATTCCCACCAACAGTGTAAGATGGTTCCCTTTTCTCCACATGCTCTCCAGCATTTATTGTTTGTAGACTTTTGGATAGAGGCCATCTGACCAGCGTGAGATGGTACCTCATTGTGGTTTTGATTTGCATTTCTCTGATAATGAGTGATGTTGAGCATCTTTTCATGTGTTTGTTAGCTATCTATATGTCTTCTTTGGAGAAATGTCTGTTTAGTTGTTTGGCCCACTTTTAGATTGGGTTGTTTATTTTTCTGGAATTGAGCTTCAGGAGTTGCTTGTATATTTTTGAGATTAATTGTCAGTTGCTTCATTTGCTATTATTTTCTCCCATTCTGAAGGCTGTCTTTTCACGTTGCTTATAGTTTCCTTTGTTTTGCAAAAGCTTTTGAGTTTAATTAGGTCCCATTTGTTAATTTTTGCTTTTATTTCCATTACTCTGGGAGTTGGGTCATGGAGGATCCTGCTGTGATTTATGTCGAAGAGTGTTTTGCCTGTGTTTTCCTCCAGGACTTTTATAGTTTCTGGTCATACATTTAGATCTTTAATCCATTTTGAGTTTATTTTTGTGTATGGTGTTAGAAAGTGTTCTAGTTTCATTCTTTTACAAGTGGTTGACCAGTTTGCCCAGCACCACTTGTCAAAGAGATTGTCTTTTCTCCATTGAATATTTTTGCCTCCTTTTTCAAAGATAAAGTGTCCATAGGTGCGTGGGTTTATCTCTGGGCTTTCTATTTTGTTCCATTGATCTATATTTCTGTCTTTGTGCCAGTACCATACCGTTTTGATGACTGCAGCTTTGTAGCAGAGCTTGAAGTCAGGCAGGTTGATTCCTCCAGTTCCATTCTTCTTTCTCAAGATTGCTTTGGCTATTCGAGGTTTTTTGTATTTCCATACAAATTGTGAAATTATTTGTTCTAGTTCTGTGAAGAATACCATTGGTAGCTTGATAGGGATTGCATTGAATCTATAGATTGCTTTGGATTGTCTACTCATTTTCACTACATTGATTCTTCCAATCCATGAACATGGTATATTTCTCCATCTATTTGTGTCCTCTTTGATTTCTTTCATCAGTGTTTTATAGTTTTCTATATATAGGTCTTTTGTTTCTTTTGGTAGATATATTCCTAAGTATTTTATTCTTTTTGTTGCAGTGGTGAATGGTAATTGTTTCCTTAATTTCTCTTTCTGTTTTCTCATTGTTAGTGTATAAGAATGCAAGGGATTTCTGTGTGTTAATTTTATATCCTGCAACTTTACTATATTCATTGATTAGCTCTACTAGTTTTCTGATAGAGTCTTTAGGGTTTTCTAAAGAGGATCATGTCATCGGCAAACAGTGAGAGTTTTACTTCTTCTTTTCCAATCTGGATTCCTTTTATTTCTTTTTCTGCTCTGATTGCTGTGGCCAAAACTTCCAAAACTATGTTGAATAGTAGTGGTGAGAGTGGACACCCTTGCATTGTTCCTGACTTTAGGGGAAATGCTCTGAATATTTTACCATTGAGGATAATGTTTGCTGTGGGTTTGTCATATATAGCTTTTATTATGTTGAGGTATGTTCCTTCTATTCTTGCTTTCTGGAGAGTTTTTATAATAAATGGATGTTGAATTTTGTCAAAGGCTTTTTCTGCATCTATTGAGATAATCATATGGTTTTTATCTTTGAATTTGTTAATGTGGCGTATTACATTGATTTGTGGATATTAAAGAATCCTTGCATTCCTGGGATAAAGCCCACTTGGTCATGCTGTATGATGTTTTTAATATGTTGTTGGGTTCTGTTTGCTAGAATTTTGTTAAGGATTTTTGCATCTATGTTCATCAGTGATATTGTCCTGTAGTTTTCTTTTTTGTGGCATCTTTGTCTGGTTTTGGTATTAGGGTGATGGTGACCTCATAGAATGAGTTTGTAACTTTACCTTCTTTTGCAATTTTCTGGAAGAGTTTGAGTAAGATTGGTATTAGCTCTCCTCTAAATTTTTGGTAGAGTTCAGCTGTGACGCCATCTGGTCCTGGGCTTTTGTTTGCTGGAAGATTTTTGATTACAGTTTCGATTTTCTTGCTTGTGATGGGTCTGTTAAGATCTTCTATTTCTTCCTGGTTCAGTTTTGGAAAGTTATACTTTTCTAGGAATTTTTCCATTTCTTCCACGTTGTCCATTTTATTGGCATAGAGCTGCTGGTAGTAGTCTCTTATGATCGTGTGTATTTCTGTGCTTTCTGTTGTGATCTCTCCATTTTCATTTCTTGATTTGTTGATTTCATTTCTTCATTTGTTGATTTCATTCTTCTCCCTTTGTTTCTTGATGCAGACAGTCTGGCTAATGGTTTGTCAATTTTATTTATGTTCTCCAGGAATCAGCTTTTAGGTTTGTTGATTTTTGCTATGGTCTCTTTTGTTTCTTTTGCATTTATTTCTGCCCTAATTTGTAAGATTTCTTTCCTTCTCCTAACCTGGGGTTCCTCATTTCTTTCTTCTCTAGTTGCTTTAGGTGTAGAGTTAGGTTATTTATTTGACTTTTTTCTTGTTTCTTGAGGTAAACCTGTATTGCTATGAACCTTCCCCTTAGCACTGCTTTTACAGTGTCCCATAGGTTTGGGGTTGTTGTGTTTTCATTTTCATTCGTTTCTATGCATATTTTGATTTCTTTTTTGATTTCTTCTATGATTTGTTGGTTATTCAGAAGCGTGTTGTTTAGCCTCCATATGTTGGAATTTTTAATCGTTTTTTTCCTGTAATTGAGATCTAATCTTACTTCATTGTGGTCAGAAAAGATGATTGGAATGATTTCAGTTTTTTTGAATTTACCAAGGCTAGATTTATGGCCCAGGATGTGATCTATCCTAGAGAAGGTTCCATGTGCACTTGAGAAAAAGGTGAAATTCATTGTTTTGGGATGAAATGTCCTATTAGATATCAATTAGGTCTAACTTGTGCATTGTATCATTTAAAGTTTGTGTTTCCTTGTTAATTTCCTGTTTAGTTGATCTATCCATAGGTGTGAGTGGGGTATTAAAGTCTCCCACTATTATTGTGTTGCTGTTAATTTCCCCTTTCATACTTGTTAGCCTTTGCCTTACATATTGCAGTGCTCCTATGTTGGATGCATATATATTTATAATTGTTATATCTTCTTCTTGGATTGATCCTTTGATCATTATGTAGTGTCCTTTGTCTCTTTTCTCAGCCTTTATTTTAAAATCTATTTTATCTGATATGAGTATTGCTACTCCTGCTTTTTTTGGTCTCCATTTGCATGAAATATCTTTTCCAACCCTTCCCTTTCAGTCTGTATGTGTCCCTTGTTTTGAGGTGGGTCTCTTGTAGACAGCATACATAGGGTCTTGTTTTTGTATCCATTCAGCCAGTCTTTGTCTTTGGTTGGGGCATTCAACCCATTTCCATTTAAGGTAATTATTGATATGTATGGTCCCATTGACATTTACTTTGTTGTTTTGGGTTCGAGTTTATACACCTTTTTCTGTATTTCCTGTCTAGAGAAGATCCTTTAGCATTTATTGAAGAGCTAGTTTGGTGGTGCTGAATTCTCTCAGCTTTTGCTTGTGTGTAAAGCTTTTGATTTCTTCTTCGTATTTCAATGAGATCCTTGCTGCGTATAGGAATCTGAGTTGTAGATTTTTCCCTTTCATCACTTTAAGTATGTCCTGTCATTCCTTTCTGGCCTGAAGAGTTTCTATTGAAAGATCAGCTGTTATCCTTATGGGGATCCCCTTATGTGTTATTTGTTGTTTTTCCCTTGCTGCTTTTAGTATTTGTTCTTTGTGTTTGATCTTTGTTAATTTGATTAATATGTGTCTTGGGGTATTTCGCCTTGGGTTTATCCTGTTTGGGACTCTCTGGGTTTCCTGGACTTGTGTGACTATTTCCTTCCCTATTTTAGGGAAGTTTTCAACTATTATCTCCTTGAGTGTTTTCTCATGGCCTTTCTTTTTGTCTTCTTCTTCTGGGACTCCTATGATTCAAATGTTGGGGTGTTTCACATTGTCCCAGAGGTCCCTGGGGTTGTCCTCATTTCTTTTAATTCTTTTTTCCTCTCTGCTTCATTTATTTCTATTATTCTATCTTCTATCTCAATTATCATATCTCTGCCTCCGTTATTCTACTGTTGGTTCCCTCCAGAGTGTTTTTGATCTCATTTATTCCATTATTCATTATTGATTGACTCTTTTTTATTTCTTCTAGGTCCTTGTTAAACATTTCTTGCATCTTCTCAAACCTTGTCTCCAGGCTTTTTGTCTGTAACTCCATTATGTTTTCAAGATTTTGGATCATTTTTATTATCATTATTCTAAATTCTTTTCAGGGAGACTTCCTATCTCTTCCTTTTTTGTTTGGTTTGGTGGGCATTTATCATGTTCCTTTACCTGCTGAGTATTTCCCTGCCTTTTCATCTTGTTTAGATTGCTGTGTTTGGAGTGGCTTTTCTGTATTCTGGCAGTTTGTGGTTCCTCTTTATTCTGAAAGGTTCCTCCCTGGAGGTGGGGTTGGACGAGTGGCTTGTCAAGGTTTCCTGGTTAGGGAAGGTTGCCTTAGTGTCCTGGTGGGTGGAGCTGGATTTCTTCTCTCTGGAGTGCAATGAAGTGTCCAGTCATGAGTTTTGAGATGTCTGTGGGTTTGGTGTGACTTTAGGCAGCCTGTATATTGAAGCTCAGGGCTATGTTCCTGCGTTGCTGGAGAATTTGCATGGTATGTCTTTCTCTAGAACGTGTTGGCCCTTGGGTGGTGCTTGGTTTCAGTGTAGGTATGGAGGCTTTTGAAAAGGACTATTAGCTCAGTCAGGAAAGAATCTGCCTACAGTGCAGGAGTTCCGGGTTCGATCCCTGGGTCTGGAAGATCCCTTGGAAAAGGAAATGGCAACTCACTCCAGTATCCTTGCCTGGAAAATCTCATGGACAGAAGAGCCTGGTGGGCTGCAGTCCATGGGGTCACAAAGAGTTGGGCACGACTGGGTGACTAACACTTATGGAGGCTTTTGGATGATCTCTTATCAATTAATGTTCCCTGGAGTCAGGAGTTCTCTGGTGCTCTCAGGTTTTGGGCTTAAGCCGCCTGCGTCTGAGTTTCAGTTTTATTCTTACATTAGCCTCAAGACTTCTCTATCCATACAGCCCTGATAATAAAACTTCTAGGTTAATGGTGAAAAGATTCTCCACAGTGAGGGACACCCAGAGAGGTTCACAGAGTTACATGGAGAAGAGAGAGAGAGGAGGGAAATAGAGGTGACCAGGAGGAGAAGAGAGGGAATCAAAAGGGGAGAGAGCAATCTAGCCAGTAAACAATTCCCTATGTGCTCTCCACAGTCTGGATCCCTCAGAGAGGTTCACGGAGTTACATAGAGAAGAGAAGAGGGAGGAAGGAGATAGAAGTGAGCAGGAGGAGAAAAGGGGGAATCAAAAGGAGAGAGATATATCTAGGCAGTACTCTGTTCCCTAAGTGTTCTCTGTAGCCCAGAACACTCACAGAAATTCACAGAGTTGGGTTGAGAAGAGAAGGGGGAAGGAGGAGATAGAGGTGACCTGGGAGAGAAAAAGGAGAGTCAAAAGGGGGAGAGAGTTTATGTTGCTATTTCACATTAGCTCCCTCAGATTGCCCTCAGGGCATTCAGGTCTGGTTCTTATCCTAAGCAATGTTGCTGCTCCTCTCCATCCAGCCCCCTCTTGCTGGTGGCGGATGCTAGTGTCTGGGTTACTTTTCTGCTGGGAGTTGCCATTAGGCATGTAGCCTGTGGGTTTTATTTATTTATTTTTCCTCCTGGTTGTGTTGCCCTCTGAGCTTTGAAAACTTTCCCCAGACCCGCCGGTGAGAGGTTTCCTGGTGTTTGGAAACTTCTCCTCTATTAAGGCTCCCTTCCTGGGATGGATCTCCATCCCTAATTCTTTCGTCTCTCTTTTTATCTTTTATATTTTGTCCTATCTCCTTTCAAAGACAATGGGCTGCTTTTCTGGGTGCCTGATGTCCTCTGCCAGTGTTCAGAAGTTGTTTTTTGGAGTTTGCTCAGCATTCAACTATTCTTTTGATGAATTTGTGGGGGAGAAAGTGGTCTCCCCGTCCTATTCCTCTACCATCTTAGGACCACCCCCCATTATACATCATTTTAATGCCCATTTCTCACTTTATGTTTTGTTGCTAACGACTTATTCCTTGCTGTTTATTTTAGACTAAGGGAATTATGTTAGAGAAAATGCAAATTCAAACAATTTTTTATTCGAGTTAAAAATGGGTTGTAAAGCGGCAGTGACAACTCACAACATCAACAGTGCATCTGGCCCATGAACTGCTAAGGAACATACAGTGCAGTGGTGGTTCAAGAAGTTTTGCAAAGGAGACGAGAGCCTTGAAGATGAGGAGCATAGTGGTTGACCATTGGAAATTGACAGCTGATCACTGAAGTTTATCCTTTTACAGCTACATGAAAAATTGCTGAAGAACTCAGTGTTGACCATTCTACTATCATTCTGCATTTGAAGTAAATTGGAAAGGTGAAAAAACTCAATAAGTGCGGGCCTCCTGAGTTGATTGTAAATCAAAAAATTGTCATTTTGAAGTATCGTCGTCTTTTATTCAGTGTGATGACAATGAACCATTTCTCAGTTGGATTGTGATGTGTGATAACAAGTGGATTTTGTATGACAACCAGGGATGACCAGCTCAGTGGTTGGACCAAGAAGACGCTCCAAAGCACTACCCAAAGCCAACCTGCACCAAAAAGGATCATGGTCACTGTTTGGTGATCTGCTGCCCTTCCCATCCACTACATCTTTGTGAATCCAGGCAAAACCATTACATTTGAGACATATATTCAGAAAATTGATGAGATGCGCCAAAAACTGCAATGCCTGCAGCTGATGTTGGTCAACAGCGAGGGCCAAATCTTCTTTAAGACGGTGCCTGGCAGCATGTCGCACAACCAAAGCTTCAAAAGTTGAATGAATTGGGCTATGAAGTTTTGCCTCATTTGCCGTAGTCATCTGACCTCTCACCAACTGACTAACCACTTCTTCAAGCATCTCAACAAATTTTGCAGGGAAACTGCTTCCATAAGCAGCAGGAGACAGAACACGCTTTCCAAGAATTCATTGAATCCCAAAGCATGGATTTTTACACTGCAGGAGTAAACAAACTTATTTTTCGATGGCAAAAATATGTTGATTTTAATGGTTTCTATACTGATTAATAAAGATGTGTTTGAGCCTAGTTATAATGATTTAAAATTCACAGTTCAAATTTGCAGTTACATTGGCACCAACCAAATAAGTTCCACCAGGAAGCAACTGTTTCATCTTGTTTGTTTACCCAAGTATAGCATTGAACTGTGTGCTGTTACTCACAACTTTAGTCTTGCTCAGCATTCGTTGTGCCGTGACTATAGTGGAAGCACTGTGGTAAGATGCTGGGGATAAACAGACAAGATTTTCTTTTTATAAGACAGAATCCATGTCCTACTGGCAATCCACAGTCTAATGGAAGACCTAGAGATATGGATATATAGATGTAGATATTGTACAGGTAATTAAGAAGTATAGGGTTCCCTGGTAAAAAAATCGGCTTGCCAATGCAGGAGAGGTAGATCTGATCCCTGAGTGGGAAAGATTCCGTGGAGAAGGAAATGGCAACCCACTCCAGTATTCTTGCCTGGGAAATATCATGGACAGAGGAGCCTGGCAGGCTACAGTCCTTGGGGTTGCAAAAGAGTTGGACACAAGTTAGTGACTAAACAACATTTAAGAATTATACATCAAGGGCCTTAGCCCTCAGACTGATGAGGTCAGGGAAGGCTTCTTGACATAAATGAATATGAATTATCTAAGATAAGAAGTGTGAGCCAAATATTTCAGGCAAAGGATCAAGCAAAATAAAAATTGCTTGCAATTTCATCATTTTGGAGCCTGATATGAAAGAGTCTCAGAGGTAATCTTCCCAACCCAGGGACTGAACCCGGGTCTCCCACACTGCAGGTGGGTTCTTTACCAGCTAAGCCACCGGGGGAGCCCTTGGAAGAGACAGAGGTGAGGAAATGGGAGTCCTCACATGTGGTGTCAGAGAGTTTATACTTGATCAGATGCTGGACAATGCCACTGAATGATATTTAAAGCAGACAGATATGGTCAGGAAGTGTGGATTTGAGGGCAGGTTTACAGTTGGGGAGACCAATTAACAAGTCATTACACTAGTCCAGTCGAGAGATTGTGAAGCCTGAGCAAGAGTCATGATATGAAAGGAACAGGGAGGAGGAAGGGACTGAATTAACAGATTTCTAGAAGTAATATGAGAAGGATTTAATGATAAGAGGAAATAGTGCTGAAAGGAGAAGGAAAACAATGGATGTATGCTAGATCTTTTTCTTTTGGTAAAGGGGGAGATGCCTGTGCCACCAGCTTACAGAGCCAAGAAAAAGTAAGCAAATTTGGGAGGACAAAATGGTTAATGCATTTTTCTCACTAGGAGCATCTGGATCTGCTCCTAATGGACTTAACGGTTCAGAGATTTGAGGAAAAGTTAAAGTTGGGTAAACAGACAGAAATGAGCCAAAGGGGCTGATGAAACCATCACTCAGAGAGATTATGTAGGCTAATGAAGAGTGATGAGCTGAGAATGGACATATAGGGCAATAGTTAGCTTATGAAAAAGAAAATGTAACTATATAGGAATTATATAGTGACTAGAATTTTCAAAATAGAAACAGGTGTGTGTCATGAGGGTCAAGAAGGAGTGTCAAGGGAGTTAAGAAGAAGGGCAGTCAAGGGGTGCAAGGACATCCACTTAAAGACTGAAGACTGAAAATGTCCTTTGGAAATTCCTCAGTTGCTGAGAATGCTTATGTGCTATCCAGGTAGGCTGAGGCCACCGATAATGATATGATAAAATAATAAATAAGGATAGTGAATATTTATGAGGATTTGCCATACGCCAGGTATAGTTCTAACTATTTTTTGTGATTTATCTCTAAGACTCTTCATTTCTACTTGAGTTCGTTTGAGACCTAGTTCTCCAATCGTTCTATGGTCCAAAGTTCTCTATGGTTCAAAGTTACATTCTCATAGTGTTCTTCTTGGAGAAGGAAATGGCAGCCCACTCCACTATTCT